>NC_081413.1:252185302-252503152 GCF_030272615.1 Cryptomeria japonica
CCAACATAGTATCCAGATATCATTTGTGAGGCGGCTTCACAGACCATATCGACTATTCACTCTTTGAGTAGCCTTTTGGTTTCCCAGGCCGGGTTAGTAGCTCAACCTACTTTTGATGGTAGCGGTGCATCCAATGGTACCGACACGTCATCCTCAGCTCCACACATATGCGTGCTCCATAGTTGTGTCATGTGTGGGCATGTATGCTTGGGTCCAGTTGGACAACCCGTTGATCTTCCTGTGGATGGTGCAAATTATGAGGTGCTTGAGATGCATGATGCACTAGATGTTATGACACAGACTGGAGGATACCCTGAGGAGTCCTCGCATGCTAGAGGTGAGGAGGCACCGTCATCATACATTGATGATGTAGTGGTAAGATTTGTATTTTCACAGTTCATGTTATATTTTAAATGAATATTTATAATCTAGATAATATTAAGTATTAATATTTATTTACATGGTTTGTTTAACAGTTGATGACCGAGGAGGAGTTGAGATAGATTCAGGAGGGCACCTTGTCGGCCATTTCATTTGGCGTTGATACATATATTATTGCACCTAGTCGTTTGTATTTTATTGTACATACATGCTTATTGTACATACATGCTCATCATTTATATTGGTATTAATTAGATTATGTAGTAGCTTGCATGCATATCGTATTTTACTCTTGTAGGGCACAAACAACACGAGTGCGGGGCAATGTGATTTAGGATTTGGTAGTGCAGTTGGAGACAAGGGAAAGGTAATTGAATGCAAATATGATTGAATGAATGGTTTAAATAACTTATAGTGATTATACATGTCTAGACATAGATTGATAGTTTCATATACTTGTTGTGTATATGTACAGAGAATTCTTGGCTTCACATCCTTGATGACTACATCCAATATACCTGAAGATGAAGAAGAAGAAGAGATGCCTCGAGTAGATGTGTGTTTAGTAGATATAATTTGTTATTATTAGTGACAATTATATGCTAACTTGTATCAATGTCATGTTTCTGAACATATGTAGGTTGTGTACGAAAATATTGAAAACATACCTCCTCTACCGAAGACATACATCAAGAGTCCTGCAAAGCTGAAGAAAAACGGTGGAGATGAGGTAAACATGAATAGTTCAATTATAGTTCATTTTTATGTTAACTTTTTGAATGTGAATTATATAATATAACTAATATTAATCGTGGTTTGTTTTTCTTGTGCAGGATCCTTCAGAGCTGAGTAGTGCGGCGAAGAGGATCGATTTTGATGATCCATCAGGAGCTTAGGATGTTATAGATAGTTTTGGGATGCTTACATGTCTAGTTGGCATGTATATTTTGTATATGGACATACATTCACGTATTTAGACATTCATTTTGTTTCAGTTGGCATTTATGCCATATTTGTGTATGGACATACATTTGTAATCATTTGACATTTTTATATATACAAAAGTTGATATTCGATCATATAAATTGTTGCTCATCTGTGCGTGGTGTTATCATGGAAATCTTTAATCTTCATTCCAATAATTAACAATGGTTAATAATGGTTATTTAATGAACAATACAATTCATTTCATTTCATCGCAAGTGTTGTTTGTATAATGAACAATATAATTCATTTAATGAATAATACAATACAATTCATTTAATGAACAATACAATTCATGAACAACACAATTCATTTAATGAACAATACAATACAATTCATTTAATGAATAATACTTGATACAATTCATTATTACCCTATGTATGGTCCTATTTTGCCCCCCACCTCGATCGAACGCTCGGGGTTTTATTAGGGTAGCAATTATTCGGTTGGCGAAAAAATCGTCAGTCTCATTCAATCGAATGTTGTCGTGTGGCCAATTTCTCATTCATCTCATCACGATGACAAATCGTCAGCTCTGACATGTCTAGTTAGGCATTATTACCCTATGCATGGTCCTATTTTTCCCCCCCACTCGGTCGAACGCTTAGGGTCATACCCTACCGACGTCGTCCCTTGAGCACCCTAAGTGCTAAAAATTGTCAAACTTTGATGAGCCCTAACTCAGAATCCATTGCACCTGCAAACTATATGTTTGAACCTACGAGGCCACGAGAGGGGTCCCTACAAAAGCCTATCTTGGTTTTTCAAGTTTCCCTACGATTTTATTAGGGCAACAATTTTTCCGTTGGCAAAAAAATCGTCAGTCTCATTCAATCAAATGTTGTCACCTGGCCAATTTATTGTTCAGCTCGTCGCGATGATGAACTGTCATCTCTGACATGTCTAGTTAGGCATTATTACCCTATGCATGCTCCTATTTTTCCCCCACACTCAGTCAAACGCTCATGGTCATACCCTACCGATGTCATCCCTTGAGCGCCTAAGTGCTAAAAATTGTCAAACTTTGACAAGCCCTAACTCGGAATCCGTGGCATCTGCAAACAATCTGTTTGAACCTATGGGGCCATGAGAGGGGTCCCTACAAAAGCCAATCTCACTTTTTCAAGTTTCCCTGTGGTTTTATTAGGGCAATAATTTTTCGGTTGGCAAAACATTGTCAGTCTCATTCAATCGAATGTTGTCGCATGGCCAATTTCTTGTTCTTCTCATCGCGATGACGGACCGTCAACTCTGACATGTCTAGTTAGGCATTATTACCCTATGCATGGTCCTATTTTTCCCCCCTCAACCAACCAAAAGAATCTGGTCACTGCTGAATCAAGAGTACCTCCATGTGACAATGCTGAACTACACCAATCAACAATAGAACGTGCATCAAAGAAATTTACACCTGAAATCCTCAATTGCTCCTTAACTAGAGCTCTCTTCAAACATGCACCTGCTCCATCATGCTCTCCCTTCCCATGCCTTACCTCAAAAAAACACCAAATATGAGGTATACGCCTCTCTACATGCATTCTACTCAACCAATAAAACATACGGGCATTCTTGAATTGACCCGTATAGTTATCTGACCATATTATATGTCGGTCAATTGCAATATCTTTCTCATGCAAGAACTCAAAAAAAATCTCAAAATAATGTTGCACATACTCAGAGGAGTGTGATCTATCATCACTCATATAAAAATGATACTCCCTGATTATCTTCCTCTCCTCTTCTGTACTATCAGGAGCATGTCTATATGTAATGTGAACAAAAATAGCAATCTGGACTGAATTGTAGTACTGAGACTGTACCTCATTCTGTGGTTGCAATGTATAATTCTCTGCAAAATCAACCACCAATATAATAGTGCCAATCGGGAAAGAGTTCTTACACATCCTAAACTGTTGATCCAACCACTGAGACCTATGGGTGTGCCGTGCATGCTTGTAGAAAAGATTTTCCTCAAAATCCAAAATAAAATCAGCAATACTCACTTCTCTTGAGACTAATTCACATCTATAACCTTCACCTCCACTCTTCAAAGTATATTTCACTTTCTCATATCTTTTTTCTCAACATAATTCTTTCCAAACTCGTGTTCGCTGCCCTCATGAAAACATGAAACAAACTTTGACAACCCACCACATTCTGAGCACTTCTCATTCAAACAATCATTTCTATAGAAACAGTAGCCATCATCTCTAGGGCATAAAAATAGATCTTGAAAGTCTCTTGATGATCTCGGAAATAACATTGCACCACACTCCTACAACATCTCATTAGTATGCATCGTAGAATGAATATGACATAAAAGTTCATGGTACATTGAAAACTCCACATGGTACTTGCAACAACAAGTATTGTGAATCTTAAGAGGAACACAATAAAATGGTTTCAAAGATTCAAAGACCCTTTGTGAAATTCGCAAAGTTAGATGTACTTCACAAAAAAAATTGTACAACATTGTTTGGCTTGATTCCAAGAAATGTTTGGGATGCGGTGTGCGGTCTCGGTTGTCGATTCTTAATTTCAAAACGTCCTTTACATTGGGTGACACTCTAGACTTAGAGTGCCAAAATTGTTGAATCTCCTCCTTCACAATGTCAGTCAACTTTCTATCAACACGTGGAAGCCTCCCACCAAAAGCCCATGTATCTTGTTGAAGTGGATCGTCAAGTCTTTGTCTTCGTGCAAGTGCTCTATCCAAAGTTTTACGGTTTATGTTAAAATCAACACAAGTTTGTCTCATTTGACAAGCCTTCCTAAATTGATGGCTTACTAAGGAGGTTGTAATCACTCTTCGAGCGGCTCTCTTATCTCTTTCTTTGGTATTCTTTCCAATAGAATTGAGAGCGTCAAATACTTTTTTTGCAATAATAAAATTTCTTTCCATCTTCTTGTTCATATGAATCTTCAATTTGTTTAGCAATGGTCTCATCTTTATCATCTTTAGCAATTGAACAAAGAGTTGGCATTGCTCGGTCAATGTCTTATTGCTAAAATTTTGGTCGAAAAGTTGTGTAGCCCACAACCGAACGGTTCTTGTTGACCTCTTGCCTTCAAGATTCGCATTAATGTTCTCATCGATTTCAAATAACCATTTTGGGGTTCTTGAAGATCTTGGATTTATAATTTGTCTTTCATCCATGAGAGGGTCTTCATTTCTAAAGTAATTAGGTGTTACATATGGTTCACTTGGTTGAGAAATTCCACCTTCAATGTCAAAGTTTTCCATATTTTCACCTCCTATGTCAAAATTTTCCACATGTTGAGCATTTTCATTATCACTTTCAACATTTTCAAAATTTTCTTTCAAAATCTACATTTTCATTTTCAATAACTTGTGACACATTTTCAAATTCAATTTCCTCTTCACTTTAAGTAACATTAGCAATATTTAACATACCTTGTCTCCTCCTCTGACATTCTCTATCTCTTTCTCTATACACTTCAATTTGGTCATTTGAAAGTTTTCTTTTGCGTTTAGACTTCCGACGACTACTACTCCCCATTTACCTCCACACAGATGCTCCTAAATGATTGACAATGTAAGATTTGACTTTAAGAATCTCCCAAAAGCACAAATTTGTCTCAACCTGTCTGAAAACCCGTGATCGTTGATAGAAAACAGAATATGCAGACTGTGGGCCATTGGAATCCACAAAATGGCCCACAAGGCTCTTTTTTATTTACAAAAATTGGATATCCGATTTTAATGTATAAATTTGTGGTCCCAATTTTTTTTCCCGTTGCCACTTTTTTTTACTGTTGCCACATTAATGGCAATGGTAGAAATCGGATATCTGATTTTATTAGTCATATTTGAGAGAGAGAGAGAGAGAGAGAGAGAGAGAGAGAGAGAGAGAGAGAGAGAGAGAGAGAGAGAGATTAGGGGTCATACGGTGTCCTAAGGGGTCATATTGTGTCCTACGACCCCTTAGGACACCATATGACCCATAACGACACAATTTAGTGTCTTAAGGGGTCATATGGTGTCCTACGACCCCTTAGGACATTATATGACCCCTTAAGACACCATATTTGGTCGTTATGGGTCATATTATGTCATATGACCCCTTTAAGACATCATATGACCCCCTAGGACACAATATGACCCCATCATATGACCCCTTAGGACACAATATGACCCCTTATGAGACCATATTGGGTCGCTTTGGATCATATGGTGTCCTAAGGGGTAATATTGTGTCCTACGACCCCTTAGGACACCATATGACCCATAACGACACAATTTGGTGTCTTAAGGGGTCATATGGTGTCCTAGGATACCATATGACCCCTATGGACACCATATGACCCCTAACGACACCATATGGTGTCATAAGGAGTCGTATGATGTCCTTAGGGGTCATATGGTGTCCCATGTACCTTTATGACCCCTTAGGACACCATACGACCTATTATGACACCATATTGGGTCGCTTTGGGTCCTCTGGTGTCCTAAGGGGTCATATTATGTCCTAAGACTCCTATGGACACCATATGACCCCTAACAACGCCATATGGTGTCATAGGGGGTCCTATGGTATCCATAGGGGTCATATGGTGTCCTATGACCCCTTAGGGCACCATATGATTGATGAAAAATGATGAACAAAAGATACCCCAACCGGTACTGGGAGGGGGGGTGAATCAATATAGATAAAAACTCTCCTAACAACTTATCTTGGTAAAGAAAAACTAACTGGTTATCACCATTACCGAACTTAACCATGGCAATACCGGTTAAACACAGTAAGACACCAGACACCATAAACTGATAGGTCTGAGTACTTCAAATACGATCAATTATGCAACATCAACTTCACCCAAAAAACATATGCATGTGGTATACTAAAAATACCATAACCTATTAACCCTGCATGCATAATCCTTCAACCAAATACTTCATAAACATCACATGAAAAATGCACAACACATAACACACATATTTTTCACGTGGAAACCCAAATGGGAAAAACCACAGTGGGGATGAATACCCACAAGCTTGTTTTGAACTCTTTCGAAGCTCGCCCTGTTAGGAGCCTAGTCTGGTTAAAGACTTTACAATAAGGTTCTGCTAGGAACCGATCCTGTTAAAGATCACCCAGTTAAGGGATGGCTATATACCTTGTTAAAGGTTGAAACCTTGTTAAAGGTTACCTCGCTAGAGGATTTAAAAAACTCAATGATCTTGAGTCACAGGGTTACAGGTTTTACAATAAGCCTGTTAAAGCTACCCGATAAAGGGATTTTTCATCTGTTGAAAGGATTAGAAGACAACAGGAAAAACTATGATCTGATAACAACACTACATGCCAAGGCAGATCCCTTTCATATCCTCTACTCTGCAATCACACTCTGCAGTTTACCTCTTATTGGTTTGGCAAGTATCAAGTATCTCTTCACTCAAATACATACACAAAACATTTGCCAACAACTTTACAATAACAAACATCATCGACCTTATAGACAACAGATAGGTCGATAACATAAACCCTAAACCCTAAACATCTTAGGTTTACAACACAGGCGGTCCAATCCTGACATCCAAACATATTGCATAGAGCATTACAATTTCAAAATAGATCACAAGACAATCTGCATCGTTCATTCATCACCGCTCATGGGAATTAGTAACCCATCATGCTTTCTTCTTATACCACTAAGAATAATGATAATTCTCGAGGTAGACTTCAAACATGGTCGATCTTCTTATGCCTCAATCCTTCACGTGCACAAAGATGACGTGGCGCCTCGATCACATCTCTTAGCTAACTCATCACAGAGTATCATTGGTTCATCGCATAAGCTGGATCGCCAAACCGATAAGCATAGAGCTGAGACTACCAACCGATAATCACACTCAGTGAAACCCCAACACCGATTCACTGAATCTCTTCATGCCTCTTCATATCGGTTCACCAACTTCCTCAATCTTCATACCGGTTCCCTTACACTTATTGACATCAATGACAACATACATTATCATCATATCAACATACCGGTTCATCATATGCTAATGATATCCAACAATGACCCCTTAAGGCACCATATTGGGTCGTTATGGGTCATATTGTGTCCTAATGGACCATATTGTGTCATATGACCCCTTTAAGACATCATATGACCCCTTAGGAAATAATATGACCCCTATGGACACCATATGACCCCTAACGACACCATATGGTGTCATAAGGGGTCGTATGTTGTCCTTAGGGGTCATATGGTGTCCCATGAACCCTTATGACCCCTAGGACACCATATGACCCATTATGACACCATATTGGGTCGTTATGGGTCCTATAGTGTCCTAAGGGGTCATATTATGTCCTATGACCCCTTAGGATACCATATGACCCCTAACGACACCATATGGTGTCATAAGGGGTCCTATGGTGTCCATAGGGGTCATATGGTGTCCTACGACCCCTTAGGATACCATATGACCCCTTAAGACACCATATTTGGTCGTTATGGGTCATATTGTGTCCTAATGGGTCACAGGACACCATATGACCCATAACAACACAATTTGGTGCCTCTCTCTCTCTCTAATATCATATACTAATTTATTTATAAATTAATATATTAAAATATTATATATTAATATATTAATTAACATTAGATTAATTATGTGCAAATTTAGTTAGAGAATTTACTTATTAAAATCGGATATCCGATTTGTGTTGTAAAATTTTCAAATTTTAAATTTCGGCTCGAGAATGCTTTGGTATTTGGCTTGGAAGTGACAAGCCCGGAAAGTCAATTGAAAAACGTGTTTTTTAGTATTCCTTGATTTTCTAGACTTTACACTGGTGGCTGACGACTTTTTTTGTAGCCAAAATTGATAAAACGAAAAGGGTTTTTTAAGGATGTTCACAGCTTTCCAACAATATAAGGCTTGTCTTATTTCGACTTTAATAATAATAATAATAATTTATTTTCTAATTAAATTATGACAATAGTCCTGATTGATAGACTGATTGAAAAACACTCATAACTTTAAACGATATAAAATTTTTTGAATCTGAAACATGCATCACATCCTATGCTTTGTCTACTATAGGGAAAAATTAAAAAAAATTAAATTTCATAAGGTTTTGACCAAGTTAAGGTGGTCAGACGTAGGAGTTTCTAAATTTATGAAAAAGTTGTAGTAAAAAAATCATAAATAATTATTTACTTTATAAAAATAAAAAATAAAAAAATGTGTCACATCCAGACACGAGTCTAATACTTATATTATAAATATTATAAAAAAATATTATTACTTGATTGTGATTAGGGTGGTTAGACATACATCTACTTATTTTTTTCCTGAAATTTTAGTACCACTGCATTGAAATTTAAAATTTTCATCAAATAGGATTTTTTTTCTTCCAAAAAACAACTAGTAGCTTAGAAACTACATTCAATTTTCTATATATTATCTTCTTACATATTTTAAAAATAATGTTCACAACTTATTCAAATTTTCATGTCAAGTTGCATAACTCTGATTTTCTGAAATTTCATTGCCACTTAAGGGCCTGTTTTGGCACACCATGATCCTGCACATACCCATCAATGAAGCAAAAACGAATGGTGGGCTAGTGAGATCAAATAGTAGAAGTCCTAACCCCAATAAAGATAATTAAATGAGACACAAATAACATTGAACCAAACATGAGGTAAATATGATATAAAATGAATGTGTATGCTAGATTTAGTGGGATTAGTCAATCAATTTGAAAAACAAGAAACTAACATACTAATGAAACATTAGATACAAAGACTAACTTGGTAAACTAGTTTAAACAAGCTAATCCTTCAAAAAAGTCTCATTGAGCTCTCTATCTTATAGAATTCCTCAAGTCAATGGTTGCTCTCAAATCATTGAGCAACTAACCTTTGGAATGATAACTCCAAGAACGAGTGATATGTGATGGAAATGATCTATATGCCATGTGCAACTAATATCTATATGATGATCAACAAATCTTGCTAAGATGAGATATCATGCTATGATAATGAAACTAACTATGCTATGATATGGATATTAAGCTATACTAACATGAATATACTATGATAATGATATGAAATGCTTCTAAACGTTAAAGATTATGATTAAACAAAGAGAGGCAAAGCTTAAGACTCGATGAAATAGACTATAATCTGGATGCATGAAACTTGGATCATGGATAATGAGATAAATGAGGCCTATTTATAGAAGAAATGGGCATATGGATGGTTAAGATTGAGTAATCTTAACAAGGGTTAGGATTGAAGGATCTTCAATCCATGTTTACAATTTTCCAATTTTCACCAATGAAATGGTGACAATTGTCAATAGGAGATGGCTTAAGAGGAGAGAGAAGAGGCATTAAATATTTGAGAAGACGTGGTGATTACCCTATGGGGGTATGGTTAGGGTTAAGTTAATGGATAAAGCCTTTATCTAAAGGATAAACTCTTGTGCAAGAGTTAAAGGGATAACCATGGTCAAAGCAATGAAAGCTTGAAGAGACCCATGGGTTAAAGGATGGTCAAGTTTGAGAGAAAGTCTCTAACCAAGGGTTGAGTTTGAGTTAACCATTAATGGTTATGTAAGAGCCTTACAAGTTTTGGAAGACTTTTGAGGTTAACTTGTTGAAGACATAAAGCCTTTAATGGTTTATGAAGACTTTGGAGGCTTTTGAGAAGTGACCCTTTTCTTAAGGAATGTGCAAATGATTAGTAGGAGGATTAGGATAAAATGGAAGTGTTAAGAAGAATCTAGAAGGTGGTTTAGGCATGCAAGTGGATTTTGTAGGAGAATGCAAGTGAGAGGAATTTTATGATTTAATTAAAATAAAACTAATTTATTTCAAAAAGTGGGGTGCGACTTGCATTAGGTTGATTTAAATAAATATTGATTTATTTAAATGTAAAAAGGGGTATTTAATTAAATGTGAAAGATTTATTTAATTAAATAAAATGATTTATTTAATTAAATGCTAGAATTTGGCTATGAATTTAATCAAATAAATTGAATAATTTATTTAATTAATAGTAGAAGGGTGAAATGATGAATTAATTAAGTATTGAATTTAATTAATAGTTAGATGAATGATAATTAAATAAATATAAAATCTATTTAATTAAGTGGACATAAATAGGTGTCTACAAAATGAAATAACAAAATCAAATCTAAAAATGAAATCCTAGCTCTAGCAAAGATAAGGGTGATGAAAACAAGATAACACATTTAATTACAAACCCTATAGAAAAATATAACTATGAAGCACAAGAAAAATGTGATCAAACCTCAATGACATCTAAAAATATGATAATGCAATTAGAAAATTTAGAATTGAAAACCCTAATGAAATAAGGCAAAACCTTGAGGCCAAACCCTACAAAATGCAAGATAAGTTTGGTTCACCAAAATATAGAGCGAAAATACCTCTATAGTAAAATTATCTAAGCTATTCAATCAGCTAGTCAATTGAGCACAAATTATCATATATGACATGGTTGGGTTTGACTACTAAAAATAATAACAATTAAGTGAAAAAATAAATAAAATTAAATGTAATACTTCGCTTCTAATTTGACGACGAAGAAATGTTGTGATAGATGTTAGAAATGGATTCACCAATGCTTTGGAATATTAGTATTGACTCTTATAAATATCTGACTTTGCAAATTGAGTATTTTCCATTTTAGATCACTTAGGTGAGTGCATGCTCGATCTTCACAAGTGTAGATTTGAACTTGCACGAGCACTTGATTTGACACTCACAAATCTGATTTGGTAAAATGTGAGATCCAGACATAACAATTAAATATCTAAGATTAGTGGTGATAGAGAATTCTATGGATTGTGATTGAATATTTAGAAATGAGTGATAAAAGAATCAATATAAAGTGACGTTATATGTCAAATTCACATAACACTTGTTAGCCAATTATAACATTTTCAATACTAATTAAACTAAACCTAAAACATAAAGAAACAAGACATAGATATCTAATTCTCACCATTACAATAGTCCAACAACTTACTAGTTATGGGTTGCAAACATTTGATGTCATATTCAAATCACCTAACTTTTGCCAATATTGAAAAGAAACAACGATTTTTTTCAAATTATTATGATGATAGTTTGGAAGTTCAATTTTTCTTTATAAAATATTTATTGAACTGAGCACTTAAAGGGATACGGTTGCGAATATATTTAAAACTGATTGTTAAAAGAGGCAATATGGAGTTAAAGAACACCATCAAGAAGTCAGCTCATTAAAATATCAAAGGACAGTGTATCTATAAACCAAAACTAACTTTCTATGTGCACAGTTCATATACAATGTGATGCGTTTCTGTTGTCCAAGGTATTAAGAAGGGTTGACTGGTAAGCTTAATTAGCACGCCCCTGTACACAATCCTCTTACCAGTTATTTCTTTTGTTTTGCCCCAAGCTTGTATAATCTCAAGTTTCTCCCACTGTCCCCTTGACAGTTACAAGATCCTTAAATTAATGCCACTGTAATAATATCCTAGTCTGATCCTTACTTATCATCCCTGTATGCACACGCCATGTTTCTATATATTTTTCTGGTCAATGGAATTGAGAATATCTTCTGTGCTTTTATCAGTGCTTTAATTGCCATCTACTGGTAATATGCTGTGTCTCGTGATCACATCATCTTTGGTAGTTTTGAATTCTCTTAATGGATGAGAAGGCAACAGCAATCGGTCAAAGCAGTTTTTCCTCAGAATATTTTTTTAGAGCTAGTGCAAGATATTGAGTGAATGTCAAATGGCAACTTTCCCACAAATAGGGGAAAGGACCCAGTAGTTGAGCATGTACCAATTGTTGTGAGGGTTGTTGATACCTTTTGTTCCAAAAATTGAACAAATAAAACCTATTGTTTGAAACAAAAAATATCAATTTTTGTTAGGAAATGTACCAACAGTTGTTAGGAAATGTACCAATAGTTGTTAAGAAATGTACTAATATTGTAAAAAGTAACCAATCAGGTGATGCCATGTCAGCTGCACAACTATTGGGGTCTCTTTTGCACGCCTATTGGTCTCACTTTTTTTTGGGGCTGTTTTGGACACCTTGGCAAAAAGCATGCTGATGTGGCATCATATTTGATGACGTGGCCCTGAAACCTTAGTTATTAGCAGGGGACTTGCCAAGTAAGCTGCTGTAAAAAAATCGGAGTGATTTGAAATTTCCAAGTAGGATTTTGAGAAGCGCGAAGTTAGGGTGCACGACTACTGGGTCCTTTCCCCTAGTTATTTAAAATTAGCGCATAACACTGAGTGAATATAAAATTGTGACCTTGCCCACTTGAACAGGATAACATCCACATCTTATGGATGTCAAAGGTTACTTTAGATGGGTATTTCGGAATTTCCTTGCTTTCCACATTTTTAAATTGTGAGATGAACTTGTATTAATTCGAGGTTCGGCATGAGACTATATTGAAGGGTGTGAAGTGATTCATTACTGAATTATATTGGAGTATGTGAGCTAATATAATAATATTATATTGTATTGAAATGTGTAAGCTGCACAGTTCCATTGACTGATTTTGTCCTCACGCAGACTTCATGTTCCAATGTGCCATTGCTCCTTTCTATTGCCACCATTTCATGTTTATTATTAATTATTCAGGACAACCAAACGCACTTCAAGAAAAGGATCTGCACTAAGGTTGCTTAAGTACGTACTGTATCCGGGGATGCAGATTCATTCCATACGGTTTGGAATGAATCTGCAATTTTCGGATGACAGTTAATGTCATTCTCAATAAAGTTCATAAATACATAATTAGGTATATTCAGTTTGATGGCCATTTGCCCAGTCCATGAGAACGAAAACAAAACTTCTGTAAATGACTCTACGCCTTCTGTAGAACAATCATTTCTATCACTTTGAGAGCATTTGAATCAGGTATTCAATTTGGTAAACGTTTTAAAAACTGTGTTTTCTTTTTATACAGGGAAAGTTTTTAAAATGCTGAGACATTCAACAAACCGTCAAATTCAACCCTAGATTGAAGACTGATTCGCCTTCAATACTTCAGCTAAGCAAATTATATAGTTAATTTTTTTCACTTGTGTACGATTTTGAAGTCCATTATTGACCTTCACACCAGGTTCCCCACTTGCCCCTTCCACATTTTGTGTTTAACACAAATGGTAGGTCCGTATGTTTTCCCGCTTTTATACAGCGTTTATTTTGTGGGTTTTTGCTTACTTTCCTAGAAATTCGATCTTGATGTTTTCATAAACTTTTACTGTTTTGGTCCTGGTTTCTATAACCAATCTGTTATATGGGTGCTATGGAAACAGCGCAGAGTACATTGCTTATATGTTATTATAGTCTGGCTTCTTTGGCTATGCCAACTAAATGTTCATTCGTCTATCTTTGATGATGAGTGTGTTTTGAATCTCTAAACCAGTGTTTTGCACCTATGTTGTCTCCTCCGCTTTTTCTCTTCTTGCTTTTTTCCGATCAGAATCCATTGGGGGGTTACACTTATGTTGGTGATAGCGTCTGTATCTGCCTCTACTCCCACTACAGAATTTTCAGAAGCCTTGAGCAGAAAATTGCCTCCACATCTCAAGACTAGATACCGAGTTTCATTTTGATTTCCATACTAGAACCTGTCTCATTGCCTCATACTCTTTCCTAGCTTAAACTATCAGAGTTTATTTTGGGAGAGTTTTTGCTTCTGACGTGGGAGTTTAATTACTGATAGATAATGGTCATTTGTCAGTAACTTAGGGAACTAACTCTTCTGCTGGAGAACTGCTGGCAGTCATTTTTATCAGATCAATTCCTCCTGGTTACAATAACATATCACTGCAACGTGTTTCATTTAGTGCAGGTATGTAGTTATGCTGTACCTTTATTTCAAAGTTTACAATACCAAACTAATATTCTTTTATAAGTATCTATTTTATAATGCTTGATATGTTTATGCACATTAATTGAACTGTTGCAGTTTAACTGGTTGAAGGTCTGGAAAGGACATTTCAAAAGTGTTCCGCCGCTCCACACACTTGAAAACATACAAAATGTCAAAAGTCCAGTCTCCATAGGCCAATTTCTCCCAGGGCTATTTCTGTAATGGATACCTGGTGACACTTATTCCAAGTACTTCAGTGAGAGTGATTGCAATGGGATTCGGATGGAGTGGTCAAACTAGTTACTGTATTGTTGGCTTTTGTGCTGTTCGATACCTAGGATTCTGGAAGAGTTCTTAGTTTCTGATCTATGTGGTAACAGAAGCCTTGGAAACCATTGTAGTATCATACAGAAATTAAACCATTCCTCAAACTTTTACTTGCAAGAAGGCTTTGAAGGATTTGTTGCATTCCATCGGTTAGGATTGGACTCTAAACTAAGAAAATGCAGACTTTAGTTTGTCATTCAAGGCGCAAATTCTATAAGGTGGTGTCCAATCTCCACTTAGTACTCGGAGTACTGGTAGTTCTCCTGAGCTTGTCAAGCTTAGTGAAGCTTTACTCGGCAGGTTTCATTTTGAATGATGTCAACCTCTGCAAGCCCTTTTATGCCAGTAAACAAGATCTGAAAAATTCTGCATTAGAACTCTCTTCCAAGCTTGAGGATATCAAGCAACAAGTTGAGGAAATACAGAGCAAAATTGGGAAAGTAGTGGAGGAAATGCGTGAGAAAGGATCTGAAGGCCCAAAGGTGCTCGAGTCTGAGCGGTTGAAATACAACACACTTTTGGTCGAAATTCTTCCCCCTTTGGATGCCATTAAACTCTTTTTGGAACAACTAAGACTTCCTGGAGTATATCTAGAACCTGAAAATGAAAATGCTAATGGCCAGATTATAGACTCATTTAAACTAGCAGGAAATACCAAGGAGAGACTCAAAGGAATGGAGGATTTCTTTCATATAGAAGAAATTCGCAAGTATATAACAGTAAAGGAAAACAGATTGGGAAAGAAGAATTTTCTGGGAGCAAATGCAACCTTTACAAGCATAGGCCATGCTTGCTTATCTATGAAGGAAGATCTGGAAGAATACATGGGGTATGACATTGGAGATTACTGTAATGATGACTGGAATGTAGCTCAAAGACTAATGGTTCATGGATGTGATCCTTTACCTAGAAGAAGATGTCTAGCCAGGGCTCCTAAATATTATCAGAAGCCATTTCCTATCAATGAATCCCTCTGGAAGCTTCCTGATGATCGAAATGTTCGATGGAGTCATTATCAGTGCAAGAATTTTACATGCCTAGCAAACAATAAGACTCGAAAAGGATTTTACAAGTGTGCTGAATGTTTTAATCTCACACAGCATGAATTGCCCAAATGGATGGAGGCGCAAAACACTTCAAGCAATCAAGAATTTCTTATTTCGGATATTTTGAATATCAAACCTGGGGAGATAAGAATAGGATTAGATTTCAGTGTTGGAAGTGGGACATTTGCTGCTAGAATGCGAGAGTTCAATGTGACAATTGTTTCTGCTACTATGAATCTTGGGGCTCCTTTCAATGAGATTATTGCACTCAGAGGACTTGTTCCTCTTTACATAACCATCAATCAGAGGTTACCTTTTTTTGATAATACATTGGATCTTATACATACTAGTCGATTTCTGGATAGTTGGATAGATTTACAGTTCCTGGATTTTGTGATCTTTGATTGGGACAGAGTTTTGAGGCCTGGAGGATTACTCTGGATTGATGGTTTTTTCTGTACCAAAATGGATTTAGATGACTATCTATATATCTTTCTTCAGCTCAGATACAAGAAGCACAAATGGATGGTGGTTCCGAAGAAGGATAAGGATGATAAAGAAGTTTATTTTTCTGCAGTTTTAGAGAAGCCTCCTCGGCCGTTCTAATTCAATTTCTCCTTTATTCTGGTATGTTTTGTTTCTTTATCCCGATTTCAACTTTCCGTCAACATTCCATTTGTTTTGTGAACAAGTTTTCTTTCTGGAAGTCTTAAATCTAGAGAAATCAGAGACAACTCTTTCTTGCAAGGCTGTTTGATGGGTATAAGTTATGCTATTGATGAGGCTTTATTCACCCGTATTGCAGTTTATTTTTCATATGCATTTCAATTATCTGCTGTCCAGTAAATGGGTTTTACTGAATTAATTGAATTCAATATTGTACTATAGCAAATTTGTTTTTGCAAAGAACAAATTTGATTGATCTTTAATAAATATTACCTGACATTTTGTTTCTTTTGTTTCTTTTCTTTTTTGGTACAAGAACATAGCTATGAGTAGCATGGTACTATATAATGCTCGCTGCGATTTCTGAATTCCCTGTGGGGCCCTTAGCAAGTTTTGAGTTGAGATGCGGAGCTCCTGAACAAGTAACTTTTCTTCGAGTCTACCTTGTTTAAATTCAGTGTGTATAGGATAATCCTGAACAAATGATTCAAAATATGCAGGTACTTGTAATGGGTCAATGCAGCCTGCGGACATACTTAAGTTTTGTACACTGTTACAGATTGATAGAAGTCTAAATAAGTAAGGCCAAGGCTATCATAATCAGTTTGATAGGCCAAACTATGCTATCTTAAGCAGTTAAATAAAGAAAATTTATTTCGAGGGAAACAGTAACACAATAGCAATGCTTTTCTAATTATTTTGGTGGATAGCAGTTATAACTATACTATCATTAATCAATTAGATAAGCAAAATTATGCAAAGAAGAGATTAAAGAAACAGTAACATTGATTTGGGGAAATTATTCTTTATGATCCTACTCCACATAAATATTGTTCCCTGTTAGCTGAAATTTTGAATGGTCACTTAAGCTGCATTGACTCTGCTACCTCGCAGCATTCATATTACCTCATCCCTCTTAACCATTTGAGGCGATCTGCTGTCCTTGACCCTTGGTACTGTTTCAAAATTTGAGACTATATACTTTGTCTTGTTCAGTTATCCTCATTATGAGTTATACTCTGTTTAACATCACAGTCAACTAAAATTGGCTTCAAGTGTTTACCTTGAAACCCCAGTTCCTGAATCATTCTCAAGTGAGCATAATAGAAGATTGAAGTTTCAGTTGGTATGGCATATACATCCCTCCAAATGATCAGAGATGAATAACTCCTCATGTGTAGCACTGAAGTCAATTGAATTTTATGTCCACCAGATAGTTTTTTATTCTATTAGCTGCTGAAACAAATCATGGAAGGAGGTCCACATAGTTCCATAGCATCTTAACTTATGGATTGACCAGAGTACATGGAATTCCATATAGACAACTCTGCAACTAATGCATTGAATCTCCAGTGCATTCACTAGCTGATTTATGTTTTTCAGCTAAAAGTGAAAATTATTGGAGCAGTAACTGTCATTTGGGTGGAGGTAAGTGGTAACTACTAGCAACTGTAGTCTAAACAGAAATCAGCATCACTTCTCCTTCAGATTTTTGAGGTCCGTCTTTTTAAAATTTAAAATTATTTAATATGGGCAAACAGATAACAGTACCTTGTGTGGTGCAAGTTGTTTTTGGATAGTTTTTTAAAACGCTGACTAGTCAAGTTTAGAAAGGATTAAAATAGTGAGGCAGACAACCTCCATTGCTGCAAAAAACTACTCTGCTCTAACTGATAATGGACCAAAATAGAACAACAAAAAATACAGCACAGCATCTTATTCAAAGTCTCCAAATATTCATGTCAAAACTATTAATTCACTCTGGATGCCAAAATGAAATACAGCATATATCCAGATAGTAGCTAGAAGATCATCCTTTTATTCCTCTGCTTCAGTACAACAGCAAATTCCTCTGTTTTTCACTACTAGCAAGTCCAGACCAAAAAATCCAGTTGTACACCAAAGTTGAGAATCTAAATAAGGGAAAAACCCCAGAAAAAACCACAAATACCACTAATAAAAGTTACAACCCAAAATCCAAAAACAAATTAAAACTAAAAAGAAACTGACAGCTAGTGGTGGATCCTTCACAAAGGAGCCGTTACATCCTCCTCCCCATCTTTTAAAAATTCTGAATCTCCAGGTTCGGAGTAATATGACTTTGTAATTCTCATGAGTTCTTCGGTGACCCATGTGTTGCTAGAGTTAGGTAAACCAAGCCATTTCACTAAATAATGTCATTTCAATCTGTTCCTCTTTTTTTGTGGCAAATGACTGGTCAAATCTCCTACTATGTTCTCATCTGAAACTTCTTCACTACCTGAATGATAGGGTAAAGATCCGCGACATTAAATATAGGACTGATATCAAATCTTAACGCAAACCTATCAAATAGGTATTCTCACTATTCTACTTTGGTTTTTGTGAGGGCCAAATTTCTTTGGCTTCAATTTTTTGTGAGTGCCTTGAGGAAATTTGTCTTTACTGAAGTAAACCTTGACTTGCTCACCCCACTGATACACCTTTTTCTCTCCAATGTAGATCTACATTTCTTTTATATTGTTTATTGACTTGCTTTAACTGGTGAGCCACCTGTTGTTTCACCTCCTGGGTATGTTTGGTAAAGTCCACCACATCTTGATTAACCCATCTTCCTTTAGTAAGATCAGTGAGATCAACAACTCTATAGGATTGTTTCCAAAAACAACCTAGAAGCAAGACTTACTGGTAGACCTATTGATGCTAGAATTAAAAGCAAACTCAGCCTATACTAAAACCAAATACCATAGCCTTGGATTCTCACCAACTAGGCATCAAAGCAAATTACCCAAAATTCTATTGACCAGCTCCATTTGCCCATCCATTTGAGGGTGAGAGGCTGAACTATACTACAATTTACTATCAATCTTTCTCCATAAAGCCCTTTTAAAATGACACAGAAATCTTGTATCCCAGCCACTATTAATAATCTTGGGCAGTCCATGCAACTGTACAATCTATCTAAAAAACAAATCAGCAATCTTAGTTGCCTTAATAGTTTTTTTTTTGCATAGAATGCAGTGAGTCATCTCAGAAAATTGGTCTACAATGACAAAAATACAATCTTAACTCTTTGAGAATGAGGTAATCCCAGCACAAAATCCATGGAGATGTCAATCCCTTGTTCATTAGGTATATGCAATGGTTTGTACAAACCCGTGTTTTGCTGTGGACCTTTAGAAACTTGACAAACGCTACATGTATAAACAAATTTATTTACATTTTTTCTTAATTGAGGTCAAAAACTTCTCCTTTCCGAAGTGTCTCCCCAAGCCATTTGAATGCACTTCCCTAGTTAGTTTTTCTTGCTTGGATCTTTTGTGAACACAGAGTTGGAATCCTTTAAATTTAAATCGATCTGCCGTTAAGTATTTATTAGAGAGTTCATCTCTTGCAATAACAAGATTTGTAGTGCAATGCTAATTTTTCTGCAATAAGGATCAAATGCATATTCTCTATTTATATTTTTAAACCTGACAATTTGTCGGTCATCAAGACAAGTAGATTACACCTGTAAGGGGCTGCTGTCTCGGGGAGACCAGTATGCTTCTGGGGTTATAAGTCCCTTGTTATTCTCAGCAGGTGGAAGTTGTGGTGACGGACATATGTTTATTGCCAAGCTTCAGATGTGTGAGAACTGGACGAAAAACTTATATAGGGGGAAGCAGAGTACCCCGACCGTTCACGAGAGAACGTATCTACATTGTGCTTTACTTTCCACAGGCGAAGGTTCATGGTGGAGAAATCCAAGGAGGACCAAAACAGCATTCCAGCGAGCAAAGGTGTTCAGAGCGATTGCAGAGCAGAGGTGAAGTAGGAGCAGCAGCAGAGTAGCAGAGTGACTTGGAGTCCCCGTTTAGGGAGGGGGCCTGGGTCTTGTACTGGGTAAGCCGTCGCGGGCTCACGAGAGAGTCAGTGGTGCGCCAGGTTGAGTTCCAAAGGAGACAGGGTCTTTGTGGATTAGGAGTTTACGTGAGAAGCTACAGCCAGGGGCGAGGTGCAGTGGTGTTTGTACCGGTGCTTCAAGAGTGGACGTTGATCCAGGGGCGGGAACTTGTAATCGAGTGCTGGGGAAGTACTCGGGGTAGTGACCAACGATATAGTTGGAATTGTTTGTAGACCGGGCCAGGGGCCATTCTTCAGATCAATAAAGCTATCTTATTGCCCCAACATTGTGTTATTGTGTAAAGATTCCGCTGTGCAAGTTTGTACGTGTTGTGCAAGTGTGTGTGTGCAGGTTCTGGAGCTTGGGAGTGCTTACAGGCGTAGTCCGAGTTCTTGGAAGTGCTTGGATCTCACAGACAAGTACCAAAAAGATCGTCGGTGCCGCACGGGAAAATCTAGCCCCGTGACAACACCTCCTACTTAAAGCATCAATGACCACATTAGTTTTGCCATTCACATGCTGTACTACAAATGTATAACTTCGTAAAAAAGACCTATTTGGCATACTTATGCAATTATATGGCTTGCAAGTTGATATATTTTAGTGCTTGATTGTTAGTCAACAAGATGAATTCCCTATACAAGTAGTGCCTCCATTGTTTCACTTTCAATTCCTAAACAATAGCATATAATTCTTTATCATAAGTGCCATACCTCTTCTTTGCATCATTTGAGTTTTCCCTTAAGCAGACAATTTTCTTGCCTCTTTCACTTAACTAGCTACCAATTGCTACTACTGAAGCGTCACACTCAATGGTAAAGATCTTCAAAAGTATGTTAAGGCAAGTTTTGGAGCTTCCGTCACCTTCCTTTCAAGCTGCTCAAAACTTCTTTCAGCCACTTGAGTCTACGCAAAGGACTTACCTTTTGTGCAATCAATCAATGGAGCTCTAATTGTGCTGACATTTTTAATGAATTTCCTATAAAAATTTACTAAACCATGGAAACCCCTGATCTTTGTAATGTTTTGAATGATAGGCTAGTCATGTATAGCGGCTAGTCTAATTGTGCAGACATTTTTAATGAATTTCATATAAAAATTTACTAGATCATGGAAATCCCTGATCTTTGTAATTTTTTGAATGATAGGATAGTCATGTATAGCGGCTAGTCTTAATCTGTTTGAGATCCACGCTCACTGCTTCTATTTGAAATAAGTTTTCCAAGGAAAACCAGTTTGTCTCTGTAAACTTACTTTTCTCAATATTTACAAACAATCTTTCCATACTAAATATGTCAAATGTTGTTCCTTGTTTCTATCGAATATCGCAATGTCATCAAAATAATTTATGACAAGATTTCCAATGTAGGGTCTAAATGCTCAGTTCATAGTGCACATAAAAGTGGATGGGGCATTGAAAATTTTGAATGGTATCACCAGCCATTCATATAAAACATCCTTGGTCTTGAACACCATCTCCCATTTGTCCCCTTTTCAGATCTAGATTTGATGGTAAATACTTCTCAAATGAACTTCAGAAAAAATATTAGTAGCAATGAATAGTCTTGTATTATCAGAGAACATAATGAATATAATATTTGCACATGCTCTATTCAATACATTCTGCAAATATATAGGCAGAAATGTAGTGAACTGTGTGCCTTAAAAATAGCACTCACTGTTCAACAAATAATAAACAATATCCTAAGTTGTTCAAACAAACAACATTTGTTTACAAGAAGACATAAACAAATAAAACAAACTATCTATGTGGAGTAAATGATGGAATACCCAACATTCCCCCGTTATTACATCATTTCTATAAAGTACTAATAAGAGAATCTAGAAAACTTTCAAACTTCACATGGGCAAGAGCCTTGGTGAAGATATTAGCACATTGTTCCTAAGTTGAGCAGAATTGGAGTTGGATGTTGTTTTGTTGAACATGTTTTCGTATGAAGAGACAGTCAACTTCAATATGCTTGGTCCGCTCATGAAACACTGGATTACGAACAAGCTTGAGAACACTCTGATTGTCACAATAGAGGACTGTAGGCTGGTTTTGTGGTATCCCCAATCCTTCTAATATGCGATGCATTCAAACTGCTTCACAAATTGCTGCACTTGCTGCACGATATTCTGCTTCTGTTGAGGATCGAGCAACTGTGGCTTGCTCCTTACTTCCCCAAGAAATAGGTCCTCAACCTAGGAAGAAAACAAATCTAGATGTGGATTTCCTATCATCAATAGGTCCTGCATAATCTGCATTCGTGTACCTTGTCAAGAAGAATTGATCACTCCTTTTACATTCCAAACCATGATTCATTGTACCTTATATATACCTTAGTATCCATTTTGCTGCTTTCAAATGGCACATTTTTGGTTCTTGCATGAATCTTGATAGATAATTAACAACAAAACTAATATTTGTTCTGGTGTAAGTTATGTAAATCAAACCTCCAATCATCTTTTAATAGAGAGTTGCATTCACATGAGATGTATTAGATGTGGATAATTGCAATCTTGATTCCATAGGTGTAGACATGGGTTTGGAATCCATCATTCTGAATTTCTCAAGAAGAGTTTTGGCATATATCCTTTGTGATACAAAGATATGGTGATTAGTTTGCCATACCTCTAAGCCAGGACAATAGTGCAGTAGCTCGAGATCTATCATATGAAATGCCTTCTTAAGATCATTCTTGGTTGTCTCGACTCTCAACCATTGCTTCTAAGTTGCTTGTGATAACTAAGTCATCCACATATGCATTAATAATCACAATATCCCCCCCTTGATCCTTGAGGTGAGATTTGGATCATATAGACGCCTACAAAAACCATGTTTTAACAAATGTTCATCAGTTTTGATATACTAGGCTCTAGGGGCTTGTTTTAGATCATATAGGGACTTGACAAGATTGTATGCCTTTTCTTCTTTACCAGGTGCAATGTATCTCTCTTGTTGGGTCATATAGACCTCTTCCTTAAGGTCTCCATTGAGAAATGCACTTTTTACATCCATTTGATACAATTTCCATACAAATTGGGCAGCTAAGGCAAAACTCATTCGTTTTAATTCTTGTAGTGGGAGCAAATGTTTTCTCATAGTCTATCTCTTCTTTCTGGGCATAACCCTTGGCTACAAGTCTAGCCTTATATTTATCTATACTACCATCTGCTTTATAATTAGTTTTGAATATCCATTTACATCCAATTGCTTTCTTACTGGGTGGTAGATCAACAAGCTCCCAAGTGTTGTTTTTCATCAGAGCTCTGCATCCATAGCCCCTTTCCAAGGCTTTGACTCTAGTGCTTCTTGAACAATAGATGGTTCAAAATTATCAACAACTAAAGTCATCAAGGCTAGATTTACCTCACCGCGAGCCATGTTGCGAGTCCTTGGACATGAAGTTGAAGTGTTTGGAACTCTGTCTATCTTTGCATATTGAATGGTACTAGTATACCATTTTGGTAAAGGTTTTGTGACATTGGTGGATGTTAATTGACTATCAACGTTCCCATCATTTTTACCATCCATGTTGAATATAGGAGCACTATCTGAAGTAGATGATGATGTGGGAGGAGAACTTGACTCACTTTGCTCATAAAATATTACATCTCTACTAATGTATATCTTCTTTGTATTAGGATCCATAAGGCGATATGCCTTAGATTCATTACTATATCCAAGAAGAATACACTGCATTGATATTTCATCTAGCTTCTTCCTTTTTTGTTTTGGAATGTGCATATAGGCAGTGCATCCAAAAACACGAAGATGAGAGATAGAAGGTTTTACCCCTGGATCCATGCTTCTTTTGGAGTGATGCCATCAAGGGCTTTGGTTGGTGCACGATTCAAAAGATAAATTACTGTGTGAATAGGTTTAGCCCAATATGCATGCTCTAGTTGTGAATCTTTCAACATACTACAAACCATCTCCACGATGATGCGATTTCTTCGTTCAGCAACTCCATTTTGCTGAGGTGTATATGCTGCAGTCAATTGACGCCGAACTCCATTTTCCTTCAGGTATGTGGAGAGTTTTGTGCTGGTGTATTCCCCCCCCCGATCTAAGCGAAGGACATGAATACGATGATTTGTATCTTTCTCCACAAGAGTGTGAAACTCTTTGAAGGAGGAAAAGGCTTCATCTTATGCTGCAAACAATATACCCACATTTTCCTTGTGTGATCATCAACAAAGAGCTGAAAATACCTGAATCCATTATGACTAGGTGGCATGGGACCGAATGGATCGGTATGTACTAGCTGCAATGGATGGCTTGCACGATGCTCACTAGGATAGAAGGGTGCACGATGTTGTTTTCCAGCAATACAATTGGAACAAATAGCACTCGACTTCTCAAGTGAGGGAAGCCCTTTTAGCATGCTTTTCTTAGTTAGTGTCAGCAAGTAACTAGTGCTCAAATGACCAAATCTGCGATGCCATAACATAGCAAGATCATTGTCCTTAGTCACTAAGGCTTGATTATTAGTAGTTGCATCAAGCCTAATCATTTTTCCAATCTTAGTAGCACTAGCAACAATCTTTTCATTTTTAGACTTATCTTTGATAAGACAAATCTTTTATCTTGATAGCTATCAAAGTCAATCCTAAGGTTGTGATCAAGAAATTGATTAACAGAAAGGAGATTTTTGGTAAGTCTTGGCACGTACAAGACATTAGTAATCTTGCAACGATTTATGCCAAACTTCAAAAATATGATACCAATACCTTTAATGTCATGGGTAGTATCATCTCCAAGAGTTATTGTACCATGATGGGGTTTCAATGTGTGAAACCACTCCTTCTGTCCAGTCGTGCTTTGTAGCACTTGAGTCCACATACCATATAGAGGTTGATTGTGAACCATCTTCTGAAGTGTGAGAGTAAAGCACGTATTCCTCATCTGGAGAATCTTCTGCTTCAACAACATTGCTTTGTTGTTTTTGTTTGTTCTTCTGCTCCCATTATGGTTTGCCACTTTGAATTGGCTTATTTGGAGGTGGTTTATTGGATGACCCTTTGTTGAAGGAGTTGTACCAACAATTTTTCACGTCATGTCCAACTCTTTCACATATTGGACACTTTTTCTGATGTCTAGATGAACTATCAGATTTGGGAGGTCCATTGAACTACTTCATAGGCTTCTTGCCTTTATGACATGCGGTCATGGATGATCATCCTGATCATGTTCTTGGCTTATAGACTCTTTTGTTTGAAGAAGATTCACTAGCTTCTCAATAGTGGGTGTTGTCTCAGTAATATTCAGAGTTGTCACAAAGACTTTATCATATAAAGTCCAGATGTAAAGTTTATATCTAGAAGGTAGCGCTTGTAGAACAAGAGGCACCAAAAAATGCATCATCAATTGTTTCTCCCAATGCTTGTACGGAGGCTCTCAATTTTACAATCCTTCCGAGGAAGGATTCCAACTGTTCTCCATAATTCATCTTCAGGCCATGTAACTGACTCTACAAATTCAAGATCTGATCAAATTTCTTCTGCTCATTAGCATCTGTCTTATGGCGTGTTGTGGTTCCATTGACCACATCCCAGACCTCCTCAAATTCGAGTTGAGTTTTGAGTTTGGTTTTCCATGTAGAATAATTATTCCTGTGTAGTAGTTGAGAGTCTGGAAGAAGAAATTTTGGAGAACTGCCCGCCATTTTCTTAGAGAAGGGATAAAAATAACACCCCTTTTGAAGAGTTGAAAATTACACAATTTTGTTTATAACATAGGTTTACAATTTTTATTTTTGTTGTGTTTTTTTAACTACCTAAGTCTAATAATATGCCTGGAACCTTCCTATTTTGTCTATTAGCATATGAACCCCATGCAGGATAATAGAACTGTTGCAAGCAAGTATGAATCCATGTTGCCTAGTGTATATTTTGTGGACCCCACCAAGAAATAGAAATGTTTGACAAAATGAAACACTCCACAAATACTATGTTTTCATTGTACATTTGTGGGGACTAACATAGATCTTATTATTAGATACCCATGCATTTGTTTGGCACTAAAATAAGATTCACAAAACGTAAGCCTCAATAGTGATTTTTAGTGACAAAACCAAGTAGAAGTAAAATGGAGCAACCTAAAAACTTCAAAAAATGCTTAGACTTGGGGAGCATATCAAATATGACTCACTAAGTCACAAGCTTGATAGAATTCAAAACAATTTCTACAAGGTTATTTTGTCTACTAGGAAAAGAAAATGGCCTCCTTGCAAAGTAAAGAATGGAATTATTCGAACTCTACCTTATATAGGTTTCTTGAAGTCTTTTGCATTGATGCAACCTTCACGAGTCCAAAAGACACGATTTAAAGTCTTTGACTTCCACAAACCAGCTATGCAGCTTTCTCAGCAATGTTGCCCCTTATGCTAGTGATCCAATTCGCCATCATGGATGTCAAGAAAGATGGAGTCTTTCGCAGATTTTTGCTCGGTCAATCAACGGTTAGGCCGACTATGCGAGGTGCAAGCTCCTCCAAACAATATGCATGGACTGATCAAGAAAAGAATGAGCCAGTGAAGAAGCACAAACCAAAATCATATGATATGCTAGCTCACAAAGGCGATAAAATCAAGCTCCACTTCTGGAGGTCTATTACAGATGGGACTGTTTTTGTGGCATTAGAAAGCTGAGACTTTAAGATTTGGGAATGCTGAATAAGAGATGAGCGGTAAATTCATCACCATCAAAGGGCCAACATAGGATCACGAAGGCCTTAGAAAATCTACAAAAAATGACCAACAACTTCTGATCTGCCACTTCCACGGACTATCCATTTTACGCATGGTCTATGACCACCAAACTTTTACGAAGGCACGACAAAGGGCATATGCCACTGCCAAATCATGAATGAGCCCGATTGATGGGAATATGCCTCAGTCCATGCTTTGGCAAATTGAAATTGAGCTACAAATGCATATGCTGGATACCAATGCTGGATAGTGTTGATGTGTTTTTCATGCACATGCGAACACAGAATAAAATACCCAAAAGTATCTTATCCTCTCTTGAACAAAGTTACTCAAATGCTGAAGATTAGCATAAGGATCACTTGAGATAACTCCAAGATTCTGGTATGTTGGGTCACGACATGTGGATAAGCTCAATAATTTGATGTGATTATGCTGGAATCACAAAGGGGACTTACGTTGAATTGTTGAATGCTTGAACCATTGGAACTTGATCATCTGATGTTTCAATCTCTGTAATTGAATTCGCTTTCCCTATGATGAAATCTGCTGCCAAAGCTGATAGAAATCGTTGCCTTGCTTGTGAAATTTGCTGTCTGCTGATCAGATTTGCTGTAAGAGAAAGAATTGCTTTGAATTGGTGATTGAATGAATGCTTTGAGTCCCTTTATATAGGCGCCTTAATGGAGAGGCATGTCCTTTAGAACGAAGGCCAACTTGACCTCAAGCAAATAAAAATTAAATTGTCGTTCCTTAGGGTGGCTGACTCACCACTTATTAAAACATTTTCCCTTTTGAATTTATATTTGGCGCTAAAATGCATTTGGAATTATGCTTGCAACGGTTAAAAGAAGGAATTTGCTCCCAAAGAGGAGCACTTGAAGTTTGCTCGCAAAGAGGAGCACTTGAAGTGAAATTCGTTCTAAAAGTGGAGCACCCGAAGTAGTTTTCGCTCCAAAGAAGGAGCACTTGAAGTGAATTTCAAATCAAAATCATGCTCACTATCTTTCCTTCATGGCAACTCAAACACACTAACTCACATTCATTCAAGGCTTCTAAGGAAAATTCACTCTAAAGGAAGAGCACTTGAAGTTCGCTCTGAATAAGGAGCTCATGAAGTTCGCTCCAAGAGTGGTGCACCTAAAGTTCGCTCCAAAAGTGGTGCACTTGAAGTGAATTTCAAACATGAAACTGAACTCTCTCTAACTCACTTTTCTTTGCTTCATCGACTCAAACCTTAGGTCTTGCAACCATTCATTCATGAAAAACATGACAAATCAACCTTAAGAAAGGCCTCTAGAAGAATTTCGCTTTGAGAACTGAGCACATGAAGTAGAATTTGCTTCAACTGGGGAGCACTTGAAGTGGATTGATCTTTAACACTAAGCACTTCCTTGTTCACTCTCCTTCATTCCATCCTTTCGAGTTTGTTGAAACTAGGCTCAATGTGCATTCTGGGAACAATTTCGCTCTCAATCAAGAGCACTTGAAGTGAATTTTGGCTCTCAATAAGGAGCACTTGAAGTATCTTGAAAATGCACTTTTTAGTTGAATCTCAATACTTTATGCCTTAGTTTATGGAAGTGAAATTCGCTCTGAGAAAGGGGCTATTGAAGTTCTTCGCTCTGAACTTAGAGCACTTGAAGTTATCTTCAAACTTGCCCTCTTCCTCTATTCCTTAGTTGGCTAAATTGGATAGAATTGCAAACCAAAACATGATCGGCTAATTTAAGCAGCTTTACAATCCATTAGTGAATCGGCCAATTTGGGAGACCTCTGCAACTTGCACACTTGATCGGCCAAATTAGGTTCCTTTGTACTAAAGCTGTTTGGTGAAAGCATTTCTCATCTTTGCATGAACAAGAACCTTCACTCCCAAATCGGTGATTAAAGTTCCATTTGTAGCAGATGATTGAATTGATCAACTTTGATCACTTGGTTGCATTTTAGATGAATCGACATCTAAGGCTTCATTTTAAAGGATTTGATCCATCAGATTTTGCTTGCCTCAGTCTTTGAAGCCTTGTTTATACAAAACAAAATTTGACAAACACAATGCTTATCTCTTCTTACATCAATTCTTTCATTTCAAAACGGTGGTTTTGCTCTCATCTGCACAAACAAGTAATTTTGATCAGATTTTAATCACTTTCTCAATCCTAGAGAAATCGGTCTTGATGATCTTATTTATTTTGTTCTGATATTTGCTCTTGATTACTGGATTTGTTTCTCAATCTGCATTGAATTAGACTGTTTGATATTTGGGATGAATGATCTATCCTCCTCTTCCTAGCTTTCCATCTTTCCATCAAACATTAAATCAGAACTTGGAAATTCTCATTAATGTCTGATCTTCCCCAAACTTGCTGTTGTTGCTCCATGTCTGATAATGTAATGGAATTCTTTCAAAATCTGCCCCTTTGCTTTTACCTGCAAGACAAACCAGAAGATATCAAACATCATAAACTACATATTATCTTTACCTATCCTTCATCTCTTATGTGTTCTGATCTTATATGATCAAATGATGTTTTTAGTTCTGACAGGTCATTCTCTCGGTCTATTTCATTGTGCCTTGATGCATTGATCAGAACTTTAATTGCTTGGATGATGTTTTGAAAATGAACTGGAATGCCTTCTTTATATGGGCGTTGGATGTCAGGGGCCTTTTTCACTCTAACCTCATTTAAGCTACATGTCTTTATTCAAAGGCCAGCTCCCTATCTTTCTTGGTGCCACACCTTGCATTATGTCTCATCGTGGCTTATGCTGAGGGAATGGTGAGGTGGCTTTCTTTTTAAAAAATTTAAATATACCTTAAAAACTTTTTCCTTCACCTTAGAGTTTGGTGGGGCCCAATCAAGGCTACGGTGGTAAAAGAGGTCAAAGGAAATACTATGCCTTGAAACAAGTTTTTTTAGATCTCCATTTCAGATTTTGTGGGGCCCAGCATGTGTGAGAGGAATGTGAGGGAAGTGATAAGGGAAGCTGCTATGTGGGGAAAGAAGAGGAATGTTATGTTGGGGAAAGGGGGACATAAGGGTGTGGATGATGGAGGTAGGAGATACGTGGGGTAAGGAGGTTTAGGATGTGGGAGGTAAAAGGGGTTGGTGAAAGGAGTAAAGATATATGGGGAGTAAAATGGAACGGGAGGTATAAGGGGATAGGAGGTGATAAGGAAGGGGTTGGGTATAAGGTGCAAGGGGTAGTGAAGGGGTTGACGGTAGGTGAGTGTGAGGTAGACGTAACCTTAGGGAAATAGGGGGAAAGAGTATGAGTTGTGGGCTAGGAAAATGGGGATTGGGGAATGAAGGTAGATGAGGATGGATAAGTGGGTAGGGAGGTTAGGATGGGGTAAAAGGGGGTAATGAAGTTTAGGATATGTTGTACTAAATGGAAGGGTAGTGGTATAGGATGGTTAATAATGAAGGATGGAAGGGTAGTGGATGAGTATGCTCGGATGGGAAGAGGGTTAAGTTGGTGAGGGTATAGGTGAAGGTAGGTGAAGGTGAAAGTGAGGGTGAGGTAGAAGGGTAGGTGATGAAAGGAAATGGAGGGATAAGGGATGTGGAAGGAGATGGAAGTGGTAGTTGTGGAATGAAGGGAGAGAGATGGAAAGAATGGAGGGGTGAAAATGGGCAATGGTGAGGAATGGAGATGGGAGTGATCAGGTTTGGGCACCCACTAGCAGTGCTGGGAGAAACAGGTCGAAGGCTTAGGAGGGCAAAGGAAGTGTTGAACCTCACTTCATTCTTAAGAAAGAGACTTGATCAGCTCTTGAGTGACTACAAACAAAAGGTTAATAGCAAAGATTCGACAACAACCAACAACTAAGCTAAGACAACTATCCTAGAAAGAGAAAAAGTGGGGGTCCCCATTTGCAATGGGGTGATGTGTGAATACGTCACAACAGATATGAAAGAAACTCCACTGCAACTGAACAAGTGTACGCTGCCAAAGGAATGAGAATCGCCTATCTCTAACTTGTGTCAACAATGAACTCGATCTCCTTTCCTCCGGGTGAACTTTTTGTGTGTGCCAACTACTTTTGCGTAACACTTTATAGTCCCTTATTGATAGCAGATATTCATGCCATCATTATTTTGGCAAGACTCTTAAGTTGAGCATTTAAAAAATTAAGAAGCATCCACCTTATGCACCTATGAACCAGTGCTTGGAAAGATACATGGAGGTGAAGATCTTCTTTCCTTAAATTAATGACTCCAAAACTGATTCCAAGAAGATCTATATGACTCTAAACTACAATAGGAAAATCGATCCCACCATGTTCTCCTAAACCTGCTCTGATACCATATCAGAGAACAGAATGAATATAATATTTGTACACACTCTATTCAATACATTCTGCAAATATATAGGTAGAAATGCGGTGAACTTTGTGCCTTAAAAATAGCACTCACGGTTCAACAAATAATAAACAATATCCTAAGTTGTTCTAACAAACAACATACGTTTACAAGAAGACATAAACAAATAAAACAAACTATCTAAGTGGAGTAAATGATGGAACACCCAACATGTATGTCATCCATTCAAGGTAGTAGACACTAGTACTTATTGTGATCTTGTTGATGTCTCAGAGTCCACACATATTCTTCATTTACCTCCTTTTTAGGCAAGCACAAAATTGGTGGGCACAAGGGCTTAAGCTTTCCCTTGTGAACCCCTTCTCTAACAATTTGCTGTTCTGCCTTTTTATTTCTTCATTTTCTATTGGAGAGTTTGTATGCAGCTTGATTACAAAGCCTTGATCCTGTCACCAAATCAATTTGGGGTGTAATACCTTGAGGAAGGTAAACTAGTTGGTAGCTCTACAAGAATTTAATCAAAGTATTCTTCCAACAAGTTTTGCACCTCCGGTGGGGCTTGGTTCCCACTAGTTTCTCTTGCTTCTCTTGGGCATGGTAAATAACAAGTTGCACCCTTGGTTTCTTTGCAGAATATTTTATAACTAATTGATACAATTGAGGAGGCTAACATTTTAGATGTCTTTTTTACTTTCCACGATTTTAAGAGAATTTTCCTTTCTTATGTTGTACCTTGTAAGTATTCTCTATACTGTTAAGGCCTACCTAAAGGCAAATAACAATCATCCATTGGCACCACATCACATAGCACTTCATCTACATAAGGATCAATTTTGAAAGAAACAATGAAAGGAAACAAGGTACATGGAAACACTTTCAACACTAAAATTCAAAGCAGAGTGTTGTGCAAACTTCAATCTTTTAATAATTATAGAAAGAAGAAACACATATAAACATAAAATAAACAATATACCATAACACAAGCGTACATGAGAAAAACCCTCTCGGGAGAAAAAATTCCACACTCCAAAGCAGCCGAATGTATTATTTAATAAACAACACAGTTAGAATATATTCATAGAGCAACCCTTCATAAGAGTATCAGTGCCAACAAGAGATTTGGAGGATTTTTGAAAACTTAATATTATCTTCAAACCTCTCACACAACCTCCATCTCAAGCACCTAATATATAGGACTAAGTTACTAGTTTTGGTATAGGTGCAGGTACAGGTATGAGTATGGGTATAGGTATTAGGTATGACAATACAACACTTTTTCTCCCTTGGGGACGGGTACGACTATGAGTTCGGCTATGTATATATGTTCAAAATTATAAATTATAAAATTTAAAACTAGTAATACTCATAAGTGCCAATATATAGAATATTTAAATGCTTCATTGATAATTTGCAAAATGAAATACCCTTGAATTCATAATTCAATGATTTGCCAAATCAAAATTTCATTACACAATTAAAATTCAAAATAACAATCAATATTTAATAGTCTTCATATATTTCTTCATCAAAAGCTTCAAAGTCAACATTTGGTTCAATTTCATTTGAACTGCTCAATTAGAGTGCCACTTCCACTACTTGCATTACATGCAAAAGTTGCCTCATCTAGATAGACTTTGAGATGCTATACAACTATACAATCTAAATCAGCACCCTCAAGACTTAGATCCCAATTCTTGGTCACACCCTCATTGTATTTAGGTGTGTTATGTGACAAGAGACAAAGGTTGTAGTGTACATAAACCAAATCCTCAACTATTTTTGCACTCAAACGGTTGTGCTTAACCAAGTGGATGAAGGATTATATACTCCAATTATTTCATGGTCCTGCTCACCTGGGGGGAAAAGGCTGGCAGCTGGGATTAAAGGAGAAGCAAGCAGTGACAGGTATGTATGGGGGTAATTTTCTGAGTTAGTATTAAATATAACAGCAGTAATTTATATATATTAAAATAGTATTTGTATATCATTAAACTTCTGTGTACAATCATAATTAAATTAGTGACATCAATATAATATTGGATGGGCAAATAACATACAATTGTTCAAACCAATGAAGCAATAATCGTTTGGGGAATTAATCGGCAAAACAAAAGTATAAGATTTTTTCAAAAAATCGGGAAAAAATCAAATATACAAAAAAACGTAAAAAATTGCAAAAAAACAATCAAAAACTACTTTTTTTTAATATTTTAGGGTATTTCCATAGCATAGAGATATTGTGGCAAATAAAATAGACACTTGAACACATGAATTGCAGGAAATAGATTTTCCTTGTTTATATTCATATCACTGATTACGTTGCACAAAATATACTACACCATAAATAATATCTAGATGGTGATAGATGTCAAAATGTCAATTACAATATAGTTTGTGACTTTGAACAAAGTCAACTTGTAAACTAAGTACAAAGTTCCAAAATAACAAATGTAGGCAATGACATGCTAGAGGGCAGGAGGCCCTGATGATGAAGCTCCTGGGTAAGAGCCTGTCCTAATTCGTTCAACTCATTCAGGACCAAAGTTGGCTTGCCTCATGAGATCAAAATCTTCAGTCTCAAGTGGACGATCAACAACAACATCATCATCAACATCATCATCATCAACAACATCATTAGCAGCAATCAACTCACACTCTGGATATATCTCATTGAGGTCAATTGGCAAGCCTTCCTCAATAGTTCCTGATTTTGCCCATGTAGAAATTAGTGTTTCCCTTACAAGTGAAAAACACAATGAATAGTGAATACAATTTCAAAAATTGCAACTATATATTAATATTCTTACCTTGAGCTTTCCTTATCTTCAAACAGAGGTTGTGATGAACAAATACTAGGTCATTCAGCTGTTGTTGTGATAGGCGGTTGCGTTTCTTGGAATGTATGTGTTCAAACACACTCCAATTACGCTCACAAGCTGATGAGCTGCATGGTTGGCTCAAAATGTGCACTACCATCCACCTTAAATTTGGTATTTCGTCTCCAAAAGAAGCCCACCATGCAGCTGAAAAACACATTATATGGAGATGATATTGTAAGACTAAGAATATCTTATAATCTTAACAAACTTAATGAGCATGTTGGCAAAATAAAGAGATTGTCAAAAGTTTATAGAGTCTACCTGGTTGAATGGTCTTTCTGCTTTGTATAGCAGCCCTAGAAGAGAGAAAGCCCTTGGCATGCTTGTACACTTCCAACTCTATCGTAACCGCATCAAATTTTTCCAAGTCAAGAAACATTTTTTCCATGCACTTGAAGAAGCCTTGTTTGATCTCAACATCAATTTCCATGAAGTTAGTCTTATAGAATAACAAAGGATTGAGCAAGTATCCCGTAGCATGGAGAGGAGTGTGCATTTGTCCATCCCATCTCCTATCAAATATGTGCTACAACGACATATACCTATCCCTGTTATTTTTCAGCTTACTCCTTATCACCTCCTTGGCCCTATCCATGGCCTCATACACATCCCATGGGGGTTTATCCCCATCCACTAGTTTCAAGACTTTTACTAAAGGCTTTGAAAATTCTACAATCTGTTCAATAGATTCCCAAAAGGTGGTAGAATGCATATACTCTGCCACTGCTATGCCATTTGCTTGAGTTGTGAAACCAGACTCCATCCACTCAGCTGAAACAAACATTCGCCTCAAATTACCTTTTTGTTCACATAATGTTTGTAATGCAAGGAAATATGTTGCAAATCTTGTCACTCCTGGTCGAACTAGCTCCTTGCCTCTTGTGAAAGAGCGCATTATAGCCAAAACCCTCGTGTGATTATAAACAAATTTGATAACCTTGTGAGCTTTTTGAAATGCCGCCTTAACCCATTCAATTTTTCCAATGTCCTCTAGGGTTAGATCAAGGCAATGTGCTGCACATGGTGTAAAAAACATGGAAGGGTATTTATCTGTTAGAAGTCTCCCTGCAGCAACACAAGCAGCAACATTGTCTGTGATAAATTGAACCACATTTTGTGGCCCTACATCCGTAACTACCACGCCATACATCTCAAACAATGCATTTGTGGATTTCATCATATTAGATGCATCCACAGATTTCAAAAAAACTGTGCCAATCTCACAAGAGACAAGGAAGTTAATGAGAGTTTGGTTCCTTCTATCTGTCCAATCATCTGACATGATTCTGCAACCAGTTCTAACCCACTGCAATCGATGTTGTTTAACATCTTGAACATCCTCTATTGCATCTTTCAGCATACCAACCCTCAATGATTCATAAGATGGGGCTTGAAACCCAGGACCTACAGCTGCAATAGCATCTACCATGGGTTGCCAATATGGATTTTTGGAAGCATGGAATGCCGTGTGAGAGGAGTACCAATAATTAGCAATTGCCTTCTTTGCTTGTTCAGTGACAATTTTCCTCCATCTTGTACTCTCCAAAGTGTTTTGTGATCCTGGTGTAGTATGAGGTTGGAAGAAAGCATTAGTGTTTCCTCTACCTGTGTTTGGTCCACGTGCTATAGAATTATGTGTCGACCCAGATTCCCTGAAACCCCCATCTTCACCATCCTCACCCAAATCATGCATCCTAGGATTTGTAGAACTTGAACCTAGTTCAACCCCAATTTTTGCCTTTTTGGCCTTATTCTTAGCAATCCCTTCAAGAGATTGCTTTGCCTGATATGAGACATATGCAGGGCATTTTTTGTATATTTCGGTGTTATTTCCTCGTTCTTTTGACAAATGCCATTTGAAACGATAAATTCCACTACTGATCTCATCTTGACACCAATTGCACTTGACCTTCGTGCTACCAGGAATTGCTGTGCAATGTGTCCATGCAAAGTCTTTTTGACGTGGCATTGTGATCAAGAATCAATTCTACAAAAGAATTACACTCAGTTTTTAAATTTTGAGGGATCTAGGGTTGGGTTTGTGTATGTTAACGTTGGACATTCATCATGAAAACTGGACATTTATATTAAAATTTTCATTTTTTTGTATATTAAATGTTAATAACTTTAGAGAAAATGGCATTATGAATCTATGATAGATTGTATATATTAAATGAAAATGACATTTTCATATATTAAAAGCTAAGAATATTTAACAAAAAATGAATTTAATATTACTGTAAATGAAAATGTAAATTCTGATTACAGTTACTATTAAATACAAATTTTACTAATAATTAACACTATTAATATTTAATATGATTGTTAATATTACTGTTAATGAAAATATTTAATATTATTGTTAATATTTACAAACAAAATATTTACTGTTAATTATTAGTAAATTTGTATTTATGCTTATTAAATATTTGTAAAATTATTATTACTAATATTTACTAAGCATATTTACTAATATTTACTAAATTATTATGCTTATTATTATGCTTACTAATTATTATGCTTATTAAATATTTACTATGCTTACTAATATTTACTAAATTATTATGCTTACTAGATATTTATTTTTAATATTTACAAACAAAATTATTTACTATGCTTACTAATATTTACTGTTAATATTTATTATGCTTACTAATATTTACTAAATTATTATTACTAAATTAATATTACTAAATTAATATTTACTAATTGTTATGCTTATTAAATATTTACTGTTAATAATTAATAGTCATAAGACTCATAGCAGTAAATACAAATATGAATTTTTAATATTTATTAACAGTCATAAAATTGCAAAGAAAAAAACGATATTCACAAACAATTTTTTTCTGATTTGATGAATAAATCGATATTAAAAATTGCAAAGAAATGGAGAAGACTAAATACCTGGAATTGCAGCTCCGAGAAAGATGAATTCTCCCATTGCCGCAATATGCAAAGTGCAAACCCTAATCTCGCAATCACCCACTGCCGTGAATTCTCCCACTACTGCGATATGCAAACCCTAATCTCGTAGTCACCCACTGTCGTGAATTCTCCCATTGCCGCGATATGCAAACCCTATCGCGTCGCGCAGATAAAAAGCAATTTTTTTTCTCATTTCGCGCCCTTTTTTGGCGACATTGGGGTTTTTCGCGGGCTCTTGATTTTATGCCGATTAATCGCGTGATTACTCCACGATTTAATCGAGTAAAAATCGTTGAAAAAAGTCAAAGATTAATACTTGCGATTTTCAGGAATTAATCGCCACTTTTGCCGATCCCCGATTAATCGGGTATAATCGCGTTTTTTTGGCAATCACTGCTTCTATGGTTCAAACAGTCTTAAGGCTACATTACTGTTAGACACTATGCATATTTATATTTGTTAATAAATCCGGAAATGAATTAGAAAATCAAATTCAGTCTGCACAAATTGTTATAAATTTATAATAATATGAACTCATACAATGCTAATAATATAAGGATTAGTGCAATGATTGACAAATAATGATTAATGCTGATATAAAGCAGAACTAACAAAAAGCATTGATACCAATCTAATATAAATCAGGGAGAACTGCTGATAAGGGTACCCTGTTAATATAATATAATTCCAGGAAAACTGCTGATAAGGGCACCCTGTAAATATAATTCAGGGAGAACAGCTGATAAGGGCACCTTGTAAATATAAATTAGGGAGAACTGCTATAAGGCACCCTACATAATAACATTGGTAGGGGAACTGCTGTATAGGGCACCCTACAAGACTACATTGGTAGGGGGAACTCCTGTCTAGGGCACCCTACATGGTTATATTGGTAGGGGAACTTTTGTATGGGGCACCCTACAAGACTTCATTGGTAGGGGAACTGCTGTATAGGGCACCCCACAAGACTACATTGGTAGGGGAAACTGCTGTCTAGGGCACCCTACATGGTTATATTAGAAGGGGGAACTGCTGCTTAAGACACCCTACATGATTATATTGGTAGGGGGAGCTGCTGCTTAAGGCACCCTACATGATAATATTGAGTAGGGGGAACTGTTGAACAAGACACCTTACATGATTATTTTCTCCACTATTATAATTTATGTTTCTGTTTCTGATATTGCTACATGATTCTTTGTTTATGTTATAGTTGCTTATATAATCATTCCCTAGTGTAAATTGTAGTACTTTCTAACTCTATTTTGCAGGTTTGACTATAGCAGAAGTTGAGGTACTTTCTCTTAATCCCTACATTGAGTTCTAAAACATCATAACTAGGATATTTTATTGAGGAACGTGTTTGATGTGTATTCGTTGCCTTATGCCTGACATATGTACTTCATGCCTTATGTGCATTTATGATTCATGACTTGCAGCTATTCAATGAGCATTCGTTTCATATTCCCAAAAATTTATATGTATGCCTTGAATGAATGGTCATATATTTGTATGTATGCTTCATGTCCTATATGCCTTATGTGTATTCATATGGGTGTTTCACACCTCATGAGTATTCATATGTATGATTATGTCGTAGGTGTTTTCATGTGTATGACTCAGGCCATATGTATATTCAAGCCTTGCAATGTATATGTTTCATGTTCTACGTGTGTATGGATGCTTACGTATATGCCTAATGCTTTGCTCATTTTTATGTGCCTCACTTCTCTAATGTATACATCATGTGTGTTCATGTGAATGCTTCTTGCCTTAAGTATATTCATGCGTAGCCTCTATGTCCTATGTGTATACTTTATGTTTTACGTGTGTACTTATTGCCTTAAGTGTATACTTCATGCTTTAAGCGTATTCATGTGCTTTATGTATATTTCTCAAGTGTATACTCATGGTTTGCAGATATCTATTTGTTTACTATATGCTTGATGTATCTTCAACCTGATTGCTCCATCGTATACATGTATGTCTTAATGATTATGAGATTATTTTATGCTGTCATGTTTTCGGCATGATTACATCTTGCACCTTCCTAATGTATGCTTCATGTACTCTTTACTACTTGTATTCATGTGATTACTTCATGTCTGATATGCTTTCAGCATGTATGCCTTGTGTCTTTATGTGTGCCCCATAACGGATGTGTCTTCAGCTTGTTCACTCCATGAGTACTTTTCTTATATATGCTTCAAATGTACCTTAGGTGCATTTGTGTATTGCTTCAGGCCTTACATATTTTTTTTTTAAGAAAAGTGCATATTTCATGCCCTAGTGTGTTTTACTTTGTGGTTTACGTGAATGCTCCATGCCTTATGTACATTACTTCATGTTTACATGAGTGTTATTTCATACTTCGTGTATATACTTTAGGACTTTTGTGCTACATGTTTGATATGTATTTAAGTGAATTGCTTCATGCTTTAAGTGTATCCTTGTGTATGATTCATGTGTATTTCCGTGTATGATTAATACATGTATTGTGTATATACGTCACGTATGCTTCATATATACATATGTATACCTCGTGTTTTATTGGGAGATGACTCAGAGAAAATTGTCAATTGCTTGAGGACAAGCAATTTCGGGAAGGGCGGACTGTCATGTCCCCTCCTTGATTGTTATATATAACCTAAAAGAAGCAATTTTATTTAATATAATATTTATCAATGAATGATTATTTGAAATTATTAAATATTTATTTTTTAAATAATAATATTCTTAAAATATTTAAATTAATATTATATTACAAATATGACTACAAACCAACTTCGATGCCTCATGATAATGGATTTGATGTCCAATAAGGATGAACGGTAACATCTTTTGGATGTTTGGGAGACATGTTTCTTCACTTAAACAGATCGGTTAATGTACTCAAATCGCACTTCCTCAGCCACTTAATATTGGCCTCAATATTTGTTTGACTTCCTTTGATTCGTATTCCTGGATTAATCACCTTTGAGACTTTATTACTTTAATAATCCTCCATCACAGATTTAGGGAGGGGATCGTGTAATTTTGCTTAATAAGCGGTATCTTACAATAAGCTCCATTAATCATATTGACTTATGATCTAGTGTTTATTAATTATATCGAGACCTTTCTTCCTTCTGGAATGTTTGAAATTAATATCCCATATCCATCGTATTACATTGCTGTCTTTGCTAATAACATTACTCCTCAACCGCTGATTGGGGGATAGTCGATATCATCATTCACAAATAGTCTATGGTTCTTGTATAGTATTGCCGCTCTACCCTTAGGAAGTGTTCGACGTATACATTGGAGACTTTACAATTCGATGGTTGTATCATCTCTATTATTCTCCTTTGACCAGGTTATGACTATCGATTAGTTTGCTTAAGTAAATTCGCTGCCTCTATGATTAATCATTGATACTTAACATTAGTCGATGCTTTATCCAAAACATACCCAGTCGCTGTTGATTATTGATGATTATCAGTCTTAATTACTTCCCCCTTGTATGTGCAATATACGGTCTATTATTATAGCTTAGGAATACAACAATTAGTGAGAAGAAGACTAATCTGTATTCATGAAGTAATTAACCGATTCTATGCTATGTGGTGCAATTAACATATAATGAAAAAAGGCGATCATGAATAGACATTGGATATGTCTTTGGGACGCAACCTATCATTCCGTTTGCAAGATATAAGTAGGCAATTAATCCCCCTCAATCGGGGATCATTCAGAAACCTTTTCTCTTATTCATACCCTTCATTAGATCTGTTCAAAAAGCAACAGCACCTTGGCATAATACAGTTGCATTCATATAAGGTAATACATACTATCAAGATAATCTTAGTCTTATCTATGTATATAGGCTTAATCACCTAGCAAATATCCAATTGTCATATCAAAGTTAGCAGTGATATTCTCATCAAATATATGATATAACATCCATACGTGGTATCATAGATTGTCATTCTTAGTGCTAAGTAAGTCTTTGAGGAAAGAAGTCTCTTGCCATTGATTTTGCAAATTAATTGTTCCTATTTCGTAAGTGTTAAATTAAGGGTACATAATTTGCATATGATATTTAATAGTTAATTTTATAAATACAAAACATAAACTATAAAACTTATTTTTATAAAATATAATATATGGCATAATAGCGGTGAATGGAAAACAAGAAAAATAAAAAATAAAAGATACATACTTAAGAGAGAATTTCAATTGTAAGAGGCTACAAGTAAATAGAGCCTTTATCATGTACGTACCACCAATCATGAGCATATCTCCTCTATTTGTCTTGAAGAGCAAAAACGTCACGAGTCCTTGAAGATATGAAGTGGCCAAACTCACTTAAGACAATGCTTCGGATATCTTCATCTCAAAGTATCCTTCTAAATGTAGCCTTATAGCTAGTAGTAACTTCTTCATCCCTATATGGTGGCACCCTCTTGGGCAAGGAAAGTATCTCTTTGTTGTAATACTCTGGTGACAAAGCAAATGCTAAGAAGATGTAAGGGGGTGGCCATCTTGCTCCAATGGTAATGATGATCTTTTGCACACTTTTGAATTTTTTTTTGGTAGGGTAATGTTCATTGGGTTCTATTATATTTTTTAATTTTCTCAACCATGGAGTCCATCCCATCATAAATTTCACCCAAACGAGGGCGATCTATATCAGCATACATAATCATGTTGATGATGGGCACAATGAAACTCAAAACATATTCTGCACGAGCCCAACATTCATCATCTAGGATCAATACTTTTACCTTTTGTGCTCTTTTTGTGCTTGATTGTCTCCGTACACTCCAAAGGCTATTGATGACCATAGAACTCGATGCCTCTTGCACCTTCACAAATCATCTTAAGATTATTGTGTGAGATGCAAATTGAGCCTTATCCTCTATGTAGATTTTTTTGCCCATTCAATTTGTGTCCGAATGTTTTGCAATTTCAAATTGGAGTGAGTGGACTGCACATGGTCTCAAGAAGTGTGAACATTAATACCCTTCACTATATAACCAACTGCCCTACAATTTTTAGCATTGTTTGTTATGACTTGGACTAGGGCCAACACTTTCAATGGATTCCATGAGGATATTGGCAATGAAAGTTGCATCTTTCACTTGCCCCTCACAATACATTGCCTTCAAAACCATTGCTCATTTAGGGGACATTGCTATAACATTGATCAATGGTCTATAATTTCAATCTTTCCATCCATAAGAAATGGACACACTTGTTTTAGGCCATGTATCCTAGATTGCTCTCAATGATGCCTCTACTAAAGCTTTCTCCTTCTCCAATAAGGTGGTTCACACCTTTTCATACCTAGGACTAATACGATCAAAAGGTTAATTGGAAAGGGCTATCACCATATCCCACCAATGTGGTAATCTAATGAGATTGAAAGGAAGCCCATTGCCATAAATGCCATGAGTAATTCTCTGATCTGCAATCTTGCTTGCTTCTTTCTTTAAGGGTTTTCCCAATGGGCCTCTTTTCCGTGAAGCTGAAACATTGTCTTCTCCAAAAGATGGCATTGGCACGAAAGGATGTGAACTAGTTGGTTGTAATAAGACACTAGGAGGTTTGTGCAATCCTTTTTTGGCAAGAGGATGTGCTCTTTCCTTTGATCTAATACTTATCATGTTGACATTCTCTTGTTCTTTAATATAAGCCAATATTTGATGCTTCGGCACAAGACAAACTTTTATTCCATGTAAAGGAATAATACAGAAGTGAGCTTTCACTTGAGAGTATGAGCTCTTATTTTCTTTTGCAGATTGGCTACAATGCCAAAGATAATTCCCACCACCAGAAAGTTGTTTAATCATTGTCATATGTCACCAAAGAGGTGACAATAAATCAAATTTATATGAACTCTCTGCATTTTTTTTAACTGAACTAGAATTGCCAGCCATTCTCTATGAACCTAAAACAAAAAAACATTACAAAGTAACAATCCTTAAGAAAAAGGGCATTATAACCCCTTATTATGAATTTAAAAAAAAAAAAAAAAAAACTTACCAAAAAAACTTGAAAATTTTTCAAAAAAATAATTCAAAACCTGAAAAAAAGAGACCTTTAATGGTTAAATCTTCTTTGTGCAGCTATTTCTCCCTTATTGGTGTATATTTAACTCTCTAGTAGCCCTCACCTTCAGAAAAATGAACCAACCTTTAAAACCCAACAATTGTAGCTTGGAGGAAGAAAATGCAGTTTTGGTCTCTTGTGTTTGTCAAATGAGTTGAAAAACATGTTATGCCCTCACTTTAGGGTGATCAAATGCTTTTATAAGTATTTAAAAAAAAAGCTTTTAAAAATGTTTTTTGGGACCTAGGCACCGTAGGTTGCCTTTGATTTAGTCAGGTATGTTCTGGGTACATCTAGGATACTGTTCGAGCACCTCAAGCAATCCCTTGGGTGTACCCAATGGCTTACCATACTAGATTAGAACCCGTTTCAAATCCATATGGGGATCGAAGCTTAATCTGCAGTACCAAATAACATAGATATAGAAAGGACAATACATGAAACCATCAAATGGTAATTAGAAAACCATGAGCTAAACCAACCAAAAAGCTGTATTCAAATCCCAAATCTCAACATGAGTCCACAAGCCTAAAACAAAAATTTCTTTCCACTTGTCATAACTTCGCCTTAATGCACCCACCAAATTGGATGTTCTATTTCGTTCCATTATCTCCAACCAAAGATGCCTTATAATGTGTCAACATGTCTCACAAGTTGCTCAAGTGTAACTCCCCCTCACAACTCTTTTATGTTCAACACATTTTAACATTTTCTATGCAAACTTCCAGATGCCATAACTTCTGATTTGGGAGACTAATTGGGCCCCTTTTTTAAAATTGAAAAGCTCAAAGGACCTATGCTATAGGCATGTCCCTCGGTAGTGTTGAATAACCTGGAATATATATTTTAGCCAAAAACCAGCTATAAAGCTCAAAAATTGAGTTTTTTGTTTTATAACCTGAAAATAACGCTTTTTATAATTTTATCAATAGGAGCAAGGTTAAGACACTTTTCCTATCGAACAATATGAGATTTATCCACAAGTATATTATGATCCTTCTTCAACTAGGAAATCTCTTAATGGCTAGATTTTGGAATGGAAGCAATGTGCAATTTGTTAACCATTTTTGTACTCACTAGATTGTTGGTAGATCCACCATTTTGTTTAGAAGATGCTCTTCCTCTTTGAGTTAGCTTTCAGGTTTTCTTTGTTCCTATATATCAAGGTTCTTCATAGCATCAACTTCTCTCATTTCTCTACAACTTTTTCTAGAAGTCCTTTTTCCTACGCTACCATCCCTCTTTGGGGGTTTTGAGGGTAGCCTATGGCCTTATGGGCCTCATTACAAATGAAACATCTCAAGGGCTTCCAATCTTTAAAAGATTGTTGTCCTTCTCCCCTACTTACAAAGCCTCTCCTTCCTAGAAAATTTGGCATCGCATTTCCCTCTAACTCTTCTTTGGTAAGTTTGGAGGAATTTCCTCTTCCTCTATTATGGTTGCCACCCCTCTTGCAAATTTACTATCTTGGTTTAGCTTTTTTCCTACCTGTAAGACATATTCATAAGCCTTGTCCATAGTAGGTACTTTTACAGTTTTATAGAGGCAAACTCATCTTGAAGTCAAAAATTTAGTCCATTCACATACCAGGCTGCTGCTTGCTCTTCATTCTCCTAAATATATGTCCAAACTTCAAGCCTCATATATTGTTCAGTATAAGCTTGAACTGACCGACCTCTTTGTTTTAAGTTATGAAATTCGTTAAATAATTTTTGCTGTTAATAAGAAGGCAATAATATAGCTCTTAGGTGTATTACTATCTTAGGCCATAGTCTGATTTTTTTCCTTTCCTTGTCTTCTTGTCAAACTTTTTACATTCTCCCACCATAAAGCTGCACGCAACTTCAATTTGGATGCTGCGATTTCGGCATTTCTAGGGTTATAGTGGTCAATGCCTTCCATCTTGAAATACTTCTCCAACTGCTAGATTCAATCAAGGAATAAGTTGGGGTTGAGTTCACCTTGAAAGTCTCATATATCAATTTTTAGCTTGGAGCCTTGTTTAATCGCAGCTTCAATGAGCCTCTCCATAGGGTCTACTGCCTTAGCAGTATTTCCTAGGTTCTCTCAATCCTCTGCGAATTCAACCAGATATGTTTTGGCCTCAATGACGTATAATTTTGTAGCTCATTCATCAATGTTCCTTTGAGGGCTGACATTCCTCCTATTCTTTATTCCCTGATTCATGAGGACTCCCCTGTAGGCCATTGTAGACTGCTCTGAAAAGTGATGTAGACAATCTCTGTTGCTGCAAGGTAACTTGGCTCTAACTGACAATGGATCGGAATAGAACAACAAAAAATATAACATAGCATCTTATTCAAACTCTCCAAGTATTCACATCAAAACTATTAACTCACTATAGATCAGTGTTCCACGGAAACGCGTTTCCCCCTCCCAGGCCCAAGTCCCCCCGTCCTCGAAAATTTTTCCCTTTGTCCCCCCGCCCGTGAAGCCCGTCCCCGCGTCCCCCCGTCTCCCCGTCCCCAACGGCCGTGGAACACTGCTATAGATACAAATTTTTTTTACAGTGTATAGCAAGATAGCAACTGGGAAATCATCCTTTTATTCCTTCACTTTAGCAAAATAGCAAATTCCTCAATTTTTGATTGCTGGCAAGCTCAAACCAGAAAACTCCTATCGTAAACAAAAACTGATTATCTAAATAAGGAAAAAGCCCCCAAAAGGACCACAACTGCCACTAATGGCGGTTACAACCCAAAATTGAAAACCAATTAAAACAAAAATAAACTGTTGGGTAATGGGTAATGTTGACGTGTTTTTTAGGACTACGCTTAACACAGAATAAAGTTTCCAACGGTCACTTCACTCTTTCTTGTTTAAAATTAGACTGTATGCTAAGATTGCAAAGAAAGATCAAATGTCTAATCTCAAGGTTCCTTTTGTGCGTGGACGTGACTCAGTTAGTTGATGGGTTTGTTGTTAACCCAAGGGGCCTTATGTATGCTCACAAAAGATTTTAACCAACTTGCAGATTCAAGGATTTCGATGCGAATGATTTGCAATGAAAGCTCTATTTTTGAATTTTTTGGATTTGGAATAAGCAGAAAAGTAAATGAGTGAAGGGTTTAGAAAACTAAGCTAAGACTAATCTAATCCTAAGAACAAGGAGACGGGATTACTTATGCAAAATCCAATCACGCTTCGCTTCACCAGCAAAGCACAAAACTACACCAAGGCGGTGCAATCTTCAGAGGGTGTGTTAAGGATTTTCAAATCACCAATGGAAACCATCAAATCACCAATGGAAACCACTGATAATCAAAGTTAAACATACAAATATAATGGAGGCTCAGGCTAACTTTGCACAATATGCAACAATCAGCTGCACACCAAAAGTATGAGCATGGACTTTGCAACAAGCAACCCTATCAAATCCAATTCATCTAACAACATGAAAGCAAATCTAATCAATACGAAGAGAGTGAGACCATGCGAGCTTCAAAACAACACATGAACACACCAACAATTGAACAATGTATTAAGTGTTTGCTTCAAAAACTCTTAGCAACAATCTCTGACAACAATCTCTTCTCCCTTTACAAATGAGGGGGGTCACCCCTTTATATAGGCTTCTGGCCTTGGCTACATGCAAACCCTAATTAGGGTTTTCCCTAAAAGATTCTCCACTCAAGCTGCAACAAGGTGGGAATCAGCATTTAATACCCATTTAGCCCATATACAATTAATTCAAGTAAACCCAAAAATGACATCCATTCGTGCATTAAATGCACCCCATTACATCAAACTTGCCCAAAATACAACAAATATTCCCATGCAAGAAATAAATGCCTATCATTCTCCATGCGATGGCTACATGCGTAGAGAATCTGTCATAAAACCATTAATAAGATGACTACATGCATGGAGAATCTGTCATAAAACCATTAATAAGACGACTGCATGCAAAAAGATTCTTCATGCATTCAACATGCATTGACCGGGCCGCCACTTAGTCAGAATATCCCAGTAGAAAATGCGCCACCACTACTCAGTCAAAAGATTCGCGTCCAGGAATGGACGACCATTATCCCGCTCATTAATTGCGCACGCAATGAATTTACCGATGACGGCTTCCAGCTCCCCGATGGAGACACTTGGCACACTTTCAATATCAAACTCCATCAAAGTAATTTCCTCCTCTTTCTTGGAAAAGAAGCTTGTTGGCAATTGATACTCATCGGATTCATTTTGTTGTCATTGATGGCAACAAGATTAGATGGAAGTCATATACTGGCAGACACCGGCTTTGGAGCATTCAGGATTACACCGGCACCGACACCGACACCAACATCAATACTTGAAGGAAGTCAACATCAAGAAAGATTTATTTAATAAATCATTTTGTAATTATTGTCGAGGCCGACATTGAATATCTTTTGTAAAGCCAACATAAGGCATATTGTTTGTAATGGGTATATAGGTCAGTCTGCTAGGTCATTTTGAATAGGACACAAAATATGATATGACATAGGATGCGATACAGGAGAATATAGCAGAACTGCATAATGCGAAGTATATGTATGTAGATCATTTGTATGTGAATGTTATATCATGCAATGATCTGTTGATAGGTTGAAAAGCATTTTTGGAGGAGGAGATATCGGTAGTAGTGTTCAGGGTTTATGAACCGGTACAAAGCAGAGCTAGAACTGGAACTCTATTTGGCATAGCAGATGCATTTTTGAGTTCAATTTTATTGTTTTACTTCAGCAGAAACTTGTAGTTAGTGAGACTCTTTAGTGATGAGCAGTATGCTCTAGGCAGTGTGCCTTCTTGCATGTGCAGGCCCCCATTATATGTAATGTCCTTTCATATGGCCAGTGAATTGATATTGTGGGTCACAAATCCCACCGTGGTTTTTCCTCTTTGAGGTTTTCCACGTACAAATTCTGTGTGTTATGGTGTTCATTTATGTGGATGGTTTATTTACTTCATGTTATATGTTTATTTGTTTACCGGTTTATATGTGTATGGTATAAAAGGGTAAAATCTTGTGTTATTGGCAGAACACTGATTCACGCCCCCCCTCTCAGTGTTCTTGGATCCCAACAATTGGTATCAGAGCTTGGTACCTCAGAAGAAGTTTAACAGCTTGAGGAAGATCGTGAAACCGGAATCTTTGAACATGGCTATGGAGAAGGAACTTGAGATGGCTCTTGAGGATTATGATGCTGAAACAATAAAGAACTTGAAATTGCAAGATGAATTGAATTCAGCCAATGAGTTCATTCTTATCCTGCAAGAAAGGTTATCATCAACTCAAGCCAAGAGAAAAGAACTTTTGCAAAACTCGGATGATGAGGAGAAGAATGCACTTAAGGAACAATGTTAGAAACTAAGTCAAGCAAACATGCTCATGAAGAATGAAATGCAAGATCTGACTATGAGGTTATCAAAAGATTTTGAGGACAAAAAGAAGAAGGAAGATAATCTTGTTATATCTCTGAAGAACAAATTTGATGAATGTGGCAGATTGACTCATGAGAATAATCTATTGAGAACTGATTTGGCACACTCCCAGAACAATGAACAAGAACTTGAAAGACAAATAACTACTCTGAGAGATGAGTTGACTACTGCAAGTGAGTATAAAGAAAAATTCAGGATTAGTGCTGCACAGTTGGATGACTTATTGAAAAGACAAAGGCAGATTGATGATTCTAGAGGACTTGGATTTGTACAAGGTGAAAGCTCTGGTACTGCAAATGAAGATCAGACAACCGATATGCAGAACTCATCAGAACAGAGGAAACCGGTAAGGCAATCTAATGTTTATAAATTCAATGGTAGATGTTTTGTTTGCAATAAATTTGGGCATATGGCTAAACAATGTAGAAATAAAGCAAATCAAAACTACAATTTTGTTCTCGGTCAATACACAAATTGCAAGAAATATGGTCATAGATCAGAAGATTGCAGAATGAATGTTAAATGTCATGCATGTGGAAAGTTTGGACATTTTGCTAATCACTATAGGTCAAGGAATGACACCGGATTTGTCAAAGCAATTCAAAAGAACAATGTTACATGTTATGCATGCAACAAAATAGGTCATATTGCTAAATACTGCAGAAGCAAGACTCAATCGATTAGCAATGATAAAGATAATGAGAAAGGAAAGCAGAAGGTAGATGAAATACAACAAGATCACACCAAGAGATGGGTTAGAAAATCTGAAGAACCAAGTGGAGATGGATCTACACTGGTAACTCCACCGGTAGAACAGGGTATTCCTCCATCGGCAGGAAATTCCACCGGTAACTGAGGCATAAGCCTTAGGGGTTGGCAAAGTCATTGCAAAATCTAGCATATTACCTCGGAGGAGATCTAAGGAGATCTGGAAGAGATTTGGAGAGTTGTGTTCATCATAGATAAATGTTCACCCGACACAAGACTGTGAAACCGACACCTAGTAGGGTTGTTCGCGAAGCATTTATTACAGAGAAAGATTAGGGTTTTATTCACTGATAAAAAGGGTAAGTGAATTCATTTTCACTCACCGAGCATTCAAGCATTCAGAGCAAAGAAAAGGCGAATTAAGAGCGTGCAAAAGCATTGTGAAAGGATTTCGAGCAGTTATCTGAGAAGCACTGAATCTTCCACTGACGCTCACTTTTAGGTATTCTTCGAAAATGGCATCTGGATCTTCAGCTCCTACTTTCATTGCAAATCCCACCATTGTCGAAGTCAAGGATAGGTTAAGGCCCATATTCAAGGAGGTTCCCCTGATTGCTAAGAAAGAAGACTCTGCGGGAGCATTTTCTAGGGTTCCTAATGACGTGATGTATGTTGAAGACGTGAGGTCATACATTCACTGCACCTTGGAGGATCTAGGCACAAAGGACATCAAAAGCATGTATCAATCCGTGATACTAGGAGACTCCGGAACCATCAAACCGGAATACAAAGCAATTGAGGATCTAGGGTTAACCGGTTTTTTGTACATACCGCAATTCAAGGATGAAGTCATCAGATATGTTTTGAGTAGGGTTCACAACGAATTTATCTGGCTGGATCAGCCTTACATGATCACCAAGGAGGCTATTCAAGCAGTCACCGACTTACCCAAAGTCGGACAAGAACCTGACAAGAAAATTTCCAACACAGAGGTCGAGAAACTCACCGGTGCAACTCCTGATAGCAGATCAATGAGGATCAACACAATCACCGACACTGATGTGAAATTTGCAAGCATGATAATAGGTTATATTCTGTTGTTGGTTCATGCATTCATGTTGCATATCAGATGCTGAGGAATAATGCAAAGTATGATTTATGTGAATGGATGAGGAGTGAATTGATGTTGAACCTTGGAAAGATCAAGGGAATCAAGAAAGGAACTTTTAGATATGGTAATCTCATTGATGTCTGATGCTTTACTTCTTGAATGAGCTACCTAGTCTTGGCAAGAAGCGTTGGGCTCATGACATACCGATAGGTATGTAGATCAAGGAAGAAATCACCGGTCTTGGTACCAGCAAAGATGAGAAACTTTGGGGGTATTTCAAAACATTCCAAGAAAACATGAGGTAGAGGGAGAGAATATGAAAGAAAATTGTGGAGAAGTACTCCACTGATATCTGTTTTATGGTGAAAGCTGATGAAACCCTTATGGAGGCTGTTGAACCTAGGACAATCTGGGCTACAGAGCTTGGATATGAGGTGGATGATAGCATTTTTGAACTCTATGCAAAAATGCTGCTTAAAGCTCCATTGGATGACAAAACAAAGCATTTTGGTACAGCAGAAGAGAAGGCCCTTGAAGTCAAAACTGGCTTCAACAGGAAGAGAAGAGAAAAGAAAATAGAAAAAATGTCTACATATGTCCAGGATGTAATTCATAAGATAGACACTCAACTGGGTTTTGGATCCAAACCGACAACAAAACCGATAGTGGCTAGTACTGCAGAGGTGAAGAAGCTCGAAGCTTACATTTCTACCATCACTTCTGATTCTGACCCTGAGGACAATGAACCTCTAGCTTTTAGAAGGGTACAAAGGAAGAAAGTGGATCAACCACCGGTAGAGAAGAAGAAGGCAGAGCCTAGGAGGAGACTTGTTAGAAAGGCAACTAAACCTACTGCACCACCACCTCCGGCAAGAAAGCCTATATAGAAGAGGAAACCAGTTTCATCCACTCTGGCAACCACAAGCAAAAAGAAGAAGAGTGATGATACTGAAACCGGTAAGACTAAAATGACCAGTGCTGAATTAATTGATGAAATTGCAAGGGATGGAATGTTGAAAAATGTATCTAAGTATTATGAAGATTTAGAGGATGATGAGCAAAATGAGATTGAAGAGGCAATTTTGTTGTACATGGATATATATAAGAAAGCCTTAGTAGAAATTTTGAAGGAAATTCCTCTATCATTGTATAATAAACTTGATGCTAGAAGACTTGACGCTGTCAAGAGAGATAGGGAGAATAAGGAAGTAGCACTTTTGGAAATGTGTGGTTCAATAAACAATGAGGAAATGAAAAGATGCATAGATGTTGCAAATAGGACAGTTTTCAGTAGTAAACCTCGACAGATAAGCCTTATGATGGGTAGAGTAAATGAGGTGATAAATGAGACCAGTAAGGGTTGGACTTGTTTAGCTGCCCTTTCAATGACTGAATGAAATTCTCAGCATCATTAAGATTCTCTTGCAATTCTCGGACTTCAGCTTTGGACTGATCAAGATCATCTAGTGCAACTAGGAGTTGTTGTTGAAGACCACCATAATCCATTGAATCACCTTCCCAAATCTTCCTCAAGCTATTAGACTTGTTCCAAGGAACCAGGTTCTGATACCAATTGTTAGAATTAAGGAACACTGAGAAGGGGGGGGGTGAATCAATGTTCTGCAAACTTTATTATTATTTTGTTCTTTCAACCACTTAATACATTTAATCAAAAGAAAGATGCAAGAACATAAAACAAACAACCACAACACCATAACACAAAGATTTTGTACATAAAAACCTGGTTAAGGGAAAAACCACGGTGGGGATGAACCCACAATATAGGTATACTCTGTTAGAAGTATTACAATGGGGAATGCACATGCATTTGGGTTCATTGCCCAGAGCTCACTGCTCAAGAGAGAGGCTCACTACCTACAAATCAATTACAAAAGATCACTGGAGTGTTTGAATTGAAGAATAACATCTACAAATGCCTGATTATAGTTTCGGTTAAGAACATTATGCACACTTTTCATACTTTATCTTATCCTGCCCTGTTTCACTGCACTGCTATGATTCAGAGCACAAATCTCTATCCCCCGCATGTGAAACCGCGCATAATCGATCACCAACACCTTTTTCATAACCAAAATGATAAAAAACATTGATCATATATATTTGCAACAAGAGATTAGATCAACTACTTGTCGGCTCAAGAAAACTTAACACTTTATTAAAACGTGTACAAACTGTCGGCAAAATCTGAACACAAATACTAATGCGGCCCAAAATAATTGATTACATGTTACCAAAACTGTCGGACAAAACACCTAGACCATAAAAACAATCACCAAAATCATTCCACTTAATCCGCATAAGGATTATCCATACAAGTCGGTCGTTTTGCACTGTCAAACCAAAAACCGGTACTCAAAAAGCTTCTATCTTACACACCAATCATCACTGGAGACCAAAACTCTGGAATAGGGTATTCCAGACATCCATCAACCTTCCCTCAGACCCGCAACACAAAATGTTAACCTGAAAAGATGTACTGACCAAAATACTGAACACTGTCAGATGTTCTGTTCTTAGCTTGCCGGACTTGAACAAATATCCAATTTGACTTCTGGTATGATCAAATAATGCAATGCGGATGGGTACACTGACTTGGGTTGCCATCACTGACAACACTTGATAACCTGTGCAACGTCTCTTGCCAACAAAAGGGTCATTCACAATTGCTGCTTGTTGGTTGAAAATTTTGTACACTTGGGGAAATATACAAAATTGTGGTTTCAACCACAACACACGAGTAAAAAACTCACCTAATTAAGGGAAGGCTCCCCCTATCTAACTAAAACTGAAATAAAAATAGGATGGGACAGCAGTCTTCCTTCTTTCTTCAAGAAAGACAATATCCTTTTCTCTTCACAGAAAAGGATAGCGATTGAATATGAACAGTAGTAACCACTTTTAAGTAAAATGAGAGAAAGGAAATGAAGTTTCCTGAAAGTGCAAAGACTTCCGTCACTTCCTTCGAGACGGGACAACAATATCAAGCTCAAGACTTGACTATTGGAAGTCCTATCTACCCTTTGCTATACTAAATTTTACAATGAATAAAAGACAACAGCTCAAAGACTGGAATAATTTATTCGTTTAACACAAAGACAAGAACTAATGCAAGCTCAAAGACTTGCTACTCTTTCTTATCAAACAATAATTTTTCCTCAAGAATAGACGCAAGCTCAAAGACTTGCTGCTCCTTCTAGATATTTCCTATTTTAATTAATCTTCTCTACTTGCAGCTCAAAGACTTCAAATCAGATTGGACTAAGCTCCTTTAGAAGCACTTTGCATAGAATAAATAAAAAGAATCAAACTCAAACTTGTAGCTCAAAGACTCAAAACTTGAGTAATCCTTATTTATTATTCTTCAAAACCTTCAATTCACTTACATAAGCTCAAAGACTTCTTGTTGTAAATTTGGCAGAGTTTTTGCTTGCTTTCCCAAAAGATAAAGATTACAAAGGACCCTCTCTTCTATTTATAGGAGAGGAGCCTTGAGAAAAAGGTGGGAGGATCCTAACTAACTTGAGAAATTCCCTCAACCACCAAGACCTATTCAACAACTAATTATGACTTCATTAACTAACTAAGACTTATTCCAACTACAGTCCTAATCGGACACAACTTGTAGTTTCCTTACAAGTAATTACAAAAATGCAAGTGATGACAACTTGCAATTACAAAAATGCTTTTACTAGTAAACTTGCCGAAAGGGAAACTACAATTTTGAAATTACAATTTTAAAATTTTACAACAAGTGTTAAAAACACTTAAGTTGCAACTCTTGAAGATATGAACAATTCGAACTTCTGAATAACTTTTTGCAATTCATCAGGATCTGGTTCATGAGTGTTCATAGCCACCACCTTAGTCTTTACGATGACATCATGGCATTGGCATAGCGTGGAATTGCCCTTTTCCAATGCTGACTGGATTTCCTGCAACTCAGTTTGATACTTAATCAATATTTGAATGGAAGCGATTGAGAATTGCTCACTTCTCCATTCATCATGAATCTTGAGTTGCAGATCTGCAAGAACTTCTTCCTCGGGCAGCAGCTTATCATTCTGATTTAAAATGTTGCAGGATGCCTTTTTACAACGGGAGGTAACATCTTGAAAGACTGCTTCACGCAACTTTAAGGTTTCATCAATTTCTTCAATGAGTGATTTGAGAACAAGAGATTTGTTCTCCAGAAGTTCCTCATATTCAATGTACGTGACTCTGGAAGGAATTACGTCATGCACTTGAAGAATGCCCAACTGATGTTGAGGCATCTTTCGCCAAGAAACTAAATTTCCCTCGACCTTCTCCAAATTTAGTTTGAAAGCACCCATGATTTGATTCAACTTATCTTTAATGATCTCCAATTTAACCATTGTTTCAAATACCTGTCTTATGACTTGTGAACATAAGTCATGCAATTGATCAACCCAGGTGTGTAAGGCTTGAACCTTTTGGGCGGCTCTCTCGATACCTTGGATTGGTTCGTTGACCCTGGAAGAAATAGGTACTTGGCCTTCTCCACTTGAAGGTTGAGTAATACTTTGGATGGCTGCCATGAGTCTTTGATTCTCTACTTCCAGTTGATCTTTCTTGGTCAACACCTCATCATACCGTTGTACCAATGTAGCCATTGTTTGTTGAGCATCATGCTTGACAACCTCATGAGTCTGCTTACCCAGTTGCACTTTGGTGATCTGATAATCAACTGCTTGCATTTTTTCAACTGGTTTATCTGATATTGGTTCAGCAATTTCTGCCACTCTCATCCGATTTTCATCAACGGTCACTCTTGAAACTGTCTTTGCCCTCTTAACAGCTTTAGGTTTTGATTGTTTCAACTGTTGGTAGTCAAAGGGATCAGGTGAGATCACCTGCTTCTTCCTCTTTGCAGTGAAGGAATTGAGCCATGGAGGTAAAGCCATTAACTCTGATTCTGGGATAGAGGGAGAAGTAGTTTCTGTTTGAATAATTGTGGTGACCTTGGGAGAAATGTCCGTCTGGATAGCCACCATAGTCTGCTGAGTGATGACAGGATGTGATGAAGATGTCATGAACTCATCAAAATAGGTCATAGAAGTATCAATATCAGACACAGGTACATATGAAGGATCTTTCGAAAAGATATTCAACAAATTTTCTTGAGAATGACCTTGGGATGGTTTTGCTGTTGAAAGTGGAAGGACGTTCTGCGGAGATTCTGAAACTGAAGGGGCAGATTGAGAGCTCACATCTATCACAGGAGGAAACATGGGTACCTCAATAGGAAGTGAAGAAAGAGAATTATGTGGGGACTCTGTAGAAAGCGACTGAGGAGCATTATCAGATTGAGTTTCTTCCTTTGAAGCTTCAGGATCAATCACATGAATTTCCAACTGTGGCTTCTCCTTGCCTTGAACTGTTATTTCCTGAGGAGGAAGCACCATTGCACGGCTGACTCGCAATTTAATCCTCGTACTAGAAGAGGATGCACCTTCTTTGTTGTCTAGTTGAATTTCAGACTTCTGCCCAAGAGGACCTGTAGAATCATCTTCTTTCCCAACTTTAATCTTAATGAGATTGACACTATTATTCTTAAGCCAGATATTGGTATTGGCAAGAACTGACTGAAATCTATCCAAGATAGAAGTGCCTTCCTTATGGGACCAGTGGATAGAAGGAAGTGGAGCCTCATCAACATTCTGATTGACAAACTCAGGATCAAGAACGTTGCCATCATCAATCATACCTTGTGGCACGTTCACGAGGTTTAGATCCACAATCTGTTCTACAGTGAGTCGGCAGTAATCCATCTTACGAATCTTTTTTTCGGTACGGAGATCAACCCAGATATCTTCTATCCGGTGTACATGGATGAAGGTCTTCTTGATCTTCTCCTTCATGCCTCGGTAATCGAAATCAGCTCTAGGTTTGAATCTTTTGAGTCTAATTTCCTGCAACTTGGTCTCCATAGCCCGGGCCTTGATTGAAGTCATTAGAGAATATTGACCAATCTTCAATGGGTTGTTGGAAGAAATACCCATGCCAACCTTGTGCTTAACTGACTGATGTGTATGCACAGCCATGATCTGCCTTCCCAATTCCATGAGAATAATCTTATCTGTTGGGTATCGTGGGAGCATGTAAGGCTGCCCGCCATAGCATCCAACTCTCATGTAGGTAAAAGTTGGAAATTTGAGAAACAAACAACCATATTCTTTCACCTTTTCCCATGCTTCATCTGAGACTCTTTTGTTTTTCAGGTTCTTGTCAAATTGACACAAATAATGACCAAAGAAAGCGTCCTGAACCCTTCTGAAATGAGACCTACTTGATCTTAGAGGCAACTGATCATAGTATTCCCAAACCAGTACAAGCATGCGGTCACCCTTGGTGGAAAGACCTGGGAAATGTCTAAGTGACGCAGCAATATGCACGAGATATGAATTCATGTAGAAGGTGAAGGTAGTAGAGACAACTGCAAGTTGCTCACACAAAGCATCACTGATGATCTCACCCCAACGGATGTGCTGAGACTACCTTATTAACATAATAAATTGGTACATCCAAGGTTCAAAAACATTGGAATGTTCCAATCCCATCATATGACTCAAAAAAGTAATAGTATCACCGATCTCATTTTTGAAATCAGATCGATATAACTTTGCCCATCTGGTAAGCGCAGTGCGAGGTTCATGAATCCATTTGTTGATATGACGCTTACAGTCTTTCTCCCTTTTGGCAAAGTATCCAGCTGCACTTTGCTTGGAGATCTCTATATAAATGGTTTCAGAAGGTATTTTGAAAACCCTCTCTATAGCTTTTGCATCCAGGCGAATGATCACTTCTCCATCATCATTTTTAATAACTCGTGTCTCTTTGTCAAAATGATGAGCACATGCTAGATTAAATTCCGGTTCTAGGGCAGCAACTAGAAAGGATGCGGCATGATGGATATGGCTGTCCAGCAACCGTTGCATATCACCCTCCTTCGGATCTTCAATCCTTTGTATGAATTCGGACATGTCAACATGCCCTATCTCAGTATCCTTGATATGATCAAGGGAGGAGGAAACTTGTGACTGCAAAACTTCATTTTGGTATTTATCATACCTATATTTCATCTTTTTTGGAGTAGGAGATGATGATAGATTTGGGATCTGGAAACAACTGGGAATGCTGCAATGTAAATCCAAGAGTATCAAGGCAACATCAAAGTCAGTATCTTTAGACATTTTCACTCCTCCGAATGGGAAAGTTCAACTTTCGTACTTTGGCTTTGTGAGAGGAAATATAAGAGGTGGAAAAATAAGCTTTTGACTTATTTCGGGTTTTGAAACATGTTTTGCAAGTACACAAGAGGGAAGTACAAACGTGCAATCGGGTTTTAAATTCCGAATGCAATTATACTTGCAAAACACGAAGCATGAATAAATGGAAGGAGAATGAATTTTCAGTTTGGAAGTTGGGAAGAACACATTTGCAATTGGTTTTCTAAATCCAAATGCAAACTTATTTACAAACTGAAAATTGAAGGAATGGACGAAAAAAAGGTATTTAGGCATGCGGGAAATGACGAAGATGATAAGTACGGATGAGGGAATTGGAAGCGGATAGGTAAAAATGAATTTCGGGAAGATCACTTGGAACTTTGTCATGCCAAAATGGGAAGAACTTTCAACTTGCAATCCAGATTTCAAAACCCGAAATTGGGAAGAACTTGATTTTTTCGTCATTGAAACTTGATTTTTGGACTAAAGAAGATTGAGTCTTTGTCCAAAAAGGGAAGAACACATTTTGAGGTAGAACTTTTCACACTTGCAAATTTCTTTGCAAATTAGGAAGATTGCAAATTGGGAAGAACACATTGGGACGAACACATCTTTCTTGTTTTGAAACTTGATCTTTTGGATCAAAGAAGGTTAAGTCTTTGTCCAAAAAGGGAAGAACAGAAATTTTCCTCTTACTTGCAATCGGGTTTTTAAAACCCGAATGCAAGTAAAGAAGGAGAATTGCAAAGGGGAAGAACAATTTTACTTTACAAATTTCTTTGTAAAATGGGGAATTTCCTCTCATAAACCCAATATGAACATGAACAAAACTAAAACTAAACAAGGAAATGCAAAGAAAGAAATAAGAAAGAAATACAAAAAATAAAAATTACCTTGCAAGGTTGAGAAGAAATCCAAACTTGGAGAATCAACCCAACATGGAAGATGATGCCCTTTAAATAATTTTACACAAAGGAAGAAACCTAGCCATGCATGGTGACCAAAGAAAAACCGATTTGCTATAAAAATGCCATGAAAAATGCCAAGGAAGTAGTTCGAAACTGATTTGATTCATCATTAAATACAAGAGAAAGCAAAAACGATTTAGGATTGAAAGCATACCTTAAATGAGAAAGGTGCGAAATCTTGTAAAAAAGTGACTGGTTTTTAGGGCCCTTTTGGCAAATCGATTACCAAAAATGCGCATAAAATAGCTTGAATGAAGTTTAGAATCCAACGTTTCTATTGAAGAGCCAAAAACGCCTTGGAAATAGGTGGATTCCAACCCTTAAACCATAACCAAACGCATAAATGTGTGATTCAAACAAAAACGCTTCAAGAGGACAAATGGCAAAGAACGAATTGGATAAATGCGTAGAAAAAGGGTTTGAATCCTTCAAAGTTGCAGCAAATCTACACTTGGAAGGAATCCCTATATTTCCTCCAAAAAATTCGAACCCAAATCAGCTTGCAAAGGCATGGAAGAAATTTCGGGTTTTAGGAACAAAACAACAAGTTTTCAAAATGTTCATATTTTTGCCACTAAGGCAAATTTCGGGTTTTAGAAAAGGAATTACAAGTAAAATTACTTGTAATAGGGAAATAGAATTCCCTTTACAAGTGATTTCACTTAAAACATGTAAAGGGGTTTTAAAATCCCATTTACAAGTTTTATTTTAATTTTATAAAAAAAACTTTAAGTTATAAAGACATGTAAAGGGGTTTTAAAATCCCATTTACAAGTTTTATTTTAACTTTAAGTCAAACTACTTGTAATGGGGGTTTTAAAACCCTCATTACAAGTCTTATAAAAACTTGCAGTTGGAGAAAAATTCCCCTACAAGCCTAAAAGCTTCAAGGGGGTTTTGAAAAACAAATTACCAGTTACTGGTAATTATCGAAAAATTCCCCTACATTGAAGCAAAAACATAGCAAACGGACTCGAAACGCGACGAAATTCGAAACGTAGCTTGGGGATGGATCAACAATCGATTCAGTCCAAGGATGGGGCGAAATTCTGCCTCGAGAAGCGTGCCATAGAGTAAATTTTTTCATTTTTTAACAAAAATTTCCATGTGATAGTCCAATTTTTGAAATAAAAAATTGAGGACAACACTGCTGCTGGTTCATGTTCTTCACTATTTGTATTATTATCATTTTCGTTAGTTTTATCCTCTCCACTCTTAGTTTCTCTCCTTTGAGAAAAACCTCTTCTAATCTCCTCTTGTAAATCTTCAACTGCCTTCTCAAGGCTCTAAAATCTTCACCATAGACAACATCAGGAGGATTTCTACCTCCACTTCTAACTCTATCTCTACCCCAACCACGTGGGGCTCCTCTTACATACATTTTCTGAATACCCACAAGTTTGATCCTAGTGCAAACTGCCTTCTTCCGGCAAATCTTCCTGCACACTAAGAATCTTCTAGGTCTGTTACCATTGATGCAACACGGGACTTCTGCCTACAAACTCCAACTCAAAGACAAAAACCAACATAAAATGAAGAGACTCTTTGCTTCCAAATTGACCCTTGATTACAACCAAGAAAATAAAACTACATTACTATTGAAGCTGCAACCATAAAATAACAATCATTGGCCTGATAATGGCCTCTCTCTGCAAGTTCAATCCACACATCTCCACCTCTTGGTTCTATCACACTTCAGGTATCCGCACTCTTTCACTCTGAGTGCACTAACTCTTTCTCTGCTCTCGTATTCTTTGTCCACTTTATCTGTTGCACACAGCTTGTTCTTGACTTTGCCCAACCTCTCTCACGCAGCCTCCTTTCTCTATCGTTGTCCAAAAGCGACGGCCTTGACCGATGCCCAACTCTGCTACCTTGGGCCGCTTCTATACCATACCATGTAGCCCTCTTATCACCTTCGATACTCTCTGTTTCCCCTTGTGCAGCCTTGACAAAGTTTTTTTTTCTCAACTCTCAAACCTTCGCAGCCCCCAACATACATTCTTTGGCCGCTTCCCATATGCAGCCCTCCCAACATACCTTTTCTTGGGTCAATGACTTTTTTTCGCACCTTGCCCTCTCTATTCCAATGTGTTGATACCTCTCCGCCCAGCCTTTCCCACACCCTATCCCATGATCATGCCCATGACCTCCCCTCATATTGCATTAAAATTCTGCCTGCACTTTGCGTTACTTGGAGGAAGGATGTTGGTAATGGTTGAGTCTTTAATTCCTCTATTTGCATACATTAACCTCTTCCTTTATCCTCTAACAGATGTGCATACTCTGTTTTAAAATTACCATTTGGCACATGCAAGCAACATGCTGGCAACGGTTATGGGATTTGGCATTACACCTGCCAAGTGTCTAAAGCCTTCTCTACAAATCATTCAATGGATGTCCATATCTTGTTTTGATGCTCCCATTTTGCCACGGGCAGGCAGGTTGCTCCTGCATCAAAGTTTTATTTCATATAAAATCCCCTCGATGTCTTTTATCATTCCAAGGAGAATCATGGGAGAGCATTCTAGTTGGGGGACCAAGTGGTCTGTAGAGTAGTTGGGCAAAGTGGGAGTGCGGAACAAGGTGAAAGTCAGTGTATTTTTTGTGTAGCTAAAGAGTACCCAAGGGCATTATTCTTTTAGATACAAGCACTTTCATTAGAGGTTGTGCCTAAGTCTTGTACAGAGGCTAGACTAAGAAGCATTTTGCCTGTTATTTGAATGTCCTCTACTTTGTCAAATGCATAAAGTCCCTCTCCAAATGAAGACTTGATTGATAGACTGGAGGATCTTAAGACAGCGTGAGAGAATAATTTGCTTCCATCTAGCATACATTACTTTCTTGGAATTTTCCTCCCTTTGCTGAAAATGAGAGTTGATTCTCTCTCGGTTCTTCTTATGAATAAAATGTGAAACGTATAGACTGAGGATTTTCCTCTCCCGCTTGAGTCAATAAGTTGAGGTTCTTGGCCAATCCTTAGGTAGTCCCTTGACGAAGGTGCCTTAGGCTCTTGATCGATCGAAGAATAAGAGAATGCTGAGGACCTTTAGGCACTCCCCTAATGTAGGAGGGAGGAACTTGATCGCTTTATTTTTAAGTTCATGGTTAAAATAGCTATAAGGAAATTTTCATTTGAATGTAAAAATCAAAGTGGTATACTTTCATATCTCTTCTCATATATTGCTACCTTCTTGTAATATACTGAGCACACTAGAGGACAGAGAAGGTTGGTTTCCCATCGCTTCTTAAAGATTGTTACTTATTTTTTGTAATAACACGGGAGAAAGAACTTGTCTATTCTAAGAGATAGTCATACATAACTCTCATATCAATGAATCAGTAAATTCTTTTATTCATAATTTGTTCTATTTGTGTACATTCTTATTTTCGCTTCTTCATGGTTTATTTAACTACAATTCTATTTATCTTTGTGTTACAACTTTTATGATTACTCACGTTCACTTATACTGTATGAAGTTCCTGCAAATTAGTGTGTTATCTAGTGGATTTCCAAGCTGATCCAGATCATTTGGACTTGTACTTAAGGTCCTCGTTCTCTCAGGCGAGTATCTTTCCTTCCTCCCCTATCATGGGAGGCCGTTGATGGCATGAAGTCAAGAGCATAAATTATGCTGACATAGGGTTGAGACATAAATGTTTGAAAGGCCTTTGGCCTTCAGCTGAGCAGTTATTAGATGCATCCATGTCCCTATGCTAGTAGGAGATCTGATATATTAGTGAAATGTGTTTCATCGTCAGTATTAGGGATAGCTGTGTTGTGGGTGTCTGTGGTAAGAGAGAAGGTTCTATAATTAAGGGGAGAACTCTGCTGATTATTTGTTAATCTTTTTAGGAGTTCAATGGAATAAATCTAGCATTTTCTTGCTAATATTTAACTGTGTTCTTACATCTATTTAGTGAATTGTATATGTATAATAAATCACTAGTTGCTACGTATTCTGCTGTTGCTGCAAATATTCATATGCAGGTTTTAATGCCAAGGTGGAAGGTTAATGATAAGAGGTACACGGAACATGTACTACAGTAGCTTAAGGAGTGATTGAATGGGGCCAGATCTGCACAGAGTTGACTGCATTAAGAAATTTCAGACGAAATGAGCATGATAACCATTATATTTTGCAACTAAGAGCATTTCACATACAACTCTGATACCATAGCACAATCCTGTACATTTCAATGTTTACTTAGTTCATTACAGCTCCCTATCCATCCATAGTTTTTTGATGAAAGGTCCAGAGGGCCTGCCAACATTTTTGAAAATCGTTTTTTCTATGTATGTTAGATATTTCTTAGTTTAATTTGCAGCTGTCTACTAACCTAGTAGTGCTGAGAACCATGCCTATTACAGGTTGCATGTATCTAATCATTATCCAGGATCGATCTTTAGTTTAGGTGACTTATTCTGCCACGGTCAACTGATTTAAGCTCGAGGAGATTGATATACCTATGTCTCCGCGAAACTGATCGCATATTGTTCATGGTAACTTCTTGCACGTAGAACCCTAAAAGTATCATATCATCCTCATCTTGATAACTTTTAATGAAAGTTTCCATAGTCATGTATCCAGTAGAATTTAGACTAGAGAGCTAGTTTGTTCATACCTTTCTGTATTTAAAGTTAGTCCTGTAGCAAATGCCTTCTGTTAATTCAACTTCATTTATCACACATTTGCCAAATATATAACTAATATATGATTTTACAAATGTCTACGAGTCATACATTCAGATAAATTTTACTAACCTATTCAACGTGAGCAAAATATAATAGTTCAGTCTTGATGTCTAAACACGTAAAGATTGGGCTTATCAGCTATACTGAACTGGGGCGCCATCAAACAATGCATTACACTATAGTCCCAGCGACGTCTTTTTCCAAACTGATACATTTGTTTGGACAGAAGAAAAACACTCCACAACCTATTGATTACAAGTGGAAAATACCTATTTCCGTGATTTTGTTCTGTGCCAAAATCTCCTCTTATTTTGTGTGTGTTGGTAATAATACCATTTGCTAACAATTGAACAAAAGTTTAAAAGGCACATTGAGCACCGAAACTTTTTTTGGGACTCTTGTTTCAAGTATTTGGGTCCAAACTTTTAGGCTTTTCATCTTACCCACATCCTCTTCTCCTTCTGGGTCACGAGGATCGCAATCCAGGTCAATAACTCCACTCTCCTTGGCAGACATCAAGAATTTTGAGACAAGCATCTACCTTTTTCGTACCCAATATGGTTTGTTCAAGCGTCAAGAAGAGGATCAGAACTAAGTATCCTTATTCCATATGCATTCAGGTTTGTCTCTTTTCAACATGACTAATATCTTGTTATTAAGTTTGCTTCCTTGTAGTGATATACTCTAATACAATGGTGTCACTTGGAGCACGTTTGTGGAAGGATATCCCTCCTTTACACAGCATGATCAACCCCTATTCTACTTCCCATCACAAACTTGGTCCTTCATCAGTTCAAGAGAAAATGAATTCATTTGTTGAGTAAGATATTCTATTGGAGTCATTAACAAAGCACTTTTTCTGACAACTGAATAGGATGCTTCACATTTTGAATGCTAAAGCTTTTTCCTTATACATCTCCTAATTGGTCCTTCAAATTGTTATGGTTTTATTTTGTATCTACCATGGATTATGACAGAACATGTTAATGTCATTTATTAGAAACACCAAAATGTTGTAGTGATATTGGTTGAAAACAATTGGTGAGGATGATGGTATGTTCCTTGATTACACCATCCACCAAGGTTCAAATTCTCCAGAGGTGCAATAAATAAGGGATAAGGCTAGGACTGTGGCTTGATTGACTTTGGCAGCATCGATACCCCTCAATTATTGGCTTTCAATTGAAGAGGTATTAACTTAGACTTGTGCTTTCATATCAGATTGCACAAATGATTTGGGTTTGACATAAAACCCTTCAACAAGAAAAGAAGAAAATATTGGAAAAAACTGCAAACTTCCATTAGGCAATTGTTGCCCTAGGGAAGCCTCTATAATTATTGGACCCTCTTCATGCCTTAGAAAGTTTCATAGGTTAGTTTGTCCAGGTCTTTCCTATTTGTAGCAAGTTTGTCAAAGTAAGGATGTTTACTATATCTATTTCCTTCACTTATTAAGGTTTCTAGCATATTCCAATCCCTGTGGGTTGCCATCAAACTCTCTTGGGTTATGTTAGGGAACCAATATACTAACTAGTATAAAGGGGTATTTGTTGTTAATGAATTCTCTTGGTTTATGTTAGGGAACTAACCTCAATAAGGATGTTTAGTATCTTTGTTTCTTTCATCTCGTAAAGATTCTTAAATACTCTCATCCCTATGGATTGTTGTTAAATTCTCTTGGTCTATGTTAGAGAACTACCATGCTAATTGATATAAAGGGATATGTTGTGCCACAAAATTCTCCTAGTTTATGTTAGGTAATTAATTGGTTGGGCTTCATGAAAAATGATTAAGATTGGCCATGCATTATTAGAGCCAAAGACATGAGTGGGAGAGAGGTCATCTCTTTCCTAACAATTGAAGAAATTCTTAAGCATTCTGTTATTTAAAATAATATTATGAAATCCATAAGCTTTTTGTAGAAAGTTATTACTTTGAGAATTGGTAATAGCTTAAAAAATCATTTTTGGGAGGATTGTTGGCCATACTATTAGCCTTGAATTCCAATCAGTCATTTATTCAACTAAAGGCTCTCCTTGCCAACTTCTTTTGTCCTTTGGCTATAATTACCTAGTTGGTCAAGGATTCTCAAGTTCACTAGAAAAATATTTTTTACTCCTTACCTATGGATGGAGGATTACTCGACATTGTTCTAGATTTGCAAAGCTAGGTTGGTGTCTTATGGGCTTCCAATTTTTCATAGAGAAGATGAGTTTTACTAGGCTTTGGACAATGAAGGAAATTTCATTGTCACTCATGCTTATTATTTTTAGCAAGACATCCCAATTACTGATAGCTTTTTGGAAGATCGTTTGAAATCCTAAATTAATAGCTAAAACTAGTTTCTTTTGGTGGATTGTTGCTCACAATAAAATTATTACATAAGACAATCTTGAAAAAAGGGGTTCCATTTTCCTAATAAATGCCTCAAAGCAAAGAGGTTGTTGATCACCTTTTTTTCTTTTGTGATTTTTTTCTTGCCATTGGGATAAAACTCTCCACAGACTAAAGGTTTTTTGAGTTATGCAAGGTTCTTTGGTTACATTTGTGGAAAGTTGGCATTCTCATTAGATTCATTTGGTTCTTAATGAGTTACGGTCCTAGATACATCGACACTTAGTTTGGGGGTTATAGAGGGAAAAATATGATTGAATTTTCAGAAATGTAGCCCTAAGTGTTGATGATGTCATTAACTTTATTTATAAGATCTATTGTGGAGATTGTCAACAATGCAAATATTATGAAACCTACCACCCCTGTTTCTAAGCAAGAAGGTAGAACTGCTCTTGGCCAAGGTATTAAAAATAATTTGTATGGATTTGAAAAACAAAAATCATTAGTCAAAATATGTTATGGTCTTCACCTCCTCCTAGCTTGGCTAAACATAATTTTGATAGTCTTGCTAAAGGAAATTTGGGAGTGGCTAGTGTTGGAGAAATTATTAGGTGCAACATTGGTGCACTTATTGCTACTTATTGAGGATGAATTGGTATTAAAACTAAAAATGAAGCTAAAGCCATGGGTACTTACTAAGGTGTGAAACTGGCTTATTCCTTGTGAATAACCAACTTATTGATTGAAGATGACTTTATATTGGTTCTTGACACTATTGAGGTTCTCTCTAGTCGAACATTAGAGACATACTATGTGATATTCATGATTTAGTCAAAATGTTTGCTAATGTTCAAATTATTCATACTTATAGGGAGGGTAATCATGTTACAATGCCTTGGCCAATTTTAGAATCAAGTTTACTAGTTGGTGATGTTGGCATAATGTGGCCAATCTTCCTTCCTCTATTATCCATATTCTTAATAATGAGCAAAGTAAAATTGCTATTTAATTGCTAATAACTTCTTGTAATTATGACTGGGGTGCCATTGATGTATATGCCAATTTCATGAACCCAAATGATGTAATTAAAAGGCTTTGTAATAATCTCTTCGCTAAAAGATTTGTCCTTCATTGTATTGGTACTACCACTCCTAACCATTACTTCTAGATTCTCATAGAGATATATTTATTTAGAAGTGATGAAAGAGTCATTTCAATTCAATCACATAAGATTTGGAGGCTTTAGCATGCAATGATTGCATGGAGATGGTAGTATAACACTAGTGTTAATTATTTACAATTTTTTGCCAAGTCTTTTATTTTCTTTGTGGTGATTGTTTGAGTTTCTAGTTTGTTATTTGAGAGATGCCCTCTTCTTGTTTTAAGATTTCTTGTGAGGATTTTGATACTATGGGAAGAGAAAGATCTTGCACCAAACCTATATCTCCTCATGAGGTTAAAAGTAATGCTATTTTGTGGCACATTTTCAATGAAGGTGGCATTACTCCTTATTTTGAGTCCCTTTATGGTTTCAATCAAGTCTTATCTACATTGTTTTCTATTAGCTAGAAGGAAAGAAAATTTACTTTTGGTGATGTTAGCTTTGAGGCTTTAGAGAAAGCTATTGGAGCTACTATTGGATTGAAAATTGAAGGTAGTGTAGTGTCATAAATTGTATCCCTCTGCAATTTCACACTCACTTTGGGCTCACTTAGGTGGTTTTCCCTCATGCCCTTGATTCATGATTGATTATGTTCAATCCATGGCCAAATTTGGAAGCCCAACATAATCTTGAGCTCATTGACTATTGTTTTGGCTCAAAAAGCCAGGACTATGGCACCTAGTGCCCTAGTTCAGCCTTTTTGGGCCCAAATTTGAACCTCCAATAGTCATGAAATTGTAGAACGGGAAAGTGCTCGCATATGTTGGAGTAAAAATAAAACATGTGAAGTTGTGTATAGTTACAATTCTTACCTCATTTGAACATCTCTTTCTACAAGTATTCATTTCCTATCACTCCAATTGAGAAAAACAACTAGGCATCTTCAAGGCATTAGAGGAGAGATCTTCAGTCAAGTATTGAAGCATTCAAGTTCAACAATCATGATAAAGTTTATGTGATCATGATCAAGTTTATGTGTTTCTCCATGAATGAAGGCATACATTAACTCCTATGAAGCGACATCAACCTTTTGTGAGGCTTCAAGGCAAGAAAATCATAACAAAGGTATCATTTGTCAATTTAACATTTCCTTTAAGATTTTTAGCCTTTGCCCTACTAGGGGTAAGCTCTCTCATATCATATCATAGTTGTAGTGGAGGTTAATGCCTACTTGGGTTTTGAGTTAGGCAAACCCCTATAGAACACAATATTTTCCCCTCTTTATTGTGTGCAAGTTACAAATCCGACCGTTGAAAGTTGCAGAGTTGTAGGGAGGAAACTGAGACATACAAAAATCTAGATTTTGGACAGGCGAAAACCCCTAGACTAATCCAACTAGCACACTTATTTGACACTTTTTTGGTTGAATTTTGGAGGGAGTAATCTACAAAGCATCTTGATTTGGAATTTGAAGTTTTAGTTGATAGAAGCACCCCTAGGACTAAGGCGCCTATTACATAGGCCCGACACCTTTAGGCTCAAATTTCAGTGACAGGTTCCTTTCTGCATCTTATTTCTAGATGTGTACTTTTGTGTTTACTTTTTGTGTTGTCTTGTTGTTTATGTTGAGTCTTGTCAATTTCCTAGCATTTTAGTCCTTACACCATTTCTCATTCCAATCATATCCAATCATAGTAATAAAAAAGAGAACAATCAGTAACAATGCCTAGCTCACCTACATGATTGAAGTTGGGCCTAATTGGTTGTTCTCCAATGAATGTAAGGTTTAGAAATGATTCCTAGTTTACATGTTTAAGCTAGTGAACACTCATTTCCCCCACATTTCATTTTGGTGAACCCTACATAGGTTGCATAATTTCTGATTTTGATGTTCAAATATGAGTTTTATTGCATAATTTTTTCAAATTTAGAGACACTAATTTATGAAATTTATCCTTTATGTGCTTATATTCATTGATTAATCATCATTTTCTTAGCTCATATTGCTTAAATAGGTGGTTAATTAATCATTTCATTGCTATATTTCATTGTTTAACCACTTGTTTCATTGCTATAATTACATATCATTTGTTAGTTGCTTGCATTCACAATTGTATAAAAGACATTGAAAGCATAAACCAATTCCTTTACCCTTGCCTCTAGCTTTCCTTCTTTGTTTCCTAGGAGCAATTGTGTTGTTGGAGCTTGGACTTGTTTATGAGTTTCATAACCCATTGTTCTCAAACTGATATCCCTGTGAGAAGAAGTTATAGAATGACGACTTCTCGTGGTTTTAATGCTAACATTGTTGAGATTGAGTTAATTGTTGACTTATTCCCACTCAAGAGCTTGGGTGAATCCTCTTCTCTTCATCCAACACCTACCTTGCCTAACATTGTTGAGAATCCTTCCCTTCATGTGACTCATGATGAGTTTGACTCTTCAACACGTGTCTAATGAACAATTGGGGAAGATTGACAAGCAACTGGAAGATCTTCAACAATTCATGAGTCAAGAACACTTGGCTGGAGAGATAGTTGTGATGTTCCCTTTTATTTGGCCTAGAAATATAATTAAATAATTAAAATTATGTTTTAATTATTTAATAAGGTCATTATAAAGTTATGTTAATGGGCCACTTTATAATTTCCCAAGTTGAAGTTGTAAAATAAAAAGAAAGGGAAATATGAAAAAGAGAGGGAATGTGAAGAGAATAATTTAAAGAGTTTCTTAGAGGGTTATAAAAGAGCAGCGGGAGACTCATTTGAGGTATGTTGTGTTTATTCTTCCTCTTGGATTGAAACCTTTGCGATTTTCGAGATTGAAACTTTTGCCACCTAAACCTCTTGAGGACATAAACCCTTTTGGGAAGATCAGTTTCGGGGGTGAAAGATTCCTCCCTAGTTGGTGATTGGCAGAGTCACATTAGATTTCAGATTAGTTTTAACCTAGTTGGAGTTTGGTGAAATTGTGAGGTCTTTGTTGAAGAGAAATTTCTAGATTTTGATATATTGAACATTAAAAGTTTTTGTAGTTAATGGGTTTTGATACTTCTAAAAATAAAGAATCAACTGATTCTTTGTATTATAGATGAAACAGGTACCTTAACCGATTCAGGGAGCTACTGATGCTAAGTCAGTGCAGGAGGAGCAAGCTAAAATAGCATCCTCAAATATACCTTTTGATATTGAGCATACTAAAAGAATTAAAGATAATGGCTTCAAATCAACTAAAGATGATTCTTTCTTCCATTTCAGCGACATGTGAGGATTATGATTTGACTTCCAGAACAAGAATGTGGAGAAAAATGCTTATGAAATCCCTTCTGATTCTAATGCTGCTCTTACTTCATCTTAGTAGTCATGCATTGAGGATGACATAGGAGTTAATTCTATTGAACAAAAAATTAATTTTTCTTTGCTTGGAGCTAATCTAGAGTAGCTTCTTAGTGATCTTGAACCTCAACTATCTATTGAAGAGCAAAGGGAAGATGCACAATAGATTTATGGCAGTAATAGAGAGAGAAAGTATGATTTCTTCTTGCAACATAACAATTGTTCATCATCTTTGTGTGGTCAAGATTGGAAACGTCATTTCTTATTATTTGTTGAACATGAAGTGAATATTTTATCTAGAATGGATAACTGATGCGGGAGCATCCTCGGTTCATGGCAATCTTGCATCAACCAAAAATATTTCCTTTATGTTTTGCATTTCATTATGCATTTTCTGGCATTGGCTCACCGGATCTTGAGGAGTTGGATTTCGCTTGAGGACTTGATCAACTACCTTAATTCCAAAGCGTGGAGCATTTGGATCATTTTCCGGCAAGTTATCGCTACCGGTTTCCGAGATAATTTTTTGGTATCGGTTGCCTAGTTATAATCTACCAGGATCAACTGGATCCCTTTCGTAGCTTGCGAAGCCCTGAGCGTTGATTTCGATGTTCCTTGACGTGTGGCCGACCTTTCCTTGTGATCTACACTTCATCCTTTGGATTTTCCGAAGGAATTTCTTGGTGGAGGCCGACCTTGTCGTTTTTACACGTTAGGTCTTGTTCTTCGGCATTTTGATCCCTTTTGGGCCGACCAGATGCCTTTGGATCGTATAAATCATTATAATTTAGCATTAGAATAGAAATAAGTGGAGATAAGCTAAGAGATAGAACATATAAGATAGATCTAAAGATTTGAGGTCCTGGTTGTGACCTATTTTGTAATTAAGCATGTTTTAGCAGGCCAATGAGCTGGTTTCTGTAACCCGGTTGATTGTAAACAGTTTTCATGATATAATTCATTCTGTTCTGCATTGCCTCCATCATATCCTTGTGTTTCCGTTGTGTTTACTCTTGCTGATCGACCCAGATAGACCCCTTTGAGGTCTCTCCTAACCGGTGGCTGCACCAATAAGACATATCGACATGTGGAAAATATAATTCAAAATGTGCCAAGAGGTCAAGCTGAGCTCACATTTCCCTTGCTGATTTATGAACAATGAAGAACACTATGGAAGAAACCAAGACAAGCTACTTGCATGTAATGTTAAATGTATAGCTTCCTTCGGTTTGAAATATATTAAATCGACATGGTCTAACAAACCAACGGTTGTATTAGTTAAAGACATCGTTGTTAAATGCAATGGAGGGGAGACAGAGAGTCATGTCCCCGTAGGGGCATGACTCTACGTGGCATAAAGCCACATAGAAGTCATGCACCTACGTGGGCATGACTCTTCGTTCCCATATATATACAACATCGTCACCTTCAGCAATGCGATCAATTACAGTGGCAATCGCAAGTCTGATAAAACCGTTGACATTACTATAAAATACTATTGCAGATTTATATTTAGATATAAATCAAATCTCACTTAAAGTCCATTCTTATTTAATATAATAAGACTATTATCTTCTTTATTTCTGATCAGATTCCTTAACATGGTATTAGAGCCAAGTTGGTAGAGAAATAATAAAAAAGAGAGACACATTTATTTTTTTAGACTTGCAGTTAGAAGCGAAAGAAAACAATCACTGTGAACAGTGTTAGAGTGGAGGATAGACTTGAAGGCGCATCGAACTTTGTCTCATAGAGAATTCGAATAACAACAATTCTTCAAGAACTTGAATTAGATGCATACATTGAAGAATACACTAAGATGCTTGAAGATGAGCCAGAGAAAACAACTTGGAAAAGACACAACAAGAAGGCTAAGAAAATAATAATTGACGTTGTTAAAGATCACATTCTTCCAACCATCTCAAAACTTACTACAACTTATGATATGTTCAAAACCATCTCAAATTCATATGAAATAAATAATGCAAGCAAATTGCTCACCTTAAAACAACAATTAATGCATATCTACATGAACAAAGGAGAATCAATTACATCTTATTTCATGAGGATTTCAGAGTTGAAAGACCAATTATCAACTATTGGAAATAATGTAGATGACTTGGAGCTATCTCTAATAGCACTTAAGGGAATACCATCCAGTTGGGAATCCTTCATTCAAGGCATCAGTGCTCGTTCGACACTACCAAAGTTCGATCAACTCAAGAATGATTGTACTCAAGAAGAATCTCGGCTAATCACAAGAGGATTGGTTCCAAACAAAGAGGAAGAAATTCAAGCACTACATGCTAACACAAGCAACAAAGGGAATAAAAGGAAGTTCGAACGGAAAAGAGGAAATAACCACAAAAGCAGAGACTTCTCCAAGATTCAATGCTACAAGTGTGATAAATTTGGACACACTCACAGATTCTGTCCAGAAAGGAAGAAAGCTCTAGCAACAATAGCCGAAGTTAAGGAAATAGAGAATCTTCTATTTTTCTTAGCTTTATTAAGTGAACTAAACTCAAACAAACATATGTGGATAATCGACAGTGGAGCCTCTTGTCACATAACCAGATTTAGAGATCAATTCGAAACGTTTGAAGGCCACTCAGCTGAAGAAGTTACAATAGGAGACAATTCTACCTATCTAGTGAAAGGAATTGGGACCTGCTCAATCCAATTAAGAATAGGGTTACACTATAGTTAAAAGATGTTCTTTTTGTACCAAGTATCAAAAGGAACTTAGTCTCTATTTCAGGACTAGCTGATCAAGGATATCGTGTCACCTTCCATGAAGATAAAGTTCTACTTTGGCCTAAAAATTCTAATATAAAGAATGCTATTCCTATAGGATCTAGAGATGGTAGTTTATACAAATTATGTAATATTAAAAAACAAGCACTAAACCATGAAGTATCAAACTCAAATGAAATTTGGCATAGAAGGTTAGGACATCTTCAATTTAGTGCCTTACCTTCTATAGGAAAGATTACCACAAGATTACCAAACCTAAAAACTAATCATGTTGGAACTTTGGATGTGCTCTAGGGAAGAACTCAAAGAGGTCCTTTCCCTCAAGTGAACACAAATCAAAGGTTGTACTAGAACTTGTCCACTGATTTGTGTGGTCCAATGTCATTACCATCTCTAGGGGGTTTCTTGTATTACGTGATATTGACTACTCTAGGAAAACTTGGATCTATTTCATAAAACTCAAGGAATCAAATGAAGTATTATCAAAATTTAAAGAATTTAAAGCCTTGGTAGAAAATCAAATTGGAAAGAAAATAAAGACTCTAAGATAAGATAATGGGGGGTGAATACATCTCTGAAAATTTTAAAGAATTCTGCATTTATGTTGGGATTAAGAGGGAGTGTACTGTACCTTATAATCCTCAACAGAATGGCGTCGCAGAAAGAAAAAATAGAACCATCATCGAAGCCGCTAAAGCCATGATGCATGATCAAAATCTACATATCTCATTTTGGGCTGAAGCCTTAAATACAACTGTGTATATTCAAAACAGATGCCCTCATTCAATCTTAGAGAATATAACACCTGAAGAAGCCTTTATAGGAAATAAACCAGATTTAAGCCATCTAAGAATCTTTGGTTGCCATGTGTATATTCACGTTCCTAAAGAAAAGAGAACCAAGCTAGAACCGTCCGGGAAGAAAGGTATATTTGTTGGCTACAATGAAACCACTAAAGGATATAGAGTCTATATTTAAGGACAAAGATCTATTGAAATCAATGGAGATGCCAAATTTGAAGAAGATGCTGCTTATAAACTCTCCCTAAGTACAAAAGATGATCAAGTCACATAATCAGATGAAAATCTTACAGTTGAGAATCAGAGGGAGAATAGCATAGAAAATCAGGAACTTCAATTACCTCATTTCGAGATTGCTGAAAATCCTAACAAGAAGAAAAGACCACTATGGGCAAGAAAGATGATTGAAGAAAATAATGTGGAACTTGCTGAAATCTTCAAAGAGAATAATAAAACAAGAAGTCAATCATGCTATGTTGCACTCATGACCGAACTTACAAAATTTGAACCATCAAATGTTGAAGAAGCCTTAACATGTCAAGCTTGGAAAGAAGCAATGATTATGGAATACCAATCTATATTAAAGAATGATGTCTAGGATATTGTATCTAGACCAAAAGACAAATCAATTGTCTCATCAAAGTGGTTATTCAAAATCAAATATGCACTAGATGGTAGTATTCAAAAACACAAAGCCAAATTCGTTGCTAGAGGTTTCTTTCAAAAGGTTGGAATCGATTACGAATAGACATTTGCTTCATTTGCTCGGTATAGTTCTGTGAGAACAATAATTGCCATTGTAGCTTCCAAAAAGTGGAAAATACACCAAATGGACGTAAAGACCGCATTTTTGAATGGTATTATTGAAGAAGAAGTATACATAGAACAACTTGAAGGCTTTGCTACACAGGATAGAAACCTCTATGTGTGTAGACTTAAAAAAGCAATCTACGGCCTTAAGCAAGCTCCCAGGGCATGGTATGGAAGGATAGACAATTATCTCTCCAAACTATGATATTTCAAAAATGAAGCAAATTCTAACATATACTTGAAAATATTGGATGATAACATGTTAATACTTGTTCTCTATGTTGATGACTTGTTGATAACATGAGAAGATCACCTCATTGCAAAATGCAAACAAGATCTTGTGGCTGAATTCGATATGAAAGATCTAGGTCTACTGCACTATTTTCTTGGCCTAGAAGTATGGCAAAAAGAGAACTATATTTTCCTAAATCAAGGAAAATACAACACTTACATCGTAACCAGATTTGGTATAATAGATTGTAAACCTCTCTCCATTCCAATGGAAACAAATCTTCATTATCTCAAAAGTGAAGCAACAGACTCAGAACGTACAGATCCTACATACTATAGACAAATCATTGGATCTCTTATGTACCTAGTAAACACTCGCCTTGATATTTGTTATGCTACTAATGTGTTAAGCCACTTCATGTACGAACCTAAGAAGATTCACCTAATGGCGGCTAAGTATATTCTGAGATATTTGTGTGGCACTATTGGACTTGGCTTGAAGTATAAAAATGTCGAGATACAACTCCAAGGGTATTCTGATTTCGACTGGGTAGGAAGTTCCATTGATCGTAAAAGTACAACAGGGTGTTGTTTTAGTTTTGGATCAGCCATGATATCCTGGTTCAACAGAAAACAGTCAGCAGTTGCTCAGAGTTCCACTTAAGCCGAATATATGGTTGCCTCCATGGGAGGTCGTGAGGCAGTGTGATTAAGGAAATTACTAGTTGGACTATTTGGGAAACCATTAGATCCCACTGTGATTCACTGTGATAATCAAAGCTGCATCAAACTTTTTGTAAATCTAGTCTTTCATAATCGATCCAAGCATATAGAGATCCCATACCACTACATAAGAGACATGGTAGATAGAGATATTATCAAATTGACCTACATGAACACTGAAGAGCAAAGTGCGTGCCGACATATTCACCAAACCTCTTGCAAAATTGAAAGTGGAATACATTAGAGGTAAACTTGGGATGACTAAACTATAGTGAAAAATTTCTAATATTAATATTGTTCACATATGATTTGATATATTCATGAATATCTTGGATTCAATGTTGCATATATGTGCTGTGTCATGGAAGGTGACGATCTTTCATGTAAGTGTAAGATCACTATTGTAAGGTGACGACTTTAACAATAGCTGATCTATTATCAAGATTGACTACATTAAGTTGATGTCCCAGAATGTGCCGGAAGTCTTCATACGAAATTCATATGATGAGTTATTGAGTTGTTATCATTAAATGGTTGTTTTGAAATATGACGGAAATTATAACAATATCATGATTGACTACATTAATTGCTGTCCCGGAATGTGCCGGATATCATGATACTAAATTTGTTTCACCTATGATAATGACATGTTATAATTGTCACTAGAATCAAGGTAGTAATCTAATAAGACTTCAACTAGTTGTTGTCCTAGAGTGCTGGATATCAGATAATCTATATTTCTCTGAGATATGAAATGTTTCATTAGTAAATATTTCTGGGTGAATGATCATGTCGAGTAAATATGTAGGAAGTTGTTCCTTAAAACTCAATTGAGAAATTCAATCCTCTTTTGCTAAGAGGGAGTGTTAAATGTATAGCTTCCTTCGGATTGAAATATATTAAATCGACATGGTCTAAGAAACCAACGATTGCATTAGTTAAAGACATCGTTGTTAAATGCAATGGAGGGGAGACAGAGAGTGATGTCCCCGTAGGGTCATGACTCTACATGGCATAAAGCCACATAGAAGTCATGCCCCTATGTGGGCATGACTCTTCGTTCCCATATATATACAACATCGTCACCTTGAGTAATGCGATCAATTATAGTGGCAATTGCAAGTCTGATAAAACCGTCGACATTACTATAAAATACTATTGTAGAATTATATTTAGATATAAATCAAATCTCACGTAAAGTCCATTCTTATTTAATATAATAAGACTATTATCTTCTCTATTTCTGATCAGATTCCTTAACATGTAATCCATGATAGAGTTTTGGCTACTAAGATTGCAAATGAGGTGTAGATTTATACAAATAAACAAAAGATAAATTGATAGAAGCAAAAAATCAGATTACTATCTCTAGTCATCTTAGGGAGTAAGAAAACAAAGGAAGGGCTAAGGAAATCAAAGTGGTGATTAAATAACTTGACAACATACAAGAAACCTATGATCTGGACCATTGTCAATGTTTGGATCAACACAATGATTGGTATGAGTTTGGAATTAAGGATTCTCTTTAGTTTCTTGATAATCCTTTGTTTGAGGTAGATAATGATGTGACCCTTGCTATACACTCTTTGAGTTGGATGATGGAGTTCCTTCTGATTTTAGTGATGAAATTGGAGTTGATCACATGATTTCGGACTCAAGTGTAGAGTCTAACAAAACATTTGTATAGAATTGGAGTTGTGGGCCAAATTTTAGTGATGCTATTGTTGTCCACTTTTCGATCGCTATTCATAGGATTGCAGTTCATGGCATGCAGATGAGTGGGATTTTATGTTCAAACCACTAGTTGAGTATGGTATGGTTGAGTTTGGTTGGTAGAGTTTATGAGCAGAGTGATTGTGAGATCTGATAGGCTTTGATGTAGCTAGCTACGAGAGTTTTGTCAAACATTATTTACTACTTCCACCTCGGTAAGTGAAGGTTATTACAAGTACAGTGGGGTGGATGTGTTGGTGTGTCTAGAATCACTCCTTTGTCACTTGGAGATTAAGTGTTGATATTGTGTTATCAATTTTTGATTGTAGAGGCATTTCTTGGTCAACTTATTTCAGAGTTGGTTTGCTTGATGCTTTCTATGCTAGTCCCCTGAAAGTGATTGATTTGTTTTAGTTTGGGGACATCGTAAGGGGATATACTGAGATTAATGTTCTATGGATGAGCTAATTTCTTTTTCCATTGAACGAGAGTCAGATTGTAATGATCAGAGTGGCACAACGTTAGCGTGGTAGCTCTTTTATGAGTTTGACCTAGAATCTTGGGATCACATGGATTACAATTTATTAGCTTTTGGGGATGAGTTGCCTAATGTGACTATTGTGAGCTTACTCCTATGATGTTTGAGTTCTTCAAAGGGCAATTTTTAGAGTAGTTGATAGAGTTTGTGTAGTATTGGATTGTTGTTTCTACAGGTGGTGTTCAGGAGATCACTTTTACTGATGTCTAGCATCACCATGTTTTGAATAGTTGGTGTTATAGATCTCCTATGCTGATTTGGGACTAGATTGAATTATAGTGGATTGCTTCACAATGTGACAGGGGTTGACAGGGTTTTTGAATTTAGTTGTATCAAGTTAATACAATTGAAATTTGCTAAGGCATTTTGCAAGTTTATTTGGATTTAGTTGTATCAAGTTAATACAATTGAAATTTGCTAAGGCATTTTGCAAGTTTATTTGGATTTAGTTGTATCAAGTTAATACAAATATGAACTTACACTCAAGCATCATTATTATGAAATTAAACATATCATATGAGTTATTGTCTCTCCAAATAGACAAACCTTGGGTTTACTATTTCACATAGGTTTGGCCTTATTTCTCTGTGTATTTCCATAGTCACATGGATTAATTTCTTGAACATCTCATTTCACACATAAGTAATCCAAAACCACATGCATATCTAAGTATATGAAAGGAAATACACATCAAATACATAGCATCAATTTCACAACATCTCATCAATTGATCCAAATCAAGGAGCAATAGAGATATTACCCAATTAACCCTTTTCCTAGAAAATCCACATGAAATCAATTACTAAATTGCATCATCATAAGCATCATATAAATCAGTTCTTTATAAGACATGTATAAATGTATCATATCATCATCACAATAAGTATTGAAATCAATGTAAGATGAAATACATCATATCCCATGATATCAAATCACCCGTCAGATAGTATCTAAATTCATAATGCATCAAGATAGTGTATCAAACAATAAGTCTAACATGAAAATCAATGAAGTGCTATGACGCGCTTGGGGTAGGGCCTCACACATCACATGATACATAAATAAACCACCAACCCAATACAATGCCATAAACGACATAGCATGGACCCAAATCAAATCCTCGAACACGCATCACCTCCAGAAATCTCGCCAAGATCAATCGCAACACGCTACACCATTGAAAATAGCACATAACACAGAGAATATCACCAGACCAAAAAGATCTTCAAGAACTCGCACAACAATCAATGCGGACCACCAAAACAAATAGGACACCATAAAGAACACCAACAAGCACGTTAGAACCATCTGCAATAGCTGCACCAACACCACTTAATCAAATCTACATCAATCAATACGCTAACACTCAAGAACACTTAACGACAACAATTCAGACTTGAAAGATTACTTGCAGAGCACCGAATCAAGAACCATCTGAAATGAAGGTTCACATGAACATCCAAAAGATTCTTCCAAATCCACAACTTAAGATATGATCATACCGGAGCACAACAGATCAAATACCAGACTCTGCCAACCACAAAACACTGAAGAACGGTCTTCATACCGGAATCCATAACTCGATCAAATCACCACACATCACCATGAAATCAATAAAGAATGAAGTATCTCTAGTTGATTCAGCATCTCAAATAGATAAACCAACCAGATTAGCTCTTTGCAATCACTAGATCACCAAAACACAGGAATATGTTGACATCAATGACAACAACATATCCTAGCAGCAACAATATCGAACAATCTCCCCCTTTGGCATTAATGGCAACATATCAATGTGAAAAACAATCAATGCAAATGAATAAATCAACACCAACAATTACCAACAGGCTCCCCTTAAGATCATGCACACAAAGTTTCAAGGATAAGGCAATTTTTCACATGCTTCTCTACCCCTTTGACAACAATGCCAAATACAAATCATGCTTCTCTCCCTCAAAGAAGGACAATCTCTCTCCTTAGGATAGACAAAATTGAACATCAAAACCACCCACTGACTATTGTGGCTGAGTAGCAACAACCACTCATCAATCTGGATAAGAAGATAAGACTCTAAAGTCCACTAGATTGATGCAACTCAATGCATCTAGTTCTCGTCGGGAGGGGCTGGGACCCCTAACTTGTCTCTCAAGTAGACAAATGTATCTACAGGCAAAGGCTTAGTGAAAATATCTGCAATCTGATCCTTTGTAGATACATACTCCAATTTGACTTCTTCATCACTCACTTTCTCTTTCAAGAAATGATACTTAATTGATATATGCTTTTTTTGAGAATGCAGTATCAAATTTTTGGAAATATTAATAGCACTTGAATTATCACAGTATATAACAATAGGCTCATCATACACAACTCTAATATCCTTCAACATCTGCTTCATCCAAAGTATCTGAGTACAATTGCTAGCAACAACAATGTATTCATCTTCAATAGTAGATAGATATATAGCATCTTGTTTCTTATTGCACCATGAACCCAATTTCTTTCCTAAAAAGAAAGCTCCATCGATAGTGCTCTTTCGGTCATCAACATTACCTACCCAATCAGTATCAGTATAAGAACATAACACGAAATCATCTTTCTTTGGATACCATAAACCATAGTCAACTGTGCCCTTCAAGTATTTGAAAATCCTCTTTACAACAGTAACATGAGTCTCTTTCGGATAAGCTTGAAATCTAGCACAAACACAAACATCATGCATAATATCTGGTCTAGTTTGAGTTAAGTACAACAATCCACCAACCATAGATCTATACAAAGTTTGATTAACCTTCTGAGATTCATTATACTTAGACAACTTGCATCAAGTCACCATAGGAGTTCCAACAGGTTTAGAATCATCTAGCCCAAACTTCTTCAGCAATTCTTTCACATACTTAGATTGAGAAGTTAAAATGCCTTTATCAATTTGTGTAATCTGTAATCCTAAGAAAAATTTCATCTCACCTATCATAAACATCTCAAATTCTTTTTGCATATCATCAACAAACCTCATACTCAAGTCATCATCGCCTCCAAAAATAATGTCATCAACAAAAACTTCAACTATCAAAATGTTGTCATTATCAACCTTACAGTACAAATTACTATCAACGACACCTTTATAGAATCCCAACTTCATCAAATACCTGTCCTATCTAGCATACCAGGCTCTAGGGGCTTGCTTCAGTCCATAGAGTGCTTTTTTCAATTTGCATACCATGTCACCTTCATCCGATAATGAAAATCCATCCGGTTACTCAATGCAGACTTCCTCTTCCAAATCACCATTCAAAAAGGCTAACTTAACATCCATTCGATACACCTTGAAATTCTTGTAAGCAACATATGCAAGCAATACTCTAACAACTTCAATTCTAGCTACCAGAGCAAAAGTCTCCTCATAATCAATTCCTTCCATCTGTGAACATCCTTTACATATCAATCCTGCTTTGTTTCTAACCACTTCATCGACTGCGTTTAGTTTATTTCGGAAGACCTATTTAGTGCCAATTACATTCTTGTCTTTAGGTCTCGAAACAAGCTCCCATGTGTTATTCTTCTCAATCTGATTCAACTCTTGTTCCATAGCTTTTATCCAATTTTCATCTTTACATGCTTCTGCAACATCTTTAGGCTCAATCTTGGAAATCAAACATATTTCTTTAGCACCAATCCTTATCCTAGTCATCACACCTTTATTTTTATCACCAATAATCTGATTTTCTGAATGATTCAATGTTACATACCTTAGAGTCTTCTAATTGTTCTAATTCTCAGGTTCTTGAACTTCTTCATCGACATCAACAATATCTGGATTAAATCTCTACTGGAGCATTCTGCTTTAAGATCTTAGTTTGCACAATCTTTGAAAGAACATCTTGATCATCAAACTCATATCCACATGCTTTGATCTCCTTTCCATGACATTCACCAACTTTCACATTTGCACTCTCCACCATCTTCTTCAGTCTCTTGTTGTAACATCGGTAAGCCTTGCTCTTAGTAGAATAACCCAAGAAGATTCCTTCATCACATCTTGCATCAAAATTTTCTATATCCTCATCTCTCTTGATATAACATTTGCTTTGAAAAATTATGAAATATCTAACTGTAGGAACATGACCAAACCATAACTCATAAGGAGTCTTACTAAAGTCACCTTTTATATGCACCTGGTTGAATGTGTAAACAATAGTACTAACAACTTCTCTCCAAAAGTTTTGTGCAACATTTCCTTCAATCAACACAGTCCTAACAATATCCAAAACGGTTCTTATCTTCCTTTCAACAACTCCATTATGTTGAGGGGTTTAAGGAGCAGATAACTGTCTTCTAATTCCATTTCTCTCACAAACTAAAGCAAACTCACTAGATGTAAATTCTCTTCCTCTACCAGATCTCAGACATTTCAGATTCAATCCTGTCTCAATCTTCACCTTAGCTTTGAATATCTTGAATTTCTCCTACGCTTCTGATTTCTCCAAGGGAGCTTCACTGGCTAGGCAATATTATATCACATGCATTCATATTGGGGGGTTTGATAACCCAAAAATGAGGGTACAATATATTGCCTATCGGTGAATATAGGGGGATTTTTAATTTGGTCTATGAAAAAATACAATATTTGGCAAAAATAGGGGGGCTTTTAGTTCAAGTTGTCTATTGGGAGGGGGTGACAAAAAAGGTGTTTAGGGCAATATTTTTTGAAAATATGGGGATTCTTTAGTATTCCATGAATGCACGTGCTATAACCCATGCTCACTAAGTGAAGCCCCCATGGGTGTCTCCCTTAGAAAGGTAACCCACATCATTCTAGAGTAGTCATCAATCAGCAACATGGAATATTTTTCACCCTGCACACTTCTCACTCTTGTAGGACCACAAAAATCAGTATGCACACTTTCCAATAAACCATTAGATGAATGCAAATTACTCTTGAATGTAGTTCTTGTTAGCTTTCCCAACTGACATTCTTTATATATCGGATTAGATGGCTTCACAATTTTAGGCAAATCTCTAACAAGCTTATCCTTATCATGCAGTCAAAATTAACATGACACATCCTTCTATGCCGCAACCTACTTTCATCAATCTGAGCAATCGAAAAACTTTTCTCACCAACATTCAAGTGAAAGATATTATCTTTATTCTTAGTCCTTGATGCAATTTCTATACCAGAGGCATTTAGGATCTTGCATTTACCATTCTTGAATTGCAAATCATATCCCTTGTCAACCATCTATCCAACACTCAAAAGATTGTGCTTCAAACCTTTAGCATACAAGACATCATCAGTATTATGCTTACCATTAAAAGAAATTGAACCTCTGTCATGGATCACACAAGATTTTTCATCTCCAAAGTTGACTATACCACCATCATACCTCTCCATATTCATAATTTTTCTTTTATCACTTGTCATATGATGTGAACAACCACTGTCAATTACCCATTCATATTTCTCTTCAATTTTAGCAGCCAAAGCTTTCTCCTCAACAATGCAGATTTTAGGATTAATTGGTACCGGATCATCTTCCTTGATAGCAATAAATACAAACTCATCTTCTGAATTCCCATTCTCAAAAACTGCATCTATGACACCTTCATCAGTAGCATAACATCTCTTCTGATATCTGAACTTCCGGTTAGGCTTATAAGGCTTATCACGCTTATTATGCTTCCAATATCTATCATTCTTGTCAGATCTATCATATTTATCATACCTAGACATTCTTTCAGGACACCTAGAAGCAAAATATCCTATCTTATTACAAGAGAAACGTTTAAAAGGTAACTTTCCATCATACTTACCGACACCCTTAGGCAATCTTCTAGCAATAAGGGCTTCAAGCTCATCCAACTCTCTTTCTTGCTCTTCCATCTCTCTCTTTTTTCTTTCATATCTGGAAAACCAACATGAACTCTCACTCGGATCATACTTTTGCTTCCCAGATACAGAGGTTCTGATTGCAGTCTCAGATTTTCGATGTGATTCTCCAAACTCACCCGCTCAAAAGTACCAAGCTTACCAACCATCATGTCCCTAGTCACAGTAGTCACACTTCAGATCTCATCAATAGCAGTTACTTTAGGCTTGTAAGAAGGAGGAAAAGATCTCAACAGCTTAGTGACAATCTCATCTTCTTCAAGAGTTCCACCGACACATCTGATACATAGGACAAGTTCATTTACTTTAGCCATAAAGGTAGAAATGTTCTCATCTTCTCCCATCTTCAACATCTCATACTTTTCCTTCAAACTCTGTAGCTTAGCAACTTTGACATGTTTATCACCTTCATACAAAGTTTCTAACTTCTCACAGATCTCATGTGCAGTATGCAAACCCATCACATTAGTCATCTTTGAATTGGTCAAAGCACTCAACAGTGCTTCCTTAGCTCTTATGTTATGTTCAACATCCTTGATCTCAACAATAATAATCGGTCCATTCAGAGGAACATTATAGGTATTCTTTGTAATCTTTCAATAATCATCTCGAAGACAGTTCAAATGAACTTCCATCTGGTCCTTCCATACAGTGTAGTTATTTCCATCAAATCTCAGACTCTCCTTAAATACATAAGTTGCTATCCCAGATCTCCTCAAGCGGTCAAGCTTCTTCCAAAGGATTTAGCTTTGATACCAATTGTTGACAACAATAATGAAGGAAAACTGAGAGGAGGGCGTTAATCAATTTTCACCGGATTAGATGATTTAAGCACAATATCAGATCTAATCAACTGTAGCAAGAATAAAGATAAACACAATGACAACAACACACATAACACCAAGATTTTGACGTGGAAAACCCGGTTAAGGGAAAAACCATGGTGGGAACCTACCCACAATAAGATGATACTCTGCAGTAGTATGTGTAAATATTACAACGGGGAATGCACATGCATTTAGGCACATTACCTAGAGCCCACTTCTCAAAATACAATGACCCAGAAGGCTCCAACCCTCAGGGAAGGTTCACTACCTTACAATAATATTCAGACTACAATCCGATTAAGATGAACTGAGAAAATAACATCTCCTAATGCTTGATGACAGTTCCGGTTAAGCACATTTGTCTACTTTGCAACATTCACTGCTCAATATACCATACCTAAAGATGAATTCACTAATTCACACATACACCACTCTTTGATAATGTAGACACAACCACCTTACACAAATTACATGCATACAACACCTAATTATACAAATCGTCAACCTTGACTATAAGGTCGGCTCAAAACCCTCAAATACCTAATTACAAAACTACATCACACGATACATAAATAAACCACTAGACCAATAAAATGCCATAGAAGACATAGCATGGACCCAAATAAAATCCTCAAACATGCATAACCACCAGAAATCTCACCAAGATCAACCGCAACATGCCACACCACCAAAAATACCGCATAACACGAAGAAAATCACTGGACCAAAAAAATATTCAATAATGCACACAATGATTAATGCGGACCACCAAAACAAATAGGATATGATCAGGAAACACGAACAAACATGTTAGAACCATCCACAATAGCTGCACCAACACCACTTAATCAAATCTTCATCGCTCAATAGACTAACACTCAAGAACACTTAACAACAACAATTCAGACTAGAAAGATCACTTGCGGAGCACCAAATCATGAACCATCTGAAATGAAGATACACATGTTCACATCCAAAACATGCTTCCAAATCCGCAACTAAAGATATGATCATATCGGAGCACAACAGATCAAAAACCAGACTCTGCCAACCATAGAACACTGCAGAACAATCTTCACACCGAAATACTTAACCCAATCAAATCACCACACAACAACATGAAATCAATAAAGAATGAAGTATCTGTAATTGATTCAACATCTCAAACAGATAAACCAACCAGATCAGCTCTTTGCAATCACCGGATCACCAAAACACAAGAATATATTGATATCAATGACAACAACATATCCTAGTAGCAACAATATCCAAGAACTGCTCTGGGACTCTCTGGGACAAGGAGAGGTTGTCCACCCGAGGAAGATGAGGAAACCATTGGCCTCTTCATGATAGATTCAATTAGTAGCCTTAGTGGTGGAAGAGGCTCTTGGGAGGGTGCTGTGATATCTCAAGTGTGGGGGGAAAAGATGATGATTCCTGAAATATAGGTGGAGGTGATGGCGGAGGGGAAATTGGTCCAATGGGAGAACTAATGGATTGAGGTGAACCGAGCTCTTCTTATTCAACTAGTTTCAATGGAGGCTCCACCTCTCTAGGTCTTTGATGTGGCAATGGCATTTGGTCCACATCAATGTAAACACTAAAGATGGATTTCATATTCACTTTAGACATTAAAATCTAGTCTCGTGAAGGGGAATAAGAGTTGTCAACTCTTCTCTTTTGGTTCTTTGACTATTGTATTTTGTACCTTATCTCCTTTTGCTTCAATACCTCATTATAATCTAAGGTATTCCTTATAAGGTCCTCCTCTTCATCCCACTCATGCTGATGGCTCTTGGCCTCGCCAAGACCTTGCACAGATCATTCTAAATAATAGAACCTGTATTTTGCCAGAGGAAAATTATACTTGTTCAACATTCTATCCAAAATATCATAGGCTCTCTTATTAGTAAAGTGGTACATTCCTACCTTAACTTGAGAAGGAAGGAGTGAAACCTTCTTGTGAGCTCCCCCAATAAGGAATATCTCTACCTTAGATAATTGATGTATAATATCTAAGAAATTAACCTTATTAGGTACTATTATAGGGAGAAGGCTTGATAATAATAGTGTAGTCCTTGAAATAAAACCATGACCCCCAATTATGATCAATCCCTAACTTAGGCAAAAGGTCCTTAGGCCTTCATAATTCCTTTGCCTCCTTACTTAAACCCCATCACAGCTCCCCTTGGAGAATACTCATTAGTTTTCTAATAAAATTATTCTCAAACACAAGGTAATTCGATTTCCTTGAATGTACATCCCAAATATATGTCCATTCTTGGATAGGGAGGGGCTCACCTTTAACAACTGGTATAATCTTCAAGGCCAAATGCCAAACTTAAAGACCTTTATACAAGAAAATGTGCATGAGAATTGAGTAAAACTTGAAATTCAGAGAAGGTGCTTTCTTAAAATCATAAAGAGCCTTGTGTAGTCTCTTAGCCAACAAGATTGCATAATCAAAGGGCCTATTCAGGTCCCTACTTTGAATATCCTTACATAGGATGAGCATCCAATTAGGAGTCATGCGTTGAGCATCAACTCCACAAACTTGACACAAGGCATGATATGTGTCCTTGAAGTATCCAACAAGCAAGTCAATATTGTAGGTTGCTTGATCCCTTGGAGTCAAGGCATTTTCATCTCATTTCAAGTGTGTAGGCCTAAAGGCCAAAATTCTTCTCTTATACAATCCTTCATGTGTCTTGTATTCCCTTTCCAATTATTCCTCATTTATGGGCCAATCAACATTCACATTCAACATAAAAACCTCTTCAATTGCTTCTTTGATTATAGCCACTAACCTCCCTCCATCCTTGGCCATAATCTCCCTCACATCTGGCCTATAATTGTGAGCAATTGCAGTGACAAAATCAATATTCACAAAGACATTAGGAACCACAAACCTTCCCAGGTTTAGGCTCCAAATATTGCTTACAAGAACCCAATCCTTCTTTCTGTTGTAGCATGTCCTCTAGAGACTAAAACCCCCGGGCTCAATTATGGGATCCCTGCATGCAATTGTATAATCAATAAGGAAATCATTAAGCCTAGCACCAAGTTTGGTACTCTTTTGAGTGCCGGTTGAGCATGGAAGCTGTGAAATAATCTTCTTTGAGAAATTTCTCTTGCCTTGGCTAGATGATTGAACCGTCTTCTGTAGTTAGGGTTTATGCAAACAAAGACAAATGATCACTAGGGTTTTAATATTCAATCTTAAAGAGAACAACCACTAGAGCCCTTTGAGTATATACAATAACTCAAGGAGGTAAGTCCCAGAACAAAGCAAAGGGACCACATAATGAAAGCGAGTATAACAATCACAATGCAAAACCTAGGGTAAAACCCTAATTCTCAAGAATTCAAATCACAGAGAATATACAAAGCATAAGAAAGTAACAATAGTTCATAATAAAATCAAAGTGAAGCAATTTTGATCGAGATCTTGGATTTAAATGGTGAATTAAAGTCATTTACTAAAGGTACACATGTGTTAGGATGGCGCAAAGTAGCTGTTGTTTTTTCATATTTGAATGTTACAATGACAACAACTATTTCGCTCCCAAGTGACAATGAATGAGAAAAAGATACGTCATTCAATTTATTCATGTGTAAAATAACCTCCACTTAAAAGGCTTCGAAGTTTTGGAATTAGCTTCTAAGAGGAACTTCTCTTAGTTGCACAGTGATGCAGTTGATCTCAAACGTAGATTTCACCCAATGCAAACACATTTTATCTAGACAACACAATTGACATGTGGGGCTGACAATTCTATCGTGTAACATGATAAGTGTGTGGGAAAAGACGGTTGGTCCATGTCGTAACTAAACTTTGGTGGGGAAATCACGCCACATACACGAAGGGAGTTGCAAACTTTTCCTGAGTGCACTCCTCTATCTAATCATGCAGGGGTGCGTGAATCTGGACTATCGATCCTAGGGAACTTGCACAATGAAAACTATAGGGTAAAGACCAAGGCGACTAGAGAGCTCACACACGGGGCCAATCAACACAACGCCATTAAAGGGTCAAATCATAACTTAAGTGACCGAGAACCAAGAATGACAAGTCAACATTAAAATATAACAAAACAAAGAAAAGGACTTAATTGTTTGCCTTAGGGTTTAGGGTTTAAGGTTTTAGGAATATAAGAATGATCTTTTAGGCTTTAAACCCAGGTAAACCCTAGAAACAAAGAAATTTTTTTAGCATCCCAACACAAGCCTCATAAACCATACTATCCAAGAAAATAAGTAAAGAGACTATAACTAATTAAGCACACCTCTAATAGGCTCCTATCACTAATAAAACTATCAATAACCATAATCTTTAAAAGAGTAGAAAAAGGCACCGAAACTAGCACAACATCATGAACAACAACCATATTTGTTGTTGAGAAAGTCCCAATTCCTGGCGAGTCTCCTCATCTGTTCCTGTCAAGCCACCTAATCCGAATCTTCCTGATTATGCTCCATCTCCTATGAATTGCCCTTTTCAAGCTGTTTCTTGGCCTAGTTTTCTTTGACCATGGACAAACCCCATAAATGTTTTATGCATTATACCATCAGTAATAACACAAATAGTATTCAATGCCTCAGTCACCTTTCTTATACTTTGTCTGCAGTCCTCCACTTTAGTTTTGAGGTTCATTACTCTAACTTGGAGGTCAACAACCTTGCCCCTTAATTTGGAAGTTCCGTCATCTTTCTTCTCCGCTTGAGAATCCTATAAACAAGGTTCCACCTCATCATCATCATAATTTGCAGGGGATGGGGACCTTTGATTAGACTTTTTACTTTTCTCCTTAAGCTCATTGGTAACCTCCAAGTTATTGTCACTATTAGCCTCTTGTTCCTCTTTAATCTCATAAAAGTCCTCATCCGTTGAGTCATTTGTATAGGATTCCACATCATCTTTGGGAGAAAAAAATTGAGCTAGTTCAAGGGTTGCCTCCTTAACATCGACTTTTCCTTTTTTATGTTTCACAATGAGGTGGGCATAGTGTCTCTCTCCCAAAATACCTTCCTCTTTGTCACAATCCTACTTTGCTTCATCCTCCTCTCTAGACCCCTACTAAGACCTCTACTTATCCAAGTGAATAGTGATTTATTTTTTTGCGTTTCTTTTCCAATTTTTCTTTCTTTATAGGGCTATTCTTTGGGATGACGGCTTTGCTTTTGTCCGGAGTAGTTTTCAACAGATCCATGTGTAGGGCTTCAGTGATCAGTTCATTTTTAATCCTTTTGCCTTTAGCCTTGGAAATAGATTTGGTCTCCTTAGAAGGTAATGAATTTGACTCAATTAGTTTGATACAAATCGAACTACGAGGAGCTTCTTCTAGGACACAAGGGTTTCCAGAAAGGTTCAATAGATTGATACAGTGAGGGAAATGATCCAAAGAAAATTGATACATGGCATAAATTAGCCCTTGGTGAAGTGGAGGAGAAGCCCCTTTTAAAATGCTAGCAGACAAGGAGGTAGAAAGATAAATCAAAATTTTCACCATGCCTAATGTAGTTTAAAATTGGGAAATGTACTCATAAAAGTGGAGTAATGAACTTCTAAGGTGAAATATTTCATCATGTAGAAACTTACCATAGCATAAGGCATAGGCAGGACATAATGGTCATAACCATTTTATAGAACCCTCAACCTTTCTCGTTTCTTAAAGAATATTTTGAGGTAACCTTTATAGTGTCCTGAGATCTTCTTGTCCACCTTATTTCCTTCATTGTTTAGACTAGTAACCTTCGCTATGAGGTTCAAAGTGATAGTAAAGGTAATGTTGCCAATAAAGACTGCCTTATTTTGCCAAGAATTACAAATTTTTGTCTATAGAGCCCTAATGTATCTTTTCATGACATAAAAGAAAGGGGTCATCGCCGCCTTGTCGAAAAGATCCCACACATCATCATTCTTCTAAAACTCCTTGTAGTCTTTAGGTTCCAACCGTTTCAAAGCCCCCCCATTACATAATTTAGCTCTACAATCATTGAAAGAGGCAAACAAACGCAGAGCAAATTACACCCACAAAGCTTGTTACAGACACCACAAGAAGTGAAATGATGGTAATTAAGGTTGGGAGTATCTATAAAATATATCCCTCTCACACATGTGAAGTGACATTTCCCCAAATGACCTTTCTTATGAGAAAGCAAATATTAAATACTACCATTCCTACTAATCATATCTTCACACGTGGCAATGATAGTCAGATAATAACAAGGATTGTTCGTAACATACAACTCTTTATTATCATTTAATTCCCCCATGCTAAGGGGAGTCACTAATATCTACCAGCCAAGCCTGCAACCAAGAAACCACACTAGCATTGAAATCAACAACCAATTCTGAATTCGAAAGTTTATGGACCCTTTCTACCTTTTTTTATTTAAATTCCTTTTAATATGCATTGTCGTAATTATCAATAAAGGAAATAGAATTATTTTATATAATGTTGGCTCCTTTTTAGAGAGAGAATTTCTCTAAGACTAGTCGGACATTGAGAGAAATTAAGGATGGTCCTATCCACAAAGCTAAACCACGATTGGCTAATTTGTTGGCCGCTCTATTACTTTCTCGAAAGACATCTTGAACTTTAGAGTTACGAAGGATTCTAATCAAATCTTTGATTTCTTCTATTACACTTTTAATTTCCCAAGAACAACCAACATTTCCATTTAAGCAATTCACAATCAGTTCGGAGTCCCCTTCGAGGGTAATTTTTTGACAATTCATCTATTTAAGTCTTTCAAGACTTTGCCAAGCAACAAAAGGTTCTGCCCTGTTATTTGAACCCCTACCCAAGTTCACATAGCATCCTTCAATAACAATTCCCCTACTATCTCTAAGAACACCTCAAGCACCAAAGATCTCAGGTTTCCTTTGGAGCATCCATCAGAATTACATTTTTACAATGAGGAGAAAGGCAACAATAATATAGGATTAAAATCACTTGGAAATTTCATATAAAACCCACCTCGAATAATAATTTTTACTCAAACTTATTGTCCAAGTAATAATCTCAAGAAGATGGTAATAAACAATACTCAAGAAGATCAGAAGGACATAATTGATATAGCTTGTTAGTTGTGTATAGGGGGAAAAGAAAACCATTCTGAAATCTTTTTGGTAACCTCTTGGGGACTCACTCAATCTACCTTTTCACTCAAAATAAAAACAAAGCATGACAGTTGTCAAGTGCTAGTAGATAACACAATTTTAATTATAGAATTAGAGAGCACAAGTCATAGAGATATTTTGGTGACCAGTACACTTTTAATTATAGAATTAGATTTGTATGGAGATCCTCACAAAAAATCCACAATGACAAGTACATGTTTTTAATAGGTTTCAATTATCATTGATGAATAATAAAAACTAAACTAACTACAAATAAGAAGTGAAAAGACAAGGGAAAGGAAGAAGACGATTACAACGGGTCCAAAAATGAAGCCTCCAACAAATGTAGCTCTTCCTCAACAACTTGCACATAAGATGGAGGGGCAAAAATGTTGGGGCTGTGTTTTAGGGGTCTGCCATAGTCAAACCCCTGTTTCAATATTTTCACCTCCACGAACAACCAAGATAGATGATAGATAAAGCCACAATAATAAAAATGATAAAAGAGACAATAAAATGATATCCTAATAGAGATAATAGAATCTACAACAAAGAAGAGGAAAGAGACTCCCCTTCAACACTAGAGAAGAATAAGCTTGCCAAAGTTAAGAAGAGGAACACAATTCTCAAGCACACAAAGTTGCAACAATGGTTATGGTAGATTAAGTGTACCAGAACTAGAAAATGGAGTCTTGAGTGCAAAGTTGTTAGACAGTTCAAATAACTGGAAGACAACTGAGAGGGGGGGTGGGGGGTGAATCAGTTGTCACCAGATTACCGGAACCTTAAGCAATTAAAACTTTAATACCGAAATACATAAGATCAATACCAGAATGCATAAACTAATTACCGAAATAGCATATATACCAATTAAGAACAAGCAACAATTAGAGAATAAATACCATCCACATGACACCAAGATTTGTACGTGGAAAACCCAGTAAAGGGAAAAACCACAATGGGAAGCCTATTCACAGTCAGATAATACTTCTGTAGTAAGTATGTGAATACAAATTGAGGGGCCTACACTTGCAGGAAGGCCAACGACCTAGAGCACACTACTCATTACAAAAGGAGTCTCACTGACTACATAAAAAATCTATACTACAATCCAGAAGGAAGAATGATCTGCAATGATAACATCTCCTATGTCTGAATACAGTTCCAGTTAATTTCAATACTAGAGGATTTAATCCTCTTACATTAACCCAACTTGATCACCAATGATCGACCAAATCCTCTGCATGAATGATTAATACATTATTCGCTCGTATACCACACTCCTCTATGATCTACAATGAGATCTTACATCATATATATACAAACCCTCGACCATAAATAATAAGGTCGACCACCAGACAATAAAACAATTACATAATTACAAAACATGTTGGCCTGAGATCAAACAAATAATATCCAACCCACAAGACATCCCAGAAACACATTGAGAAGATCAAACAACACATTACATTAAGCCGGTCCAAAACCTAGATAGACTCGGACCTAATTTAGGTGCACACACACTAAAGCAATGAGCCCAATCAGCCAAGTCTCGAACACGATCACCATCAGCATCCCAAATCTCTACTAGAAGCCGCACCAACATCACTTATGCATAACATCAAAGATCTTCAAGAAAGATTTGCCGGCGAAACCCTCACCGGATCAACAAACCAAGCTTACCAACATATAAGATAGCATTCGATCACCAAATCAAAACCAACTTACTGAACATGAATCTAAGTAGCATGAATAGCAGATCCAAGCCAATTCCAAATGCCAAAGTATACCGGATCATCATGATCTAATCCAACCAGAAACCAAACAACTTACCGGGACGATAAGGATACCAGTAAAGCAGCCAAAACAACTAGTGTTGACATCAATGACAAAACATCAATGCAACACAGTCAATTCCTCTAAATGGCCAACACTATCCCCCTTTGGCATTGATGGCAACACTAGATGTGAAAAACATCCAAGTGCAAAGAAATGCGAAACAAATCTCCCACACAAGAATATAGCAATGAAGTTCTAATCCATACTCTCCCTGTACATGATATCTCAGTTATGTTTTGCAAAGTTCTCCCCCTAATGTATATATCTCCTTAAGTTTTTTACAAGAATATCTCTCCCCCTTTGACATCAATGTCAGAAATCTGACAAAAATATCAAAGCAAAAGCATAAATCATTCAATGACAAGGCTAACTACTCCCCTTGAGTAGTAGCATCACCACATCAATCCAAAATGAATAATATCTTTGATAATGCATACCAAACTGATGCCAAATAGCATCAATTAGTTCTCTGTCGGAGGGACAGAAATCCCTAATTTGTCTGTGAGGTACTCAAATGATTCTTTAGGCAAAGGTTTAGTGAAAATGTCTGCACTCTACTCTTTAGTGTTCACATAAACAAATCTAACTTCATTTTCTTCCACTTTCTCCTTTAAAAAGTTATTCTTGATAGATATGTGCTTTGTCTTAGAGTGAAATACTAGATTCTTTGATATGTAAATAGCAGCAGAGTTATCACAGTGAATAACTACCGGTCCATCGCAATGAAATTTTATGTCCTTCAACATTTGCTTCTTCCATAAAACTTGTGTACAGTTAGTAGCAGCAACAACATACTCAGCTTTAGCAGTAGATAAAGAAGTACATGATTGTTTCTTGTTGATCCATGAAATAAGTTAATTTCCAAGAAAGAAAGCTCCACCAGAAGTACTTTTCCGGTAATCAACATCACTTGCCCAATTTGTATCTGTATATGCACATAAAGTAAAGTCATCATCTTTAGGGTACCACAAACCATATTCAGATGTTCCTTGTAAGTATCTAAAAATCCTTTTGACTGCACTCTCATGATTTTCTCTAGGACCACTTTCATATCTTGATGCAATGCAAACAACATTCATTATATCCGGTCTAGTCTGAGTCAAATATAGCAGACCTCCAATCATAGACTTGTATCTTGTAGGATTTACTGGTGCAGATTCATCTTTCCTTGTCAATTTCTCACTTGTAATGATAGGAGTACTATGCGGCTTAGAGTCTTCCATACCAAATTTCTTCAACATCTCCCTAACATACTTAGTTTGATAGATGAAAATACCTTTATCGGTTTGAGTAATCTGCAAACCTAAGAAAAATTCATTTCCCAATCATAGACATCTCAAATTCTTTCTCCATATTGTTAGAAAATTCCATGCACAACTTATCTTCACCTCCAAAAATGATGTCATCAACAAAGACCTCAATAATCAGTATATCATCATCGGTGACCTTATAATATAGATTACTATTAGCATTACCTTTAGTGAAACCAAGCTTCAAAAGATATTTGTGCAACCTTGCATACCAAGCTCTAGGTGCTTGAAAAACCATCAGGTTGCTCAATATAAAATTCCTCATCAAGATTCCCATTCAGAAAAGGACACTTAACATCCATCTGATAAACCTTGTATTTTTTGTGTGCAACAAGGCAAGAAATAATCTTACAGCTTCAATCCTAGCTACAGGTGCAAAAGTTTCACCATAATCAATTCCTTCCTTCTGAGAATATCCTTTACAAACCAAAGTAGCTTTATTCCTTACAACTTGTCCATCCTCATTTAATTTATTCCCAAATACCCATTTAGTTCCATTAACATTCTTATTTTTAGGTCGGGGAACTAAAATCCACGTGTTATTCTTTTCTACCTGATCTAATTCTTCTTCCATAGTTTTCATCCAACATTCATCTTTATATGCTTCAATTACTGATACCAGTTCAACTTGAGAAATTAAACGTACCTCATTAGCTGTCAATCTTCTTCTTGTCATCACTCCATTTTTCTTATCCTTAATGATTTGATCTTCTGAATGATTCAACCTTACATTCCTAGGAGTCTTCTGACTCTCTGTACCTCATTCTTGATCTTGACTTATTGTTGAATTTTCTCATACTGCCGGAGTAACTGGTTCAACATTCTGTTCCGGTAAAGGTGTTACCGGTTCAGTTATGATCATTTCCACTGCCAGTTCCTTCGCATAAATGCTGATTTGACTTCTATTTTTTTCATCCACCTTGACATTATCACTCTCCACAATTCTCTGCAATCTCTTGTTTTATAATCTATATGCTTTGCTTTCATTAGAATAACCAAGAAATATTCCTTCATCACATCTAGGATCAAATTTGCCAATAAAATCATCTCTCCTGATATAACATTTATTACCAAAGATTCTGAAATACTTAACTGTAAGTGTATTGCCAAACCATAATTCATAAGGCATCTTACCGGTTTCTCCTTTGATATGAACTTTGTTGAATGTATACACTGCTGTGCTTACTGCTTCTCTCCAGTAGATATGAGGTAGATTAGCGTCCATTATCATGGTTCTAGCAACATCCAAGATAGTTCTGTTTTTCCTTTCCACAACTCCATTCTGCCGAGGTGTCCGAGGAGCATAAAATTATCTGTTTATGCCATGCTTCTCACAAAAGTTATTAAACTCACCGGATGTGAATTCTTCACCATGCTCTGACCTTAAACACTTAATCTTCAATATTGTCTTAGTTTCAATTTTAGCTTTAAAGATTTTAAACTTTTGAAAAGCCTCAGATTTCTCCGTTAGAAAAGTAACCCACATCATTCTAGAATAATCATCAATGATTAGCATAAATTATCTATCACTTTGAAAACTTTTGATTCTAGCAAGGCCACACAAATCAATATGAATAAGATCAAGAACATCATTAGATTTGTCTTGTATACTCTTAAAAGAGGTTCTGACTTGTTTTTCCATTTGACATTCTTTACATATCGGATTATAGGGCTTCACAATCTTAGGTATATCTCTAACTGCCTTAGTTGAACTAATATTTACTATGCAATCAAAATTTACATGACATAGCCTTTTATGCCTTAGCCAACTCTCATTAATTTGTGCAATCAAACATGTCTTCTCACCGGAATTCAAATGAAATATATTACTTTTTGTCTGAGTACCGGTTGCAGTCTTCAAACCAGATCTATTAATGATTTTGCATTTTCCATCCTTGAATTGTAATTGAAATCCCTTATCCACCAACTGTCCTACACTCAAAAGATTATGCCTTAAACCTTCAACATAATAAACATTATCAGTATTGTGCTTACAATCTAATGATATATTTCCTTTTCCTTTGATCATGCATGCTTTGCCATCTCTAAATCTAACCAGACCACCATCAAATTCATGCAAAGATAGAAACTTCCTTTTATCTCCAGTAATATGATGTGAACATCCACTGTCAATTACCCATTCATCCTTATCTTAAATTTTAGTAGCAAGGGCCTTCTCTTCAGGTTGACAGGTACATTCTCATCCAGTGCTGGATCATCTTCCTTGATAGCCAAGAACACCCATTCCTTTCCAATGCCGGAACCACTAGCAGAGTCTTGTGCCGATTCATCATCAGAATCAGTCACACCTTCCTCATCCGCAAAGTAACATGACTTATCTCTGTTTTTCCTATACTTATACTTGTTCTGATATCGAGGGTTAGACTTAAAAGATCTTCTAGCTCTTTCTTCAAATCTTGAATTCCTTTCAAGACATCTAGATGCAAAATGACCTATCTTATTACATGCAAAACATTTAAAAGGTGCTTTTCCTTCATACTTACTTCCTATCGGTCCTTTAGCTACTCTTCTAGAAAATAGGGCTTTAAGTTGCTCAAATTCTTTATCTTCCCTTTTCATATCATGCAATTCCTTTGCATACAAAGCTTTTCCAATCTTGCTAGCCGGTTGATGATGTAAATGCATGAAAATCAGGTTTAGACTTCGTAGCTCCATAAGCTCCAAATTCTTTAAGCTCAAAAGCAGATAATTTCCCAACCAAGGTATCTCTATTGACAAAGGTATTAGCAATTGTTCTCAATTCATTAATTGCAGTAGCCTTCATCTTGTAATTCAGTGGTAAATATCTCAGAACTTTAGAAACTATTTCATCTTCACTCAGAGTTCCACCAAAACATTGAATTCCCATGACAATTTCATTTACCCTTTCCATGAATGCAGTAATCCTTTCATCTTCTTCCATCTTCAAATTTTCATATCTCACCTAGTAACCATCAAGTTTAGCAATCTTCACAGTAGGGTCACCTTCATTAAGAGTCTCCAACTTGTCCCATATAGCCTTTGCTAATGATTTGTTAGTCAATCCTATTATTTGCTGATTAGAAAGTGCGCACAAGAGGGCTTCTCTAGCTCTACAATCATTCTCAAGCTCCTTATCCAAGTTTGTCGGAGGATCATTGCTAGATGCTGGATTGAAAGGAGTAACACCATTCTCTATGATTTCCCAAATTTCCTTACCAAAGCATTTCAGATGAGTCTCCATCCGAATCTTCCATACTCTGTAATTTGTTCCATCAAGCCTAGGAATATCTCTACAAAAAGATAGCAGCAGATGAACTAGATGAACTTGAACTGTTAGTCGCCATAGAATCTTCCTCAAGCGGTTAAGCTTCTGCAGAGAGGACCAAAACTCTGATACCAATTGTTAGACAGTTCACCAGAAGAAAACTGAGAGAGAGGGGGGTGAATTAGTTGTCACCAGATTAGAGGAACCTTAAGCAATTAAAATTTTAATACCGGAACACATAAGATCAATACCGGAATGCATAAATCAATTACCGAAATAGCAGATATAACAGTTAAGCACAAGCAACAATTAGAGAATAAATACCATCCACACGGCACCAAGATTTGTACGTGGAAAACCCGGTAAAGGGAAAAAAAACGGTGGGAAGCCTTGTTGGAATTATGTTGTCATTGATGTTAATTGGAATAGGATGGCTACCGGTATAAGAGATGTATGTACAACACTGTCATTGATGCATACCGGATGTGATGTCTTTGATATCACCTAGTTTTGCAGGCCACTGGTAAGGGAGAGAATGTCATTCCGTACAATGACCATTGGAGTCATCGGTACACAAGTTAGTACTTGACTTGTGTTGAAGATATGGGCAAGTTACCGGTATAGTTTATCATCAGTAAGGAGAGGATGTCAACATGTAAGTTACGTGTTGATAGTGAGTGGTTGCCAACTGTAAAGCTTCTGTCTAGTGTACAAGCAGGGTGAGCAAGATGCTTGGATGTTGATTGTGATGAAGAGGTAGAATGTTATCAAGATTCACATCAACACTAGAGGAGAAGTATGTACAGGTCACCGGTCTACTATGTGGATGTCAAACAACAAGACTCCCACCAAATAAAGATGCAGTCACCATTTGAAGAGATGACTGACAGTGAATGTACCCCAACCAGATTACATGTGCCTGGGTGAAGATATAATGCTCAAATAGGGGAGCCACATTGGTGCATTGCAAGATGCAGAATGACAAGGATCGACTCCCACCAGTAAGTGGATCTTATCTCCTATTATGCATGAAATGCATCATAGTTCTTAGAAATAAGACAACAGAGTTAAAGGCAGGTGATTGAAGGCTCACACCGAATAAACTGGTGAAACAAAAGGATGCCTCAGGTGCATGAAATCAAAGGTGCATCGGATCAGAAAGGATTGGCATGTTGTGCCACCGAGACAGAGAAGGAGGAGTAAAGAAGTGATGGGTTTTTCACTTTGACAAACCAATTGAAATGATGTCCGGGCTGATGATGAAGAAGGCAAAGTTGGAACAACTACAGATAGAGGACATTGCTAGATTGAAGATGGAGTTTGTTGAAGGTTTATGACATGGTGTAATTAGGGTGGTTACCAGTAAGTATGTCCACTAGTAAGCTGACAATGAGCAAAGGTGAAAGGCTCTCATCTGATGAAGATGTGCATAAGGTAGGCTAACAAGTGTGCTGACCGGTTGAGTGTTCCACCGGAAGAGAAGCCAAGTACAAAGTGATGGCAGACAGGTTAGAGTATAACTGGCAGGGTTAGCGTGCCGGTAGATGAAACTGGTAATGGAGTTGATCGGTGATTCCATTCATACCAACACAGATAATACAAAAAAGGTGGATGCCAACACAGGGGCCACGTGGAGGTGAAATGACATGCATACACAAATCGTCTTGTTGAGTTGGTAAAGTGTCAGGTGACGAGGTAGAAGGTGACATGTTGACATTTATGTCGATTGCGTGATTCACGAGATGTGCATCAGATGTTTGTGGCTCGAAATCAAACAGACAACAAAGATCTACAACATACTGGTTAGGCAGATTGAGGTAGGCGAAGGAGAACACAAAACCATTCTTGGTGATCGACCAAGAGATCCTCCGACAAGTTAAATGCAGGTTGGTAAAAATAGAAGGTGTGATCAAGAAGGCACGACAATGGCGGGTTTGATTGGCGAGTTACAGTTCATCATGTTAGACACAATGCACCACTGAGAGGGGGGGTGAATCAGTGGTTCTCAACTCTTTGCCCTTTAACTATCTTATGTGTGCATACCGGTTATCAGATCTAACTTAATGCAGACTTACCAATTAGTGAGGAGACTAATCACAAATGCATTCACACAAGAGGGACATTACATAACACCAGCATATATGGGGAAAACCCAAGATGGGAAAAACCTCGGTGAGAAATGCTGCTGGAGACTACTGCTCCAATCCAGCCTCACAATGAATCTTTGATTACAATATTTAGGGCACAACCCAAGGAGCACCAACCACTGATTTAGGGCACCAACCCAAGGAGCACCAACCCCTAATTTAGGGCACCAACCCAAGGAACACCAACCCTTGATTTTAGGGCACCAACCCAAGGAGATACGACCCCTAATTTGAGTTCCAACTCAGTGAATACAAAACATAATAATTTGCAAGTTAATAGCTTTGCTACAAATGGATTTTGTAACTCTTCTTTTAATCTCTTTGCTGGATCTTCTATCTAGTTAACTGCTGGTTCTTTACCTCACCCAAACACTGCTGCAATCTTATCTCTTGTTGCAACCTTATTGATTCAACCTCTTCTCCTCCTCTACTAGTTCTCTCTCTGTCTCTATTGGTACTCTCTGCTTATTGTCTTTTCTCTCAATTGCTTTGTTTCTCTCCACCGGTTCTATTTGCTATTGTTCCTTCTTGCCTACTTTGCACTCTTCTGCAAGTCTTCTCTACCAGTTTGGTCACCACCGGTATACTTCTCTCACAAGCTCACTTGTAGACTACCGGTTCCTCAGCGTTGCTGGTTGATCCTCTCAACTCGATTCTCACTCTCACACACTCAGTCTCTTTTCAGATGCTTGTTGAGTACTTGACTGATTTGCTCTTACTTGCAGAAGCAACACTCTCCCCTTCAACAACAACCTTCAATGATTTTGGCTTCCTTATTTATCACCCGATTTTCTCGCCAAAAGCCAATTCAAATCTCAGGCGATTTGGGTTTCCTCATCAACCTCGAGGAAAACAAAATCCAATCAGATCTTATCCGATCTGATCTCCTAGACAACTATCTGCACATCACTGCTAATAATGTGCCTTCAAAAACATGTTTTCTATGTTTATAAAGCACAAATAGTCAATCGACGAGATACTAGATCAATCACCATAAATGGTTCTGCAGATTTCATCACCAACTTCATTCTGCATCAGGACACTCTGCATCAATCATCTCTGTTCGACCTTCCTCGAGCCACACACCTGTGCAACACATCCCATGATTTACGAGGTTACCATTAATATCGACCAACTCTGCAACAACCTCATCAGTGCACAGTCCATCTACCGCTGCATGCATGTCCGCCAGCTTGAATCCACATGGCATCCATGTCAGCATCCACCTTTGCTCAAACAATTGTGTCAGTATGGATTGGATCACCGACCAACTCCATTACCGGGTTCATCTACCAGCTTGCTAACCCTGTCGGTAAAACCCTCAAACCAGTCTGTCATCAACCTTGCACTCTACTTCTCTTCCGGTGGAACACTCAACTGGTCAACACTCTTACTAACCTACCTTATGCACATCTTCATCAGATGGGAAGTCTTTTGCATCTGCGCCTTGTCCATATTACCGGTGGACTTACATACTGGTAAACACTCTTGATGAAACCATGTCATTAACCTTCAACAGACTCCATATTTAATCCAGCCATTGTCCTCTGTCTGCATCTGCTCAGCCTTGCCTTCTTCCTGATCAGCTCGAACCATATCTCAACTGGTTTGTCAAAGTGACAAACCCATCACACTTCATCTGTTCCGACAACTTAACATGCTTTCTCTGTCGATCCGGTGCATATCCTTGATTTCACGCACTTGAGGCATTCCTTTGATTCATTGGTAGATCCGGTGTGAGCATTCAAACACTTGTCTTCACCTCTTCTTCCTTATCTCACAGAACTATGATGCACACTATGCATAATAGGAGATAAGTTCCACTTTACCGGTGGTAGTGATTTCTTGTCATCTGCACCCTGCAATGTACTCATGTGGCTTCCCTATTTGTGCAACAAATCTTCAAACAAGCACATGTGATACGATGTGGGCACATTCATTGTCAGTCATCTCTTCACATGTTGGCTGCATCTCTTATCTAGTGGGAGTCCTGCTATTCTGCAACCACACAACATATCGGTAACCTGTACATCTGTCTCCTCCCGTGTTGATGTGATTTAGGTAGCATTCCGCCTCTTTATCATAAACAACAACTCACGCTACCTTGCTCATTGTCAACACTTCACTTACCAGTTGACATACTCTCCTTATCAATGATATACTATACCGGTAATCATCCTATATTGGTTGACATCAATGACAACACAATGCCATCACATTAATCAAGGTGTTTAGATCAGATGAGATATGTTTGGATTTGGTTTGCCTCGAGCTTGATGAGGAAACCTTAACCGCCCAAAGTTTGAATTGGTTTTTGGTGGGAAAACCAGTTTATAAATATGCAAGCCAAAATTGATGAGGGTTGCCGCTGAATGGGAGAGTTTTGCTGCATGAGAGAAGAAATCGGTCAAGTTCTCAATGAGTACCAGAGGAGAGACTGAGTGTGAGAGAGAATCGGGTTGAAGGGTTCAACCGACATCAGTGAGACAACCGACAGTCAGCCATTGAATTTGACAGAGGTGTAAACTGGTAGAGACCAAACCGATAGAGAAGAGTTGCAGAAGAGTGCAGTGAACTGACAAGCTGAGAACCAACAATAATCAGATAGTGGATATCTGACTAAGTGAAGTAGACTGGTGGAGAGAAGTAGTGTAGCAGAGAAAAGAGAGAACTGACAGAGAGAAGAACCGACAGAGAAGGAGAAGAGGCTGAATCGACAAAGGTGCAATAGAGAGCGAGGTACAACAAAGAGTAGGTTGCAACAGGAGTTAAGGTTGCTGGAGAGAAAAGGTGAATAGAGAATCGACAAAGATTTGTAGAGAGGAGAACCGGTGGAGAGACATGTACTTGAGAGTTAGAAAGTTATTTTGTAACAAGAAGATAACTTTGGTATCATAATATGATTTTCTAATCACTGAGTTGGAGCTCGGTGTAGGGGTTGGTTCTCCTTGGGTTGGTACCCTAAATCAGGGGTTGGTGCTCTAAACATTGTAATCAGAGATTCATTGTGAGGCTGGATTAAAGCAGTAGACTCCAACAACATTTCTCACTAAGGTTTTTCCCATCTTGGGTTTTCTTCATATATGTTGGTGTTATGTGATGTCCCTTTCATGTGTGATTGCATTTGTGTTAGTCTTCCCTCTAACCAGTAAGTTAGCTTTCTATTAGATTTGATAACCGATATACACACATAGGATAGATAAGGGGAAAAGTTTGGGAACCACTGATTCACCCCCCTGTCAGTGGTACATTGTGTCTAACAATTGGTATTAGAGCCTAGGTTCCTAGTTGATAAGATTTCTCCAGCTTGGGTAGATTCTGGATTAAGGACACAATGGTCTATTTAGTGTCAATCCCTGCTCCGGTATTTGATGGGTTAAACTATTCCATTTGGAGTTGTAGAATGGAAGTCTACTTGTCGTCCCTAGCGTTTGATGTGTGGATGTCAGTTGTAAATGGTTGTCCTAGTAAAGTCAATCCTCCCATTGATTCAGATGCAGAAAGAAGAAACCAGTGTAATGATGCAACAATGAAGGCTATACTTTGTGGGTTATCTGATGATGTCTCCTCAGAGGTGGACATATGCAGATCAACAAAAAGCTTATGGGACAAACTGAAGAAGCTCTATGGAAATGAGCCTACTACTACAGATCCATGTTGTAAAGATAGGATGAGAAATGCATCTCATGTATCTGCAGATGATGAAAGCAGATTTGCTAGCAGCTGCAACAATGATGAAGAAGGAACCCACCTCTTCATGGCTCAAGAATCAGAAGATGAGAGACACATGTTGTTCTCAAAAATGAAAAACCCAAGCTCACCTGCAATTCATCTATGAAATAGCCAATTTCAATCTATGAAGAACTCCAGGACTTGGACAACATAACAAGGATCTAAATCCTTGTACTCTTCAGGCTCTGCAAAACCTAGGTGGGTGTACTTTTGATGCATTGAATCAGACCCATTACACACAAGACAACATCAACAAAAGCAGATGAATCTCAAAAGGCTCAACAACAAGGAGGTTATTGCAGATGGGCTAGATCTACATTGACATCTCAACTAAATAAGAGCATGAGATAGGTGGAACACTACCATAAAACAAAAAGCAAAAGATATTCTAATATGATTTTAAAATTGGTGTTTTGACAATTCTTCAACATTACAAAAGACCAGTGCCTTATCTTGGCCACATAGTCATGCATAAAACTGGAAGAGAAATCTCAGGTGCAAGCTACTTTGGACATTAAATTTTCATGTATTAATGCATTACATTAATACAATCCTCTGCTCTGTCATAAAATCATACATACATATCCAATATACACATTCAAAATCATTAATGCTGGGTTTCAAGATTTAAATCCTTCCTTGAAGAATACCCAAAAGACAAACATTACACTCTCAGAGAAGACTGAAAGAGACAAATCCAAATTATCCTTGATAAGATGAAACTGTATAAATCTAAATGCCATTTTGGAGACAATTTTGTGGAAATTCACACATACCTTGCATATGTGTGAACCTGCAAACTAAAACAAAACCTACAGTAAAGACAACATTGGAAACCCAAAAGAAACAAACTGTCATTTGCAAAAAATGAAAAATGTCATCAATGGAACTTGCAATTTCGGATTTATCTCTTGGAGAAAATTGCAAAAAAACTGGGAACCCTTCAAATTGAGAAGAATTGAGAATATGAAGAAGATGGAAAAGATTAGATCTGCATCACAAATTGCCAAGTGTCCTCTTTCCCCAACTGAAAAATTCTTTGCATCATCCCCGTTGAAAATGCTCTCAAAATATCTAATATTTGTTAAAACTCACTGCAGAAACGAACTCCTCCTTCCGAAAGCTTTCCAACAACATATAACACTTGCATATTTGGGTGAAAAATAACCCGTCAACCATTAACCTCTCAGATGCAGCCATGCACAACCAGTCATTTAAATTTTTGCATTTTTAACACTATAGTCAGAACTATACATTTAACTTTGATTTTCCCTTCTGCCGTGCATCGATCCGAGCCATGTGTCACAATCTAATTCGCTTGGAATCCACCTAGGCGCCACATGACCTGCCACCTGTCCGCCACCTCACCTTGAGCTAGACCTGCCATTGGACCTGGGCCCGCCTTGTCGCCAAGTTGCGATGGGTAACTGTCGAGCTGTTTCCCATTGTGGTCCAACGACCACCGTTGGATCACAAGTCAACCGCTCGATCTAGAACTCACCCTTTTGTCGCAAAATTTAGGTGCCTTATTGGATCACAAGTCAACCACTCGATCTTTAACACGCCCTTTTGTCACAAAATTTAGGTGCCTTGATCTACGTGCGCCTGCATGGGGTCCACTGGGCATTGAACTTCCACTTGCCAAAAGCTTTTAAGCTTTAGACACTAGAGATACATGTAAGTTTGTAATTAAATGCAAAAACCACCCTCCCCACAACGAATGTGGGATAACACTCTATGCCTGACATTGCATTTTGTTTGAAAGTTTCTGAAATCGTTTCAATTTCCACGTTCCTCTGCTGTTTGCATTGACTGGAAGCTACAAATGTCCTTTTCTACTTGCCAATTTCATTTACTAAAATCTTCCAACACCTTCTAACTCATACCATGCAGGGAGGATGCTGGCAAGGGTCGTGGAGCTTGGTTTTATGCCTGCCAAGTGCATTTGTTTGAAGGTTTTAAAAATTGCTCCATACTCCACCTCACGCGTACCACGCAGGGAGGATTGGCTTTTCACATGCCCATCGCATTTGTTGAAAGTTTATAATGCCTTTTCAACACACCACGTGGAGGAAGGAGATGGTAAAGGTCGCGAACCTAGGCTTTAAGCCTGACAATTTGCCTTTGCTTTATAATCTCCCTTCCATCGCTGAGGAGAGACTCCAATCTGAAAGTTTTGAAGCGGTTTTGCTATGCAAGTGCATTTGTTGAAACACTTCCATCGCCCACGCCACACTCCACTTCACGCACAATAGGGGAGGACTAGCAAAGGTCGTTAGAGAGGAGACTCTACACCAGTCAATATGCATTTGCTTGAAAAAATCTAAAATCTTCTCCATATCACGCAGGGAGGATGATGGATCAAGTCTATTACAGTCTTCCATTCACCTTGTAGCAATGCTGCTCCAATAGAATGTGTAGGTGCTGAACCACTTTCAAATCGCTGCAATCCAAAATAATTGATGAAGCCATTCTTTACTAATCCTTCTGTTGCCTCCTTAATACTTAAATCATATAAACATATGATTTAAAATAACAATTTAAACCTTTGATTCAGAAGACACATGAAGTTACAAGTCAGGTCGGGACCCAAAGTGGGTCTGTCCAAAAAAAATTTCGTTTTCATTCCACTGACCCTTGAAAAAATTTCAAGCATCTTGAACATGCCTCTCGAGTTGATTTGCTCCATTATCCGATTATTAAATTGAGTTTTGCAACTCACTAGCAACTATGCTCAAAACAGACAAATAACCCTCAAAAAGCATTTCAAAAACTAATCAAAACACCTTTCTGTACCTCGCCCACTGGAAAACATATTGTCTGATATACTGGCATTCACTTTGCAAAACCATTCCTCATGACAAATCCCGGGTGGAGAAATATTAATGGTCAAAGTTGATTAAATGGCTCTAACAACAAATGAACCTGATAAAATCAATGTGCATGAACCACAAAATACCCTTACTAAAAATATCAAATGATTTCCGTAGATCCCCAAATCTGCGGCATGTATACCTTGAAGTACAGGCTAAACCATGGGATGTTCAGTTTAACCAGGAAGCTAATAGGGTGCAAATGGTGAGCTCATGAAAATAGCCACTTTAACAGGTGCAACAACGAAAGTGCAGAAAATTGAACAAAATGGCTCAAGAAATCACCTTGGAAAACTGATCAAACGGATTGGTAGGAGCTTCAAACTGGAAATATGGCTTGTCTTTGATACTAAAAGTACCCTTGAATAACTATTCTGATATAACACTCATCCGGGCATTTATTACACATATGCAAAGTGGTGCTCTGACTAGCTATTAAAATAGGTACTTATGTAAACAACACAAACTGCAAATGGATTGGGCTTACCAAACTGAGCAAAGGGATTCATAGGGACTTGAAACTTGGCATGTGGATACACCTATATGCATACAATTCAATGCACTTTGAATTTCAACATGACGATCAACTGGTCATAAAATGCAAAGCCTTAAAGTAGGCCACTTAGTAAAATCTAAATATGTGCATAGAATAACTTTCAATCCACCCCTTGAAATGGGTACTTGATAAACTGATCTAAACTGAAATATGAAAGTTGTATAACACTGCATAGGCTAAATGAAAGGTATACAACAAGTTTCCAAAGCTTTACCTCTTTATAATCAACTGGCTCCGTTTTACATGCCCTCAAAGTAGGCCTCTCAGGTTGATTCATTAGATGGTCATTTGAAAGTGCAGATGCAAAATTTTGAATTGGGCCTCTCAAATTCCTCAAATTTTTATGAGTCCCAACAGTGGCTCTAACTAGGGATGGTTGATTGCAAGATCACCACAAGAATTCAAAATCTGTGGTAGAGCAGACCACCCAAAAAATAGATTACTTCTCTTTTAAATTCTTCAATAAGCTTCACTCTCCAAAACAAGGGTTCCTTATTCTACTCAAACAACAGGGTACCTTGTTCTGAACAAACCACACAACTGAAGCAAAGCAACTGTACAAATATACAATTTATTTATATATGGCTCCTAGCCACCAAAGTTGAAACCAACTCTTTCTCTTATCAAAAATCCAATTATCATCACTTAATAATGTAAACAATCTAAAGCAAACACTGACCATCAGAGAAGTGTTTATATTATGACACACATCTTTCAACATGCTTTTCCAATTAACATTATATGCATACTCATCATGAACATGATTTTGAACCTTACTTTCATGATCAACTACTGAAGCATATCCATTCTTTTCATCATCTACTAAATGCAATAAATCAACATCTTTAATATCCCACTCCTGAAAAAATGAACATACCTCTGGCTCAAGCATATAATCTAAAATAAGATTTGAACATTCACTCATCTTTGCATGAAAAACTTCAAGATGGGGTTCAAACACACTTGTAAGCAACTCATTAAAAAAAATTTCATCCTGACACATGTCACTATTGCATGGAATGGTATCAACATCATGAATTGGTCCATCATTTACAACATCTGGTTGGTCAATTATTTCTTCATACAAAGGGTTAGAAACCAAATGAAGAATCCCCTTATGAACATTGTGACAATGAAGTGGTTGGTCCATATCTATATCGACATCAAATAAAATATTAGAAAATTTGCTAAAGATACCATCCATCCTATCATCATAATCATCTTCATCAGATAAAGAAGAAATTGAAACTGGGCCGGAACTATCCTCAACATTCCATATTTCATAACCACAAAATTTCATCCTATGACCATCATTCTGAGAATCAAGATAGTCATACTTATCTTGCCACAATTGATCTTCTTTACCAATAGAACACTCATCATCAGCCAAAAAATAAAAATGAATATCACTGCCATTTACTTCATCTGATGAGTTTTCAGCATGTTCACTTAAATTTTCTGTCATAAAACTATCTATTAGATCAACATGTTGTTCATCAAGTGTATATGCATTCAATTCATACTTCTTTTCTAAAAAATCCTCTTCACCACATTGCAGAAGGTCTTCATTCATAACTGTAAGGCTCTCCAACATTTGAACTTTCTTGTCCAGAACTTCAAGAGCTTTTCTAAGTTCTGCAATCTTCTGCAATTGCATTGCACTTTGCTGTTCAATGTGACATTCTTTAAAAATTTGTTCATCAATGTGGGCTGTATTTTCATCGCAATCATGTGTACCATTAAAATTTTCTGAATTAATTTTGTGCACAACTTTCATATTAGAAAGGTCATCAACATGATTACAAGAAGTGGAATCTAAAAATACTCTCACTTCATCTTCAACACAATTGGCATTATCAATATCTATATGAGGATCAACCATTGTTTGCACCAAACAACTTTGATTTTCAGTTGGAATTAAATTATCGGCGTTGCCAGCACAATTATGAACACCAGAGCTCTAAATATTACTTCTCACTTCACACTTAATTGCAGCATTACAAACACTATGACAACTGACACCGACAGATAAAAGTCCTTTAGGAATTTCATTTTTTAAGTTTTTCTCTATGTCCATGGCTGTCACAAAATCCTGGTGTAATGTCTTTGGCTCTTTATCCCTCAACATGTAACTCATCTTACTTCCAAAGGCATCCAAATAAATCACTAAAGACACTTCGTGGTTTAGTCATACCCTTGTGGGATCTCAACCAATGCTTTGGAAAATCTGACATTGAATGCTGGCACTAATTCACCTTCCTCAACTCTAATCTCCATCAACTTCCTCAACATATCATTAAATTTTATTCTCTCAGCAAATTGCTCGAGAAAAGATGCAACTAATTCTTCCCACGAGTTAATAGAAGCTTCCTGCAAAAACGAGAACCAAATCCTGACATCCCCTTTCAAGCTCTGCACAAACAACTTCATGCAAATATCCTCATGATAGATATCATAATCATTCATTAAATCAACAAAGTTTTGCACATGCATTTTTGTTGATTGTAACTAGTCCCCATTAAACAATGGTAAGTGCTTCCTAATGTCACTTGGAATCTGATTCGGGTAACCAGGTATGCCATCAAAACATAATGGTACATAACCTTTAATAGAGAAATTTCTACAACAATCCATTATTAGCTGCAACCTTGCTTAAATACATTCACTATTTTCAACCAATAAGAATTATTGCAGCTAGAGTCTACCTTCCCTATTATTCAAAATACTTCACCCATGCTTTTAAGCTGACAGGAGCATGCAACCTAACTTATTCTTTTTCCTTCTTAGTGCTAAAACTCACTTGGTAAGGAACAAAATTTCTTACAATCTTTAATACCAATTTTGGCAAACACTTGGATATTGCAGCTGATGCTCTGATATTTGGTGAGATCTTTCTCAGATCTTCTAACATTGTACACTGATATTCATACAGAGTTTCCACCTCCTTCACGAAGGAGAATATCTTTAATAAATTTCTGGGATCCCCAGCAGAATCACACTTCCCTTAAATCAACTGCAGATAAAATTTTCTAGGCTTGACACAAACATCAGAAGTAAATTCTACATGTAAACAGTTTCAAACTCTTTCCCAAAAATTGGATAGGCATAACTCTAGGATTTGATTTAACATGGGTTGTTACAACACTTCCCCAGCAGAGTCATCATTTTTGCTGGTGACTCGGATGGGATAATCTCAACTATATATTAAGCAAATTCTTCTTAACTAGAGATTCTCAACAGTTCATTCTTTCCTAGTAGAGTCGCCATTTTTGTTGTTCTAAAAAATGAGTAACCCAAGTTCACCTGCAATTTATCTATGAAATAGCCAATTTCAATCTATGAAGAACTTCAGGACTTGGACAACATAACAAGGATCGAAATCCTTCTACTCTTCAGGCTCTGCAAAACCTAGGTGGGTGTACCTTTGATGCATTGATTCAAACCCATTACACACAAGACAACATCAACAAATGAAGATGAATCTCAAAAGGCTCAACAACAAGGAGGTTACTGTAGATGGGCTAGATCTACATTGACATCTCAACTAAATTGGAGCATGAGATAGGTAGAACACTACCATATAATAGAAAGAAAAAGATATTTTGATTTGATTTTAAAATTGGTGTTCTGACAATCCTTCAACATTACAAAAGACCAGTGCCTTATCCTAGCCACAGAGTCATGCATAAAACTGGAAGAGAAATCTCAGATGCAAGCTACTTTCGACATTAAATTTTCATGTATTAATGCATTACATTAATACAATCCTCTGCTCTGTCACAAAATCATACATACATATCCAATATACACACTCAAAATTATTAATGCTGATTTTTAGGATTTAAATCCTTCCTTGAAGAATACCCAAAAGACAAACATTACACTCTCAGAGAAGACTAAAGGAGACAAACACAAATTATCCTTGATAAGATGAAACTGTATAAATCTAAATGCCATTCGGAGACAATTTTGTGGAAATTCACACATGCCTTGCATATGTGTGAACCTGCAAACTGAAACAAAACCTACAGTAAAGACAACACTGGAAACCCAAAAGAAACACACTGTCATTTGCAAAAAATGAAAAATGCCATCACTGGAACCTGCAATTTCAGATTTCTCCCTTGGAGAAAGTTGCTAAAAAACTAGGAACCCTTCCAAATGAGAAGAAATGAGAATATGAAGAAGAGGGAAAAGATCAGATATGCATCACAAATTGCCAAGTGTCCTCTTTCCCGAACTGAAAAATTCTTTGCATCATCCTCGTGGAAACTGCTCTCAAAATATCTGATATTTGTTGAAACTGACTGGATAAATTAACTTATCGTTTTGATCGTTCCGAGAGCTTTCCAACGACATAGAACATTTGCATATTTGGGTAAAAAATAACCCCTCAACCATTAACCTCTCGGATGCAGCCTGACATAACTAGTCATTTAAATTTTTGCATTTTTAACACTATAGTCAGAACTATGCATTTAGCTTTGATTTTTCCCTTCTGCTGTGCATCCATCTGAGTCATGTGTCACAATCTGATTCGCTTGGAATCCACCTGGGTGCCACATAACCTACCACCTATCCACCACCTCACCTTGAGCCGGATCCGCCACTGGACCTGGGATCTCCTTGTCGCCAAGTTGCGATGGGTAACTGTGAGCTGTTTTCCATTGCGGTCCAGCGACCACCATTGGATCACAAGTCAAAAGCTCAATCTTTAACTTACCATTTTGTCACAAAATTTAGGTGCTTGATCTGCGTGCACGTGCATGGGGTCCACTGGGCGTTGAACTTCCACTTGCCAAAAGCCTTTAAGCTTTAGACACTAGAGATACATGTAAGTTTGTACTTAAATGCAAAAAACGCCCTCCTGACAACCAATGTGGGATAACACTCTATGTCTGGTGTTGCATTTTGTTTGAAAGTTTCTGAAATCGTTTCAATTTCCACGTTCCTCTACCATCTGCATTGACTGGAAGTTACAAATGTCCTTTTCTACCTGCCAATTTCATTTACTAGAAGATTCTAACGCTTTCTAACGCATACCACGCAGGGAGGATGCTGGCAAGGGTCGTGGAGCTTGGTTTTACGCCTGCCAAGTGTATTTGTTTGAAAGTTTTAAAAATTGCTCCATACTCCACCTCACGCGCACCACATAGGGAGGACTGGGTTTTCACATGCCCATCGCATTTGCTGAAAGTTTATAATGGCTTTTCAACACACCACAGGGAGGAAGGAGCTGGTAAAGGTCGCGGACTTGGGCTTTAAGCCTGACAATTTGCATTTGCTTCATAATCTCACTTCCATCGCTGAGGAGAAACTCCAATCTTAAAGTGTTGAAGCAGTTCTGCGATGCAAGTGCATTTGCTGAAGCACTTCCATCGCTCGCGCCACACTCCATTTCACGCACAACAGGGGAGGACTGGCAAAGGTCGTTTGAGAGGAGACTCTACACCAGTCAATATGCATTTGCTTGAAAAAATCTAAAATCTTCTCCATATCACGAAGGGAGGATGATAGATCAAGTCTAGTGCAGTCTTCCATTCACCTCGTAGCAATGCTTCTCCAATAGAATGTGTAGGTACTGAACCGCTTCCAAATCACTGCAATCCAAAATAATTGATCAATCCATTCTTTCCTAATCGTTCTGCTACCTCCTTAATACTTAAATCATACAAACATATGATTTAAAATAACAATTTAAATCTTTGATTGAACAGACACATGAAGTTACAAGTCAGGTCGGGACCCAAAGTGGGTCTGGCAAATTTTTTTTTTGTTTTCATTCCACTGACCCTTGAAAAACTTTCAGGCATCTTGAAAATGCCTCTGGAGTTGATTTGCTCCATTATCCGATCATTAAACTGAGTTTTGCAACTCACTGGCTACTGTGCCCAAAACACATAAATAACCCTCAAAAAGCATTTCTGTACCTCGCCCAATGGAAAACACGCTGTCTGATATACTAGCATTCACTCTGGAAAACCATTCCTCATGATGAATCTTGGGTGGAGAAATATTAATGGTCAAAGTTGATTAAATAGCTTTGACAACAAATGAACCTGATAAAATCAATGTGCATGAACCACAAAATGCCCTTACTAAAAATATGAAATGATCTCCGTAGATCCCCAAATGTGGGGCATAGATACCTTGAAGTACAGGGAAAACCATGGGAAGTTCAGTTTAACCAGGAAGCTAATAGGGTGCAAATGGAAAGCTCATGAAAATAGCTACTTTAACAGGTGCAACAATGAAAGTGCAGAAAACCGAACAAAATGGCTCAAGAAATCATCTTGGAAAACTGATCAAACGGATTGGTAGGAGCTTCAAACTGGAAACATAGCTTGTCTTTCATGCTAGAAGTACCCTGGAATAAATATTTTGATATGACACTCATCTGGGCATTTATTACACATATGCAAAGTTGTGGTCTGACTCGCTGTTAAAACAGGGACTTGTGCAAACAACAATAACTGCGAATGGGTTGGGCTTACCAAACTGAGCAAATGGATTCATAGGGACTTGAAATTTGGCATGTGGACACACCTATATGCATGAAATTCAATGTACTTTGAATTTCAACATGATGATCAACTGGTCATAAAATCCAAAGCCTCAAAGTAGGCCATTTAGTAAAATCTGAATATGTACATAGAACAACTTTCAGTCCACCCCTTGAAATGGGTACTTGATAAACTGATCTAAACTGAAATCTGAAAGTTGTAGAATACCACATAGCCTAAATGAAAGGTGTACAACAAGTTTCCAAAGCTTTACCTCTTGATAATCATCTGGCTCTGTTTTACATGCCCTCAAAGTGGGCCTCTCAGGTTGATTCATTAGGTGGTCATTTGAAAGTGCATATACAAAATTTTTGAATTGGGCCTCTCAAATTCTTCGAATTTTTATGAGTCCCAATAGCACACATTTGAGAATGATCATGCAGATCACTCCTACTGGCAAGATGTGTTTGGTAGTGATAGTGAAGGTGAAGAAGATGAGGAATGTGTCTCAAAATTAAAGACTCAACAAGGAGGCACCAAGGAATGCCGGTGCAGTGATCTAGCTTCTGAGCTAGAGGCAAGAGATAAAGAATATCAACAACTAGTTGGAGAAATGCAGATTCTCTGAAATGACCTTGAGAAATGTCAGGATGAGCTCAAGGTGAGAATTCAATTTGATGGCAGCAGTGATGCCTTGGACAAAATGTTGAAAAAGAAAAAGCATGCCAAGGACACTAAAGGAATAGGAAGTGGTGCCGATGAATGTTCCACCAGCAAGAATGTTCCCCACAATGATATTATGTTTGTCTCCTCGAATGGAGAGAACAAGGGACATACCTTCCCTGTCCGAAATACTCCCCGGAAGAAGGTTGATCTAACCACAATTGGTGAAGACTTGCAGACAAGGATGAAGACTGGTGCTGCAAGAAGGAGGAGCAATGCAGATTCCAAAGGAAAAGGAAAGATGGGAGAAGACAGCTTCATCGGAAGCAAGAACATGAGAAGATGACATATAAGACCTCCTACTGATAGAGGACAAGGAAATGCTACCATCGACAAGTCAAGGCAAGTGTGGAAGAAGAAGGGACTAGATGGAAGAACTGCAGAAGGTGAACATCCCAAGGTCCATCCTCGAAGAAGCAGACATGGAGTTACCAAATCGGTAAGATCTCCCCATGCATGACAAAACAAATTTGTAAGTCATATGCCATCCTTTACCAATTACTACTTCTCTTGCAAAGATTATGGTCATAGGGCAAACAAATGCATAAAAAGGTTTAGAAATAAGAATTTTATCTGTCCAAAAAGTAATACATATGGCCATAATATGTCAAGATGTAGAAACATGCATAGATCTACTCCTATGCATAATAAGATGAGTCCATTTGCCGCTACAAGAAATGTAAACTATGCTTGTTATAACTGCAATGGTCTTTGCCATAGAGAGTCTGAATGCAGGAAGAAGGAACTGCAGTCATATGGAAGTCAGTATAGCAGCCATGCTCATCATAGAAATGAATATAGAGCATATGGAAGTCAGAGACCTGCATGGAACCAAAGTAGAAATGTCCTTGTAGGATCAAGAGGTCCATCGGTTCCAATAGCCGGTTACAACAACATGACCATAAGAAGGTGGTCTAATTGGTATGTTAGAAGGTTCCCCAATCATGAGATTAGCATGGATGTTGTGTGCTACTATAGCACTGCCTTCGGTTGTGATGCAGAATCCTGAAATGAAAGGAACCATCAACAAAAGAAGGTAAGACGTGTTCCCAAGATTGAAATTGGAAAGAAAAGTAAAGTCATGCAGGTATGGAGGAAGAAACAAGAGGATGCATCCATGGACTACAATTGCGCATTCAATGCACATGTGATATCTCCGAAGGCTTAAAGGAGATGCACGACCTTAGGGGGACTAGTACACTGACCTTATCATTCACCCCCTCAATGGAAGAGGACAAATAGAGGAATAGGATGTTGTTGGTATGAAGGAAGAAAATGAGAAGATAAGTGTGTGTAGTGGCTGCCTTGGCTACACACCTCCAGATTAGAATTGGATCACTATTGCATGTGTCAGTAATTGGCATATTTACAATTGACACAAGATGTTAGGAGTAACAAAAAGGTGTTCTGGTAGTGATACTTGTTAGCCATTTGGAGGATTTGATTATGTGTTGCATTGATGTTTTATCATTGATGTCATCACTAGTTGTTTTGGATGCTTTACTGACACTCTTCTGGTCTCGGTTGGTTGTATGGTTTCTGGTTGGTTTGGATCCGACATGATCTGGTATGCTCCGATATGTTTGGGTTATGGAATTGGCTTAATCATGTTCATATTCAGTCAGTTGGTTTTGATCTGGTGATTGGATGCTATCCTGTTTGCTTGGAAGCTTGGTTTGTGGTTCTGGCGAGGGTTTCACCGACAGAGCTTTGATGAAGATCTTTGATGATATGCATAAGTGGTGTTGGTGCAGCTTGTAGTGGAGATTCAGGATATTGATGGTGATCATGTTTAAGGCTTGGTAGATTGGGATCATTGCTTTAGCGTGTGGACCTAAATTGGGTCCCGATTGATCTAGGTTATGGACTGACTTAATGTAATGTGTGGATTGGAACTCTGGTAGTTTCTGGGATGTCTTATGGGTTGGTTATTATTTGTTTGGTCTAAGACCAACATGTTTTGTAATATGTAATTGGTTTATTGTCTGGTGCCCGACTTGATTGTTTATGGTCGAGGGTTTGTATGTATATGATATAAGATCTCATTGTAGATCATCATGGTATGGGATATGGATATGCAATGTGCGAATAATGTAATATAATTCAGGTAGAGGATTCGATCGATCATTGGAGATCGAGTTGGGTTTAAGTAAGAGGATTTAGTCCTCAAGTATTGAGCTTAACTGAAACTGTACTTAGGCATAGGAGATGCTATCTTTGCAGTTCATTCATTTCTCCAGATTGTAGTATGAATTTCTATGTAGTTAGTGAGACTCCTTTTGTGTTGAGAAGTGCACTCTAGGCTGTTGGCCTTCCTGCAAGTGCATGCCCCTCAATTGTAATTCACATACTTACTGCAAAACTATTATCTGACTGTGGGTAGGATTCTCACCGTGGTTTTTCCCTTTACAGGGTTTTCCACATAAATCTTGGTGTCATGTGGATGGTATTTATTCTTAGATTATTGTTTATGCTTAATTGGTTTATCTGTTATTCCAGTATTTGGTTTAAGAATTCCGGTATTAATGTTTTGGGTTCCGGTATTAAAGTTTTAATTGCTAAAGGTTTCAGGAATCTGTGACAACTGATTCACCCCCCCTCTCAGTTGTCTTCCGTTTATTTGAACTGTCTAACAATTGGTATTAGAGCTCTGGTCCTCTTTGCAGAAAGCTTAACCGCTTGAGGAAGATCCTATGGTGACTAACAGTTCAAGTTCATCTAGTTCATCTGGAGATATCTTTCTGAGAGATATTTTTAGGTTTGATGGAACAAATTACACAGTATGGAAGATTCAAATAGAAACTCATCTAAGATGTCGCGGTAAGGAGAGTTGGGAGATCACACAGAATGGTGTTACACCTTATAATACGACATCTGGTAATCCTCCTCCTGCAAAATTTGATAAGGAGCTTGAGAATGATTGTAGAGCAAGAGAAGCCCTCTTGTGTGAACTTTGTGATCAACAAATAATAAGATTAACTAACAAATCATCTGCAAAGGTTTTATGGGATAAGTTGGAGACTCTTAATGAAGGTGACCTTACTGTGAAGATTGCTAAAATTGATGGTTACTGGGTGAGATATGAAAACTTGAATATGGAAGAAGATAAAAGGATTACTGCATTCATAGAAAGGGTAAATGAGATTGTTATGGGAATTCAATGTTGTGGTGGAACTCTGAGTGAAGATAAAATTATTTCTAAAGTTCTGAGAGCCCTACCACTAGCTTACAAGATGAAGGCTACTGCAATTAATAATTAAGAACAATGGCTAATACTTTTGTCAACAAAGATACCTTGGTTGGGAAATTATCTGCTTTTGAGCTAGAAGAATTTTGACCTTTTGGAGTTGTGAAGTCTGAACCTGCTTTTCATGCATCTGCATCATAAAACGGTAAGCAAGATTGGAAGGTTTTATATGCAAAGGAATTGGATGATATGAAGAGATAAGATGATGAGTTTGAACAACTTGAAACACTTTTTGCTAGAAGAGAATCTAAAGGACCGATAAGAAGTAAGTATGAAAGAAAAACACCTTTTAAATGTTTTACATGTAATAAGATTTGTCAATTTGCATCTAGATGCCCTAAAAGGAACTCAAGATTTGAAGAGAGAGTTAGAAGATCATTTAACTCTAACCCTGGATATCATAACAAGTATAAGTATATGAAAAACATAGACAAATCATGCTACATAGTGGATGAGGAAGGTGTTACTAATTCAGATGATGAACTGGCAGGAGACTCTGCTAGTGGTTCCGACAATGGGAATGAATGGGTGTTCCTGGCTATCAAGGAAGATGTTCGGGTTAAAATTGAAGACACAGATGAATGGGTAATTGATAGTGGTTGTTCACATCATATGACTGGAAATAAAATGAACTTTCTATCTTTGCATGAATTTGATGGCCGTCTGGTTAGATTTGGAGATGACAAAGCATGTATGATCAAAGGAAAATTAACTATATCATTGGATGGTAAGAACAATGCTGCTAATGTTTATTTTGTTGAAGGTTTGAAGCATAATCTTTTGAGTGTAGGATAATTGGTGGATAAGGGATTTCAATTAGAGTTTAAGGATGGAAAATGCAAAATCATTAATAGATCTAGTTTGAAGATTGCAACCGGTACACAGACAAAAGGTAATATATTTCATTTCAATTTCGGTGAGAAGACATGTTTGATTGCACAAATTGATGAGAGTTGGCTATGGCATAAAAGGCTATGTCATGTAAATTTTGATTGCATTGTTAAGATCAGTTCAACTAAGGCAGTTAGATTTATACCTAAGATTGTGAAGCCCTACAATTCAATATGTGTATAATGTCAAATGGGTAAACAAGTCAGAACCTCTTTTAAGAGTATACAAGATAATTCTAATGATGTTCTTGATCTTATTCATAATGATTTTTGTGGCCCTGCTAGAGTTAAAAGTTTTCAAGGTGATAGATATTTTATGCTAATCATTGATGATTATTCTAGAATGATGTGGGTTACTTTTCTAAGGGATAAATCTGAGGATTTTGAAAAGTTTAAAATCTTATAAGGCTAAAGTGGAAACAGAGAAATGAATGAAGATTAAATGTTTGAGGTCATATCATGGTGGAGAATTCACATCTAGTGAGTTTAATAAATTTTGTGAGAAGCATGGTATAAGGAGACAATTTTTTGCTCCCCTGACACCTCAGCAAAATGGAGTTGTGGAAAGGAAGAACATAACTATCTTAGATGCTGCTAGAACAATGATGATGGAAGCTAGTCTACCTCATAGCTACTCGATAGAATCCATGAGCACAATGGTTTATACATTCAACAAAGTACATATCAAAGGAGAAACCAGTAAGACAACTTATGAATTATGGTTTGCAATACACCTACAATTAAGTATTTCAGAATCTTTGGTGGTAAATGTTATATTAGGAGAGATGATATCATTGAAAAATTTGATCCTAGATGTGGTGAAGGCATATTTCTTGGTTATTTTAATGAAAGAAAAACATATAGATGTTATAACAAGAGATTGCAGAGAATTATGGAGAGTGCCAATGTCAAGGTGGATGAGCTGAATAGAAGTCAAATTCGAGTTTATGAGCAAGAACTGGCAGTGGAAATGATTATATCTGAACCAGTAGCACCTTTACCAGAACAGAGTGTTGAACCAGTTACTCTGGCAGTATCAGAAAATTCAACAGTAACTGAAGAACCAGGAAGAGGAACAAAGAGTCAGAAAACTCCTAGGTATGTGAGATTGAATCATTCAGAAGGTCAAATCATTGGGGATGAGAACAATGGAGTGATGAAAAGAAGAAGACTGACAACTAATGAGATATGTTTAATTTCTCAAGTTGAACTGGTATCAGTAATTGAAGCATGTAAAGATGAATGTTGGTTGAAAGCTATGAAAGAAGAATTAGATCAGATTGAGAAGAATAATACATGGACTTTAGTTCCCCGACATAAAAATAAGAATGTGATTTGAACTAAATGGGTTTTTAGGAATAAATTGAATGAGGATGGTCAAGTTGTAAGGAATAAGGCTTTATTGGTTTTTAAAGGATATTCTCAGAAGGAAGGAATTGATTATGGTGAAACTTTTACACCTGCAACTAGGATTGAAGCTGTAAGATTATTTCTTGCCTATGCTGCCCATAAGAACTACAAGGTTTATCAGATGGATGTTAAGTGTGCATTTTTGAATGGGGATCTTGATGAAGAAGTTTATATTGAGCAACCTGATGGTTTTTCACTTTCAGATGATACAAACATGTTTTGCAGGTTAAGGAAAACTTTATATGGATTAAAAAAAGCACCTAGAGCTTGGTATGCAAGGTTGGATAAATATCTTTTGAATATTATTTTTACTAAGAGTAATGCTGATAGTAATTTATATTATAAGGTCACTGATGATGATATACTTGATGAATACTAAGAGGGAGGTGAATTAGTATACCAAAAATTACTGAACTCAAGCACTTTATCAGTCGTAAACCGGTATAATAGTTTAGCTAACAAACTGATTAACACAAATACAAACCAAACAACAAGGCATTCACCCACAGAAGCACAATCACCGTAACACAAGAGATTTTGACGTGGAAACCCAAATGGGAAAAACCACGGTGAGATGAAACTCACAAGTAACTATCTGCAGAATAGTAACCAGACCGGTTAAGGTCATACAATGTTCTTTACTAGAGTAGATCTTGTTAGGAATCTCAATCTCTGTTAGGAGATAAGTCCGATTAAAGACTACCTTGTGAGAGGATTTTAGATCCATAGATGTGAATCACCTTGTTAGAGGATTTACAAAGGCTTTTCTGGGCCTACCCGGTTAAGGGTTTCTAACTTGTCAAAGATGTGAGTAATCAACAAGTGAATGATCTAGCAAATAGCACAGTCTGCTTGGTTAGATCCATGATAGCTCATTTTCTAATGCATTTCAACATTACTTTAGTCTTAAGTAAATCCACACTCTGTTACAACACATAGACTTGATCTTTTCTGTTAAGATTGCACATACAAGAACTCATCAACCACTGCAAACCCTAACAGCTACACACACATTAAAACCCTAGACATGATGTTCTAAAAAGGAATCTGATTTCATGTCGGTCCAATAGGATTACATTGCAAGTTCCTAGGTTCATTGTATCTAGACACATTTGGTAACACGACAGAAAATCACCGTCAAAGTGTTGGTGGATGGTAACTCATCACAAGGATATATCGGTTGGTAACTCATCACAGAGTATTACCGGTTTATACAACTTTATCGATTACCGGTTGGTAACTCAGAGTAATACCAGTTTGACTATCAAACAGATTACCGGTTGGTAACTCAGGGTAATACCGGTTTGACTATTAAACAGATTACCGATTGGTAACTCAGAGTAATACCGGTTTAGCAGATTACTGGTTGATAGAAATGAAGACTAGGGAAATGATAACTACCGATTCTGGTTCCTTTGCTCCGTTCCACTTGAGATCATCGAACCGCTTGAGGTCCTCATGCCGCTTGAGATTGGTAAATACTTTTGGCAAGACACCGATAGTCTAAAGACTAACATAATACCGGTTTGAAACAAATACCGGTTGAGCATAACTCATACATACAAAAAGTGATCTCATAGCAAATGTGTGTCCATCAATGAGAATCACAACATAATCATCAAAAATGCCAACAATACTGATTATTGAAGTATTTATTGATGACATCATTTTTGAAGGTGAAGATAAGTTGTGCATAGAATTTTCTAAGAATATGGAGAAAGAATTTGAAATGTCTATGATTGGGGAAATGAAAATTTTCTTAGGTTTGTAGATTACTCAGACTGATAAAGGTATTTTCATTTGTCAAACTAAGTATGCTAGGGAATTGTTGAAGAAATTTGGTATGGGAGACTCTAAACCGGTAAGTACTCCTATGGTTACTAGTGAGGAATTATCAAGGAAAGATGTTTCTGCACCAGTAAATCCTACAAGATACAAATCTATGATTGGAGGTCTAGTTTATTTGACTTAGACTAGAGCTAACATAATGAATGTTATTTGTATTGCATCTAGATATCAGAGTGATCCTAGAGAAAATCATGAGAGTGTAGTGAAAAAGATTTTTAGATACTTGCAAGGTACATCTGAATATAGTTTGTGGTACCTTAAGGATGATGACTTTACTTTATGTGCATATACAGATGCTGATTGGGCTGAAGATGTTGATGACCAGAAAAGTACTTTCAGTGGAGTTTTATTTCTTGGAAAGAAATTGGTTTCATGGATCAACAAGAAACAATCATGTACTTCTTTATCTACTACTAAAGCTGAGTATGTTGCTGCTTCTACTAAATGTACACATGTTCTATGGATGAAGCAAATGTTGAAAGATATCAAAGTGCATTGCACTGGACCGATAGTTATTCACTATGATAACTCTACTACTATTGACATATCAAAGAATCTGGTATTCCACTCTAAGACAAAGCACATATCTATCAAGTATAACTTTTTGAAGGAGAAGGTTGAAGAAAATGAAGTTAGACTGGTTTATGTGAACACTAAAAAGAATATTGTAGATATTTTCACTAAACCTTTGCCTAAAGAATTATTTGAGTACCTGAGAGACAGGTTAGGGGTTTCCGCCCCTTTGACATAGAACTGATTGATGCTTTTTGGCATCAGTCCGATATGTATTATCATAGATATTGTTCATTTTGACACTGATGTGGTGATGCTACTGCTCAGGGGGAGTAGTCTGCTTTGTGATTCAGTGGTTTATGTTTTTGTTTTGATATTTTTGTCAGATTTCTGGAATTGATGTCAAAGGGGGAGAGATATTGATGTGAAAGACTTGAGGGGTTGTATACATTAAGGGGAGAGATATATGTGTAAAACAGAGCTTTACAAAGATGTTATTTGTAGGGGGAGTTTGGTGTTTGTTTCAGAACTTCATTGCTATATCTTTGAGTGGGAGATTGTTAGTTGTCTTCCATTGGGGGAGACTTGTTTGGCATTTCTTGGTACTTAGATGTTTTTTCACATCTAGTGTTTCCATCAATGTCAAAGGGGGAGATTGTTGGCCATTTGGAGGAATTGATTATGTGTTGCATTGATGTTCTATCATTGATGTCAACACTAGCTATTTTGGATGCTTTACCGATGCTCTTCTGGTCTCTGTAGGTTGTGTGGTTTCTGGTTGGTTTGGATCTGGCATGATCCGGTATGCTCTGATATGTTTGGGTTATGGAATTGGCTTACTCATGTTCATGTTCAGTCAGTTGGCTTTGATCTGGTGATCGAATGTTATCCTGTTTGCTTGGAAGCTTGGTTTGTGGTTCCAATGAGGGTTTCACTGGCAGAGTTTTGATGAAGATATTTGATGATATGCATAAGTGGTGTTGGTGTGGATTTTGGTGGAGATTCAGGATGCTGATGGTGATCATGTTCGAGACTTGGCAGATTGGGATCATTGCTTTAGCGTGCGGACCTAAATTGGGTCCTAGTTGATCTAGGTTACGGACCGACTTACTGTAACATGTGGATTGGACCTCTCGATGTGTTTTCGAGATGTCTTATGGGTTGGTTATTATTTGTTTGGTCTAAGGCCGACTTTTTTTGTAATTATGTAATTGGTTTATTGTCTGGTGGCCAACCAGATTGTTTATGGTCAAGGGTTTGTATATATATGATGTAAGATCTCATTGTAGATCATCATGCTATGGGATATGGATATATAATGTATGAATAATGTAATATCATTTAGGCAGAGGATTTGGTCAATCATTGGAGATCAAGCTAGGTTTATGTAAGAGGATTTATTCCTCCGGTATTGAGCTTAACTGGAACTATACTCATGCATAGGAGAAGCTATCTTTGCAGTTCAGTCATTTCTTTGGATTGTAGTATGGATTTCTATGTAGTCAGTGAGACTCCTTTTGTGATAAGAAGTATGCTCTAGACTATTGGCCTTCTTGCAAGTACATGCCCCTCATTTGTAATTCACATACTTACTGCAGAAGTATTATTTGACTGTGGGTAGGCTTCCCACCATTGTTTTTCTCTTTACCGAGTTTTCCACGTATAAATCTTGGTGTCATGTGGATGATATTTATTCTGTGATTATTGGTTATGCTTAATTGGTTTATCTGTTATTCCGGTTTTTGGTTTAAGCATTCTGGTATTCATGTTTTGGGTTCTGGTATTAAAGTTTTAATTACTAATGGTTTCGGTAATCCATGGCAACTGATTCACCCCCCTCTTAGTTGTCTTCCGGTTATTTGAACTGTCTAACAATATAATGGCCTGGTACAAGAAATTGGTATGTGTAGGATGTTACTAGTAAGAATGCTAATAGGTACTTGCAGGTTATGTAAGACAATGAGGTTTGAGATCATTGCATAAACCCCAGTAGCATGGAATGAGAAGTTTATGTCTCACATGGTGTTGATGAAGACCTGAGTAACATATGTTGGCCCGATTGTTGATCATGTAGGCTTGCATGTTTTGGGCTGATCGGTTTTATTCATGACATGATGATGGTATTGTATGGCATTGTGTACATCCAAGATCATGTCATAGGTTGTGGTGGATATAATGGATTTGAAAGATCATTAGATGATCACATTTGCACAAGCTCAATCGATATATGGAGATGATTGGAGCCTCGATATTGAACCTGGTCAACAATAAGGACGTGAGATGTATGACTCAGGGGGAGTTCAAGTGCTTATGAAGCAGGCCTGACATGCTTGAACTTAAGGTGTACCAGTTGCATCAACTGCAGAAGATGGAAATTGTTGTAGGAATACCCAAGAAAATTTCATGATTAAGGGTATCTACTTTTCCAAATGGTTGCACTCATAACACAATCACACTTGATTCTAAAGAAAATTTGATATCTGGTGGGAGATGATGCAGTTTGACTGGGAGGCAAGCAATATTCACTGACACATCCTTCTGCAATTGAGTGCTTAAACAATTAGTATCAATTTTGTATGCTCAATTGGTGTCAGTTGATGGTCGAGCCCTCCATCTCAAATGCTGTGAGATTGAGAGGATGCAAGGTATGATGATCAAAGGAGAAGATGCATTCGGTAGAGAAAAAAGAGGAGAAAAATATCTGACAGTGACTGGTAAATACACGGAGGAGAGAAACCTTGATAGTGCTCTTTGCCATTGTTGTCAAAGGGGGAGAAATATTCTGTAGTATACTGCATACTGCATGTGTGAGAATCCATGGATCACACAAGAGGGATAGAGAATATGTAGTATGCCAGATACTACATGTGTTGACATCAATGCCAAAGAGGGAGATTGTTGGCATTGTGTTGTCATTGATGTCAACCGATAGAGGATGGCTACCGGTATAAGAGATGTATGTGCAAAACTGTCATTGATGCATACTAGATGTGATGTCTTTGATATCACCTAGTGTTGTAGGCCACGGTAAGGGAGATAGTGTCATTCAATACAATGACCATTGGAGTCACCGGTACACAAGTTAGTGCTTGACTTGTGTTGAAGATATGGACAGGTTACTGATATAGTCTATCACCAATACGGAGAGGATATCAATTGGTAGTGATGTGTTGACAGTGAGTGGTTGCCAACTAGAAAGCTTCTAACCAGTGTACAAGCAGGGTGAGCAAGATGCTTGGATGTTGATTTTGATGAAGAGGCAAAATATTATAAAAAATCAGATCAACACTGGAGGAGAAGTATGTACACGTCACCGGTCTGATGTGTGGATGTCAAACAACATGACTCCCACAGGATAAAGATGCAGTCAACATTTGAAGAGATGACCGACAATGAATGTGCCCCAACCGGATCACATGCGCCTGGTTGAAGATATATTGCTCAAACAGGGGAGCCACATTGATGCATTGCAGGATGTAGAGTGACAAGGATCAACTCCCACTGGTAAGTGGAGCTTATCTCCTATTATGCATGAAATGCATCATAGTTCTTGGAGATAAGACAACAAAGTTAAAGGTTAGTAAAAGTACAAAGCTGTGTCACACTTTTGTAAAGGAAATGGTAAATTTTCATTCAACTTTTTAAATTAAATAACTAGAAAGTGAAATATATGTTTTGAATTTTGAAATGATGTAAACTAATAAATTTTTTATTATTATGTCTATTTTATGTTTGTAATTTTAACAAAAAATTTAAAAATTATTTGAATGTAGTTTTTTATAAAGTAAACACTATAATTTAGTTGCTGAAAAAATGCTGAAATTGAAGTTACATAAGCCATCCCACTTTATTTAGTAAATTTTACTTTTTTTTTTTTGAAGTTTTTTTGTATATTGATAACTTGAAACTTTAGTGCATGGATATATTTTTAAGTATTTTTTATAAATATATATTTGTAAATAAAGTTGAAAAGTTGTGTGTGCTGAAATATAACTCTTTCCAATTCCCACCACCTTTTTTCTTAATTATTTATCCAAATTAGAAAAGAATTATATCATCTTGAAATAGACACTCGTTGGATTTATATGTTGTCATTGATGGCAACATGACAACAATATTCATAAGGAAGCATACACTGGCATACACCGATATTAGGAGGCATTCACTGGTAGACACCGACATTGGAGAATCCAGGGTTACACCGACATCGACAATGACATCCAACACTTTAGTGAAGCCGACATCAGTCTTGGACCCGAAGGAAGTTTTATTTGTAAAATCATTTTGTAATTATTAAGGCCGACATTGTATGTATTGTAAGCTGACATAAGGTATATTGTTTGTGAAGGGTATATAGGTCAATTTGTTAAGGTCATTATATATATATATATATATATATATATATAGATATATATATGTGACAGAATTGGAATAAGGATATAGGAGACTGTGTAATGCGAAGTATATGTATGTAGATCATTTGTATGCAAATTTTATATCATGAAATGATCTGTAAATAGTTTGGAGAATATTCTTTGAGGAGAGGAGATACCGGTAGAAGTGTTCAGGGTTTATGAACCGGTATAGAGCAGAACTATAACCGAAACTCTTTTTGGCATAGCAGATGCATTTTGTGAGTTCATTATTACTATTTTATTTCAGCAGAAGTTTGTAGTCAGTGAGACTCTTTTGTGATGAGCAGTGTGCTCTAGGCAGTGTGCCTTCCTGCATGTGCAGGCCCCCATTTTATGTAATATCTTTCATATGGCCAGTGAATTGATATTGTGGGTCACAAATCCCACCGTGGTTTTTCCTCTGAGGTTTTCCACGTATAAATTCTATGTGTTATGATGTTCATTTATGTGGATGGTTTATTTGCTTCAAGTTATATGTTTCTTCATTTACCTATTTATATGTGTATGTTATAAAAAGGTAAAATCATATTTTACCTACAAAACAATGATTCACCCCCCCCCTCTTAGTGTTATTGGATCCCAACAATTGCTATCAAAGCCTGGTTCTTCAGAAAAAGTTTAACAACTTGAGGAAGATCCTAAAACCAGAATCATTGAACATGGCTATGGAGAAGTAACTTGAGATGGCTCTTGAGGATTATGATGCTGAAAGGATGAAGAATTTAAAATTGCAAGATGAATTGAATTTTGCTAATGAATTCATTCTTGTCCTGTAAGAAAGATTATCATCGGCTCAAGCCAAGAGAAAGGAACTTTTGCAAAACCAGGATGATGAAGAGAAAAATGCATTTAAGGAACAATGCCAGAATTTGAGTCAAACAAACATGCTCATGAAGAATGAAATGCAAGATCTGACTATGAGGTTGTCAAAAGATATTGAGGACAAAAAGAAGAAGGAAGAAAATCTTGTTACATCTTTAAAGAACAAATTTGATGAATGTGGTAGATTGACTCATGAGAATAATCTGTTGAGAACTGATTTGGTACACTCCCGAAATAATGAACAAGAGCTTGAAAGACAAATAACTACTCTGAGAGATGATCTGACTACTGCAAGTGAGTATAAAGAAAAATTTAGGATTAGTGCTGCACAGTTGAATGACTTATTGAAAATAAAAAAGTAGAATGATGATTCTAGAGGACTTGGATTTGTACAAGGTGAAAGCTCCGATACTGCAAATGAAGATCAGACAACCGGTATGCAGAACTCATCAGATTAGAGGAAACCGAGAAGACAATATAATGCTTATAAATTCAATGGTAGATGCTTTGTTTCTAATAAATTTGGGAATATGGCTAAACAATGTAGAAATAGAGCAATTCAAAACTACAATTCTATTCCCGGTCAATGCACAAATTGTAAGAAATATGGTCATAAATCAGAAGATTGCAGAATGAATGTCACATGTCATGCATGTGGAAAGTTTGGTCATTTGGCTAATAAATGTAGGTCAAGGAATGGAACCAGATATTTTAAAGAAATTTAAAAGAACAATGCTACATGTTATGCATGCAACAAAATAGGTCATTTTGCTAAGTACTGCAGAAGCAAGACTCAACCGGTTAGCAATGATAAATCAAATGAGAAAGGAAAGCCAAAGGTAGATGAAATACAACAAGATCACACCAAGAGATGGGTTAGAAAGTCTGAAGAACCAAGTGGAGATGGATCTACACCAGTAACTCCACCGGTAGAACAGAGCATTCCTGCACCGACAGAAAATTCCACCGGTAACTGAGGCATACGCTTTAGGGGTTGTCAAATCTATTGTAAATCTTGCATATTCCTTGGAGAAGATCTGAAAGAGATCTGGAAGAGATCTAGAGAGTTGTCTTAATCATTGATGAAGGTTTACCCAACATAAAACTATGAAACCGACATCCAGTAGGGTACATCGTGAAGCATTTATGATAGTGAAGGATTAGGGTTTACTCGCTAATAAAAGAGGAAAGTGAATTCATTTTCACTCACCCAACATTCAAGCAATCCAGAGCAAAGCAAAGGCAAATTTTAGGTGATTAAGAGTGAGAAAAGACATTTAGAAAGGATTTCTAGTATTCATTTGAGAAGCAATCAAATCTTCACATCGACGATCATTTTCAGGCATTTCTTCGAAATGGCATCCAAATCATCTTCTCCTACTTTCATTGCAAATCCCACAATTGTTGAAGTTAAGGATAGGCTAAGACCCGTTTTCAAGGAACTTCCCTAGATAGCTAAGAAAGAAGACTTTGCGGGCACATTCTCTATGGTTCTCGACGGTGTGATGTATGTTGAAGATGTAAGGGCATATATTCACTACACCTTGGAGGATCTAGGTACAAAAGAAATAAAGGACATGTATCAATATGTGATATTGGGAAGCTCCAGAACAATCAAGCCAAAATATAAGATCATCGAGGATCTAGGGTTAACCGGTATCCCGTACATATTCACAATGAGTTCATCTGGCTGGATTGACCCTACATGATCATAAAGGAAGCAATTCAAGTAGTCATCGGCTTACCCAAAGTTAGACAAGAACTTGGGAAGTAAATTTCCACCACTGCGGTTGAGAAGCTAACCGACGCAACCCATGATGGAAGATCTATGAGGGTCAACACCATCAAAGACATTGATGTGAAATTTGTCAGCATGAGAATCGGCTATAAGGTAACTCAATCAAGTCGATTGAACTTTGTTGCTAGTTCCTGCATCCATGCTGCTTATCAAATGTTAAAGAATAAAGAGAAGTATGATTTGTGTGAATGGCTGAGAAGTGAACTAATGTTGAATCTTGGAAAGATTAAGAGTGTTAAGAAAGGAACTTTTAGGTTTGGAAATCACATTGTTTGTTTAATTCTTTACTTCATAAATGAGCTACTGGGTCTAGGGAAGAAGCATTGGCCTCATGACATACCAGTAGGTATGCAAATCAAGGAAGCAATCACTAGTCTTGGTACCGGAAGGGATGCCAAGCTTTGGGGCTATTTCAAAACATTTCAGGAAAATATGAGACAAAGGGATAGAATACCAAAGCACATTGTGGAGAAGTACTCCATTGATATCTGTTTTATGGTAAAGACTGCTGAAACTCTTATGGAGGCAGTAGAACCTAGGACCATATGGGTCATTGAGCTTGGATATGAAGTGGATGATATCATTTTTGAACTTTATGTAAAAATGCTGCTTGAAGCTCCATTGGATGATAAGATAGAACACTTTGGTACTGCCGAGGAAAAGGCTCTTGAAGTCAATATTGGCTTCGACATGAAAAGAAGAGAAAATAAAATTGATAAGATGTCTGCATTTTTACAGAATGTAATCCGTAAGATAGACACTGAACTGGGTTCTGGATCCAAAATGACAAAGGAACTGGCAATGGTTAGTGCTCCTGAGGCAAAGAGGCCCCAAACTTTCATTTCTTCTGTCACTTTTGAGTCTAATCCAGAGGATAATGAACCTCTAGAATTCAGAAGGGTACAAAGAAAGAAAGTTGACTAGCCTCCGATAGAGGAGAAGAAGGTGGAGCCAAGGAGGAAACTTGTGAGAAAAGTAACAAAACCTACTGCGCCCCCACCTCCGGCAAGGAAACCTATTCAGAAGAGGAAACCAATCACATCCACTCCAACAACCCACAAGAACAAGAAGAAGAGTGATGATGCTACTGAATCTGGTAAGGATATAATGACCTGTGCTGAATTGATTGATGAAATAACCAAGGATGAAATTTTGAAGAATGTATCCATTTATTATGAATATTTAGAGGATTAAGAGCAGAATGAGATTGAATAGGCAATTTTGTTATACATAGATATATATAAGAAAGCCATAGTTGAAATTTTGAAGGAAATTCCTCTTTCATTGTACAATAAATTAGATTCTAGAAAACTTGATGCAGTCAAGAGGCATAGAGAAATTAAGGAAGTATAACTTTTGGGTATGTGTGGTTCAATAAACAATGAGGAAATTAAACTATGCATTGATGTTGTAAACATAACAATTTTTAGTAGACAACCTTGACAAATAAGCCTAATGATGGGTAGGGTAAATGAGGTAGTAAATGAGACCAAGGATGGTTGGACCAAATTCTTCTAAAAGAATCCTGATTTTCTCACATTCCAAGAAGAATTTGTAAAAGCAACAACATCCACCATCCCAGACAGTTCTAAAGGGAAAGATATTTTGGGTAGTTCAGCTCCTATTTTGAATAAACCGACAGTAACTATTGTCATGCTTTGTGAGAAGTGTGATACCTGCAGCTGCAACACAAAACACTCAATAGATGATTACAAGCATGGTTAGCAAATCATAAGAAAAAGAAAGATAAAACCATGACAAAGCGATCTATCGCCTCCTAAGAGATGCGAGTATGGATTTGCTCTCAGATTTGGATAAGCAATCCCAGTGACTTGACTACACCTAAATGGAGGATTTGAAATGATAATGATGTGCAAAGATGAGATTGATTATGCTAGATTGATCTAAGAGACTAATTAAGATAATGATATGCATGATTTAAGCTATGATGATGATGTAATTATGCTAGAAAATGATCAAATTAAACTAAATCTAAGATGCAATTACCTATAATAACAATGCTCAAATGATATGCTAGAATGGATATGCTTATAGTAACAATGCATAAATTGCGAATGAGATGGGATCCTTATTGCTCCAAAATGGGGGATATTTATAGGATTTTCGAGGCCAGGGGTGAGGTGGCAAGAATCAACAGTCAAGATTGAGTTTGAAGATATCAAGGGTGAAATTGGAGGAGGTTGGAGAAGAGGTTGGAGGAAGAGACACTTGTCATCTCTGTGGTGACAAGTGTCAAGGAGCTTTGCTCATAAAAGGGCAAGTGTCCAAGAGAGGAGACATGGCCAAAGTGCCATGTGTCTCAAGAAGAAAATATCCACACCATAGGAGGTTAGGATGTGCAAGATAGGATAGGGTTAGGCAAACCCAAGGTTAGGTGGAATGGGTTAGGCTAGAGGGATGGTTAGGTTAGGTGGAATGGGTTAGGCTAGAGGGATGGTTAGGTTAGGTGGTTAGAAGTTGGGAGGCATGTGGGTAATTTGAATTTAAAAATTCAAATAATAAGAAAAGACTAATTAATTCTCAACAACTCATAAATTGATTTGTTTTAATTAATTAGGGTATTAGAATAATTAATTGAAGTGGGGAGAGGATTAATTAAATTGAATTAATTAATCAAAGGGGATTATGAAATGAACCTATTAAATAAATCCTTAAATTTATTAATAAGTAGATGAAAGGGGAATTTAATCAAACTGCTTAATAAATTTAATTAAATTAGGAAGGGGGATTAATTAAATAATTGCTTATTTAATTAATTATCTTCAAACCATTTTTAGTTGTATACATTTTGCCCCTCTTTGAAACGAAGTGTGATGACGCGTTGATTCAAAGAATAATCTCATTTTGATGATGATATTGGTTTGATAGGATTCCCTAACTATTGATTGATAAATTCCGATACGATGATGCCCCCTTGGGAGATTAATTGAGATAATTGACCTTTGCAGTGTTTTGATCTTTGTGAAATTGATATCTCGATTAGAAATGATTTGATTTCTGCAACTGTGGTTGATGAAAATGCGATTTCTACGATCATGGTGATGTGGTTCTTGATTATTGATAAAGCTTAATTGATTAGATTTATAAGATCGAGATTCAGTCTGGTTTCAGGAATGACACCTCATGTATAAGACAAAGATGATAAAAGCGTCTGGTTTTAGGATCAATATATCCTGTATAAGACACGATGAAAACGTCTGGTTTCTGGAAAGATACATCCTGTATAAGACATAAGAGAATCGATTTAGATGCGATTGATTAATAGAATCGATACAATTGATTGAGTAAAGAACTGACAATTTGTTGATATCAAGTTGCAGGAAGATTTAGATATGCTGATGTTGGTTTTGTTGAGGGGGGAAATATAAGATTTTCGTTGGGTCAATAATATTTGGATGGAGATGAGTCATCAGTTTGATTGCGTATACACTTATGATGATACCTTGATGATTCATGCGATAGATTTAACCTTGTATAAAAGGAGCATGCAGGATCCTATGCAAGCTAAATGCAAAGCTAATGAAAATGAAATGCAACGCGACGACCGGACCAGTCACTGGGTTATTGCATTTTGTCATCATTGAGCTTTTAAAAATATGGGAAGTAAGTGCAAACATCGATGGTATAATTAAACCATGATGACCTGAGCACGAATTTCCTAGATTTTGATATGACAAGTTAGCACAAACATCGAGGTATAATTGAACCAAGATGACCTGAGCGTTGCTTGCGTAAAATAGATAGTATTAATCATTTCAATACGCAAATGAAAAATATCTTCGATGATACTCTGATGATCACATCCTGAGACAAATTTGCACATATTAATGATTAATTTATAGACAACATACAAGAAAAATATCATGTTCCTTCCTTGTTCCTCTTGTCAGAGACATCCTGGAGTTACTCAGAAATCATGATAGCGAAAATCAGGATAGAAAAGTTGATCAATCATGTTAAAATCATTATCCAAAAGATATCATCTATTGAAATGTGTGTGAATGCGCTTAGACTGATATATGATGGTTTGATGGTTCATAATTTGATCTCGTCTTCAAAGTTGGATATGTCTCAGTTTTCGCTTGATAAGAGTTGTCTAACTGTTTGTTCTACTTGTTTGATTAAGCTCAAAATGATTAAAATTTTTGCCCCCAGCTAGGTGCAAAATTTTACCCCAAGCCTAGAAACAAATTCAGTATGATATACCCAATGATCCAAACCATGGCAAGAAGCCACCCGGGATGCCTGCGTATGTACAAGGCTTTATTATGCATATGAAAAACGTTGATGGAAAAGAATGCAAGTGGATGGATGCAAGAACTAATAGATGGATGAGCTAGCAGATAGATAGCGCTAGTTTGCTAGGTTTTTACCATTTGTTTTTATTGCACTTTTTCTCATATTTGATTTTTTTTTGGATTTTCTGCTTTTTCTATTTTTGGATTTGAATTTTTTTGCTTTTTCACTGTTTTTGATTTTTCTGCTTTTTTCAGACATAAAATTTCTTCAAATGCATGCTATTGATGGGTTCGTCGAGCTGATCTCCATCCCGCGTTGATAACTGATATGCTCCTAACCCAAATACTATTGTGACCACAAACAGACCTAACCAGTTTGGTTCAAACTTTCCTTTCTTTTCTCGATCTGACTGGTTGTGTGGATTGTCGTTTAGTACTAGTTCCCCAACTTGAAAGACTCGTGGTTTGACCCTGTGATTATAACTTTGGCACATTCTTTGCTGATATACCTTTAAATGATCAAAGACATTTTGTCTTCATTCGTGGATCAATTCTAACTCCTGCAATCTAGAAACTTGTTGTTCTTCATTTGGGATAATACCTTTTAATGATACTCGTAGAGAAGGTATCTCTACTTCTATTGGTAGTATTGCTTCTGATCCATAAACAAGAGAGAAAGGTGTGACACTTGTTTGTGTGTGGATACTAGTACGGTAGGCCCATAGAGCGGGGTTTAATTGAATATGCCAATCTTTTCCAACATCGTTCACTGTCTTTTTGAGGATTTTCAAAATAGTTTTATTTGATGCTTCTGCTTGTCCATTCCCTTGTGGATAGTAGGTTGTGGAAAATCTGTGTTGGATCTTGAATTTCCCACATAGCTCTTGTACATCATGATTTTTGAACGGTTGCCCATTATTAGTGATAATGGTTATTGGTATTCCATAGTGACAGATGATGTAGTTCAAGATAAATGCAACAATTTGTTTTCCTGTGATATTTGTGAGGTACTGCCTCAATCCATTTTGTGAAATATTCTGTAGTCACAAGGATAAATTTGTGACCATTAGATGAAGAAGGACTTATCTTTCCTACTAAATCAAGACCCCATTGACAAAAAGGCCAAGATGTTGCCAAAGCATGAAGTTCTTGTGTTGGTGCATGAATCAAATTCCCATGGATTTGACATTGTTTGCATGTTTGAGCTATTTGAAAAGAATCTCGTTCCATAGTCGACCAATAATAGCCCAAGCGTATGAGTTTTTTTGAAAGGGTAAGACCACTTGAATGAGTGCCACAAATACTGTTATGGACTTCATGTAAGGCCTTCTTAGATTCTTCTTGTTCTAGACATCTTAAAAGAGTACCATCTAGACCTCGTTTAAATAGGGTATCCGTGACAAGAGTAAAATGGGAGGATTGGCGAATGAAGTTTCTCTTTTGATTTTTTGATAAGTCGGGAGGTAAGGTGTTATCTTTCAGGTATGTGTAAGTTTGACCATAACAAGAGGAATCATGCCCAACAAGGTGACAAATAGTTTGGGAATTAGGACAATTATGAGCAAGGTAAAACAACTCTTCCACCAGGAATTCATAACGCTGTTGAGTTTCTTGTGTTTGAAGGAGAGAAGCAAGTGTAGCCATGGCATCTGCTGATTTGTTGTCATTCCTTGGAATCTGCTGAAAAGTTATTTCTACAAAGTATTTCTTCATATCATCAACTATCTTTTTATAAGGCATTAAATTTTTGTCCTTTGTTTGATAATCGTCATTGATTTGATTGATGACGAGCTGAGAGTCTCCAAAGACTTGAAGTTGTGTAATGTTTCATTGTATAGCCATTTTGATATCTATAACCAAAGCTTCATACTCTATTATATTGTTGGTGCATGGAAAGCTTAATTTGTATGCTTTTGAGATTATATGACCTTGTGGTGTGATGAATAGAATGCCTGCTCCTGATCCATGCTGTGTTCTATTATTGATGCTTGCTCCTGGACTAATATTTGGATGATGTATTGTAAGATATGGATCAAACCCTGGAGTGTCTGTATATGACCAGGTAAAATTGATTTTCCATCTTTTGAAGGGTTCCAAATATTTTTGCCTTGCTAGTTTTGATAGAGAAGTTCCTGGATATAGATTAGTTGTGCCAATGGTAACTGCCTTTGTTGGTTCTATCGAGATAGATGACTTCTCTTGATAAAATTCAGGTAAGGTGTCAAATCTTCCATCTTCCGGTGCCTCGAGGAGGTTTTCACTGTTAGATGCATCCTTTCTTTTTATTTTTTCGCGGTCTAATATTGACAATAAATGGTTTTCAGCATTAGACCTGATATTATTTTCTTGATTTTCACTTTTGCGACTAGGAGATTTAACACTCACTTGACTTGAAGATACGTTACTGGAATCCTTGGTGAAAGTTGTTGCGGGTTTGTTTTCATTAAGATATATAGATATGGCATGGTCATTCGAAAAAGGTATCAGTGATGGCATGTCCTTCATTTTCCCAATCCATAGGTTCAGGATGGATTAAGGATAAAGGATCCTCATGTTTAATTATGTCAAAGATATTAGGGGTCATGATAGAGATGTCAAAGCTTTCAATATGTATTTCCATGTCTAGAACAACACTCTTGTCAGAATGACCTCGCGCAAGTATCTCCCGATAATCCTTGATTAAGTCCAAGTCAACCGAATGTGATCTTGATTCAAGTGGACTAGTTCCTAACATTTGTACTGCATACGTGTGAACTATATTGACACCTACATGCACTTCTTCCCTTTCAATTTCAAGTTGCTCTTGTTTGTTTTTCCATGATAGCAAATATCTCCATTCCCTCGATCTTTTAGCTGCATTTGTTTTTCCATGTTTGACAAAATTGATACAAATGATTGTTCCTAGGATTGTATGCTTGGATATGCTGCCTCTTTGTTATGTGAAACAATGACCTCTTGAGCTGATTTTAGATTACTACAACATTGCACTGGATTTGAGTTTGCGGAGATCACGATTTCCTGCCCATTGTATGGAAATTTCAGGCACTGATGACATGTTGATGGAATAACTTGCATGTCATGTATCCATGGTCTTCCCAATAGTAGGTTGTATGGTAGGTCAAAGTCAAAAACTTGGCATGCTGTGTCTTTTTGTAAAGGTCCCACGCTGATGGGTAATATCACAATTCCTTTAGAGGAATGTTCTTCTTCATCATATGCTTTAAATGTGATCTTTTTCAGGGGATCAACTGCTTCTTTTGAATAACCTAGAGAATGAACTAGACTCAAAGAGAAAATGCTTAAGCCAACTCCTCCATCTATTAGGACACGTTTAACGAGCGTTCTATGAATGATGAATTCAATTTGCAAGGGAGCGTTATGGGGATGTTGCAAGGAATCAATGCTTGGATATGAAGGAGATGAGCTTTGAATAGGATCCTCTGAAATATGTTTGATGGCCATTATGGATATCCCTTGGGGAACTTCATCTTTGGATGTATTCTTTGGTGAGGATGCTATGGAAGGTTATTGTAAGTTTTCAAGAGGTGTAGGAATAGATGCCTTTGGAGAGTCAGTTTTCTTATGGAGGGATGAGCCATTTCTAGACATAGGTGCACGGTTTTGATCTTTCTTAGCCAAATCCTTTAGGGATATCTTTAAGAGTTGCATAAAAGAACCACCTTTCTTTGGAGATGTATTTGAATCCTTGTGGGATTTTGACATAGTTGGATTTTGATTTTGGACTTATTTGATTTGTCTGATATGTTGGTTTGTCATGTTTTCTTCTTGTGTTTTGCTTTGGTATGTCATGTTGATATGATTTTTAGCTATTGCAAATGTTTCTATTTCCATTTCAGGGGTTCGATTGTCCAAAAGTTATTTCGATATGTGATCAACTGTCAATGTAAATGTGATAAAGTGATATGACACGAAAACATGATTCAAGTGTTTAAAAGTTTGCAAGTTTTTTGATCTTCGGTTTTGGAGTGCAATGATGATGATTTGATAAAAACCAAGTCTAGTAGGAATGATATATCTTACAATCTGGGACAAGGTTATCCTGACCAAACTTTTTAGTTTCGTGATAAAGGATGATAGATCCCGATGAGAAACTATGTTTTGGGTGATCAGTTTATCAAAGAGGGTGATAATGCACTTTGAGATGTTTAGATCTTGAACTTGTTGAGGGTGAATACTTGAAAATCTTAAGGTTTTTATTTTTAGAATCTGATTTGACAGATGATAACTTGACCAAGAGAACCAAGAAGACAATCCAAGCATAAAATGACAAATAACAGGTACTTATGATCACTGCAAATTGACTGAGCAAATATGATAGACCTGAAAAAGATGTGCAAGAAGACAGTTCTTGACCAACATAGACAAAAGTTCGTATGACATACTACACAACCCCAAACAACAATTTATATAGGCTCATATGACAAACCAGAAATCTTGCACGACAGAAGACATAAACTCGTACCATCTTTCTCACAGAACTAGATGACAAATGATAGCATAAAATCCTCTACTAAGATGACTCGTAAGACACTTCTCACTGGACCAGATGATGAAAGATAACATAAAATTTTCTACTACACAGGCTCATATGACAATTCCCATCGGACCATATGACAAAGTAGATACCTCGTACGACAAAATAACAAACTCGTACGAGAGAGGACAGAACAAAGATAAAAATGTTTGTTTGGTAGAATTTTGATTAGCGAAGTTTGATTTTTTTGCTTATGTTTTCCAGTTTTAAATGTCCGATTTTCTACTTAAGGGATGAAAACACAACAAACACACGATATGATAAGTGACCTCAAGCACATTAGGCTACCTGAGGAAGTTGGCTGAGAGAGAAATCCTTTGCTTGCAAGCTTAGGTACACACCCAATAGCTAATCAGAATACGATTGCTGAGTCTCATGCAATGGATTCTCAACGCCGTATTATCCAACTCCAAATGCTAATGGGGGCACGGTATGGCAAGTGTCTTGGGAGAGTTACTATCTCTCTTGCACAAAGATTATCACCCTTTTGGAGGTGAATCAGGTAGTTTCTAATTTAACCAGAACTAGTAAGGGATCCGTTCGATGTGTCGGGGTATAATACTCAATTAAGAGGTCTCCCAGCCTTGAAAACCAAGGTTTGATATACCCAAAGGTACAGAGGAGATCTATTCCCGAGCATTGCCGTTGAACTAATTTTCATCAAATTACATTTATTTTATAGTGGGTTGGATTACTTGGCATTAGCCGTTCCCACTTAGGTCGTTCCCCTCTCACCGGCCTTAATGGCTAAGAGTTATTAGCTCCTCGAGAGGGCAGGCTCGCTAAAGAAATGCACCAATGAAAGCAAAGGATGAGTCGAGCTTTCTGATCACCTAATAAAGGTGAGAGAATACTCGCCTATCATCAAAACACATAAAACATGATTGTTCATTTCCATTAGCAAAATTGAGTGTGCCTAGAAAACTTAAAGAAGACATAGAGTTTAGTTGAGTCCTCCTAGGCAACCTCCAAAATAGATGCATTAGTAGTCATGATGTGTTTTGTTGAAACGAAGCTTTGACAAGTGTAATCTTTGACAATCGTCTTGCAAAAACCAGTTAGGCTGCTGAAAAACTCACAAACAGACTTGGGTTAGCATTAGTAATAACCAAATTGAAGCATGAAACCCTTAAAATGTAAACTGCTTAAAAAAATTAGAAACAAAATTTTGTACGACACAATTTACCTGACCGTATGAGTGCAGAACAAAGCTCGTACGACACTTCAGTCTCCTTAAAAGCTCGTACGAGTCAAGATGAATTATCTTATCACTTCACAAAGGAGCTCGTACGAGACCAAAAAGGAGCTCGTACGAAATTCTGATTCCAACTCGATCAGAAATGAAGGTTTAATGATGCTTGAGAGGACAAAAATCAGATTTTGGGCCCCACAGTGGGTGCCAAAATGTCGTGCTCTGTGAGAAGCGTGATACCTGCAGCTGCAAAACAAAACACTCAATAGATCATTAGAAGCATGGTTAGTAAATCATAAGCAAAAGAAAGATAAAACCATGACAAAGCGATCTATCGCTTCTTAAGAGATGCGAATATGGATTTGCTCTCAGATTTGGATAAGCAATCCCAGTGACTTGACTACACCTAAATGGAGGATTTGAAATGATAATGATGTGCAAAGATGAGATTGATTATGCTAGATTGATCTAAGAGACTAATTAAGCTAATGATATGCATGATTTAAGCTATGATGATGATGCAATTATGCTAGAAAATGATCAAATTAAACTAAATCTAAGATGCAATTGCCTATAATAACAATGCTCAAATGATATGCTAGAATGGACATGCCTATAGTAACAATGCATAAATTGCAAATGAGATTGGATCCTTATTGCTCCAAAATGGGGGATATTTATAGGATTTCCAAGGGCAGGGGTGAGGTGGCAAGAATCAACGGTCAAGATTGAGTTTGAAGATATCAAGGGTGAAATTGGAGGTTGGAGAAGAGGTTGGAGGAAGAGACACTTGTCATCTCTGTGGTGACAAGTGTCAAGGAGCTTTGCTCATAAAAGGGCAAGTGTCCAAGAGAGGAGACATGTGGCCAAAGTGCCATGTGTCTCAAGAAGAAAATATCCACACCATAGGAGGTTAGGATAAAGAGGTTAGGATGTGCAAGATAGGATAGTGTTAGGTAAACCCAAGGTTAGGTGGAATGGGTTAGGTTAGAGGGATGGTTAGGTCAGGTGGTTATAAGTTAGGATGCATTTGGGTAATTTGAATTTAAAAATTCAAATAATAGGAAAAGACTAATTAATTCTCAACAACTCATAAATTGATTTGTTTTAATTAATTAGGGTATTAGAAGAATTAATTGATGTGGGGGGAGGATTAATTAAATTTAATTAATTAATCAAAGGGGATTATGAAATGAACCTATTAAATAAATCCTTATATTTATTAATAAGTAGATGAAAGGGGGAATTTAATCAAATTGCTTAATGAATTCAATTAAATTAGGAAGGGGGATTAATTAAATAATTGCTTATTTAATTAATTATCTTCAAACCATTTTTAGGTGTGTACAACTATAAGTATACAGACACCACTGATAGTAAAGGAGAGTGTACAATCAATACCGACATAGACATCTTTTGAACAAAGCAATGTACAGGGTACTGACAATATTGTGGATAATACTCCACTGACAGTAATAGATACTGCACCAAGTGGCGAAGCCATTGATGCTAATGAGGATAAGGTAAAGGGAACTGAGACTATACCGACAGTTAATATTGATTCCCGGACAAAGGATTTGGCAATTGACACTTCTCAAGTTGAGAATAAATCAATCACTGAGATGAGTCCCACTGAGTTAATGAAGATGGCTACTTAGAAACTAATAAATGAGGGATCGACAGATAAAGGAATAATAGATCACTCAATCACATTTTTGTATAGACTAATTGCTGATTGTAAGATTGAAAATGAAGCAAGCCCTTCTGGTAAGCTTAAGGCATTAACTGAGCATATACCTAACAAATTTCAATCTTTGCAACAAATTTCAGATCGACAGGCGCTTGAGAGATTTACTATGGCTAAGAGAGCTAGTTTTGATCATATTATTGATACAAAGAAGAAGAAAATTGAAAGAAAATTGATTCTGATTGAGAATTGTTTGAAACAGTGTTCAAATATCTATAGGGTCTGTTGTAACATGGAAACTCTTACAACAAATGTAGATAGCAGATTAAAGGAGTTACATGATATGGTTGCCAATATTGCAAATTCTTTTGATGGATTAACCTCACTAACAACATCTGTTGATGGAAAATTTTTCTTTGGAGAACCAAATTTTTTCTTTTGAAAATGAAAGAGACAAGATCATTCAGAGAGAAAGGAGTCTTAGAGGAATGGTGAGTCCAAGAATGGATTCACTCGGTGTACATAAGAGGGAATGTATGGATATGATTGCTAAGCCCACACCGATAGAAGTGAAAGAGAAGGAAACATTTGCACACTTACTGAGTGGACTTGTATCCATATCTAAAACCTTCAAAATCACCTAGGATACATATTTACAGTTGCTAGACAAGGCTTACTCGGAAATTTTGAAATTGGTCAAGATCCGGTAAAGTAATCTATATTTATTCATTCTTTCAATTCTTTCACCGGTCTTTAGCATTGATGCCAAAGGGGGAGTGCATATAATGTAAAAATATTAGACAAAAAAATATGGGAAGGATATCAGAAAGGAGTGTATTGCTCAGGGGGAGCATACTTCAGGTTGAATCGGAAGGGAATCCATTTTTCCCATGAGTGTTGCCATCAATGCCAAAGGGGGAGATTGTTGGCAATTGACACTCATTGGGTTCATATGTTGTCATTGATGACAACATGGCAACATGGTAACTTGGAAACAAGATTCATAAGGAAGCATACACCAACATACATCGACATTAAGAGGCATTCATTGGTAGACACCGACATTGGAGAATCCAAGGTTACACCGACACCGACACCGACATCCAACATTTCAGTGAAACCGACATTAGTCTTGGACCCAAAGGAAGTTTTATTTATAAAATAATTTTGTAATTATTAAGGCCAACATTGTATATCTTTTCTAATGCATTGTAAGCCGACATAAGGCATATTGTTTGTGAAGGGTATATAGGTTAGTTTGTTAAGGTCATTATATATATAGATGTGAAATATTGGAATAAGGATATAGGAGAATGTGTAACGCGAAGTATATGTATGTAGATCATTTGCATGCGAATGTTATATCATGCAATTATTTGTAGATAGTTTGGAAAGCATTCTTGGAGGAGAGGAGATACCGGTAGAAGTGTTCAGGGTTTATGAATCGGTACATGACATAACTATAACCAGAACTCTTTTTGGCATAGCAGATGCATTTTGTAAATTCATTATTATTGTTTTATTTCAGAAGAAGGTTGTAGTTAGTGAGACTCTTTTGTGATCAGCAGTGTGCCTTCTTGCATGTGCATGCCCCCATTTTATGTAATATCTTTTATATGGCCAGTGAACTGATATTGTGGGTCACAAATCTCACCGTGGTTTTTCCTCTTTGAGATTTTTCACGTATAAATTCTATGTGTTATGGTGTTCATTTACGTGGATGGTTTATTTGATTCAAGTTATATGTTTCTTCATTTACCAGTTTATACGTGTATGTTATAAAAAGGTAAAATCATATCTTATCGACAAAACATTGATTCACCCCCCCTCTCAGTGTTCTTGGATCCCAACAAGTGTGTCGGTAGATGAAGCCGGTAATGTAATTGGTCGGTGATCCCGTTCATACCGACGTAGATAATCCAACAAAGGTGGATACTGACACAAGGGCCACGTGGAGGTGAAGTGGCATGCATGCACTAGTCGGCTTGTTGAGTTGGTAAGGTGTCAGGCAGTGAGGTAGAAGGTGACAGGTTGACATTTATATCGACTGCGTGATTCATGGGATGTGCAACAGAGATTTGCGGCTTGAGATCAAACGAACAATATAGATTCATAACAAACTGGTTGTTCAATCGAGGTAGGTGAAAGAGAACGCAAAACCATACTTGGTGATCAGATCACCAAGAGATCTGTTGATAGGTTAAATGCAGGTTGCTAGAAATAGAAGGCGTGATCAGGAAGACACGACAATGGCAGGATTGATTGATGAGTTATAGTTCATCAAGTCAGGTGATCAGATCAGATGAGATCTGATTGGATTTGGTTTGCCTCAAGGTCGAAGAGGAAACCCTAACCGCCCAAAGTTTGAATTGGTTTTTGGCGGGAAAACTGGTTTATAAATATGCAGGCCAAAATCGATGAAGGTTGCCGCTGAATGGGAGAGTGTTTCTGCATGAGAGAAGAAATTAGTCAAGTGCTCAATGAATATCAGAGGAGAGACTGAGTGTGAGAGAGATCATGTTGAAGGGTTCAACCGACATCAGCGAGACGACCAGTAGTCAGGCATTTTATTTGACAGAGGTGTAAACCAATAGAGACCAAACCGATAGAGAAGAGTTGCAAAAGATTGCAGTGAACCGGCAAGCTGAGAACCGATAGTAATCAGATAGTGGATATCTGACTAGGTGAAGTAGACTTGTGGAGAGAAGCAGTATAGCAGAGAAAAGAGAGAACTGACATAGAGCAGAACCGATAAAGACGGAGAAGAGGCTGAACCGTCAAATGTACAACAGAGAACGAGGTGCAATAGAGAGTGGGTTGTAGTAGGAGATAAGGTTGCTACAAAGAAAAGGTGAATAGAGAACCGACAAAGATCTGTAGAGAGGAGAACCAGTGGAGAGACATACTTGAGAGTTACAAAGTTCTTTTGTAACAAGAAGATAACTTTGGTATCATAATATGATTTTCTAATCATTGAGTTGGAGCTCGATGCAGGGGTTGGTGCTCCTTGGGTTGGTACCCTAAATAAGGGGTTGGTGCTCCTTGGGTTGGTTCCCTAAAAATTATAATCAAATATTCATTGTGAGGCTGGATTGGAGCAGTAGATTCCAGCAACATTTCTCACCTAGGTTTTTCCCATCTTGGGTTTTCCTCGTATATGCTGGTGTTATGTGATGTCCCTTTAATGTGTGATTGTATTTGTGTTAGTCTCCCCTCTAACTAGTAAGTTATCTTTTTGTTAGATTTGATAACCGATATACACACATAGGATAGATAATGAGAAAAGTTTGCGAACCACTGATTCACCCCCCTCTGAGTGGTACATTGTGTGTAACAAGCCTACCCACAGTCAGATAATACTTTTGCAGTAAGTATGTGAATACAAATTGAGGGGCCTAAACTTACAAGAAGGCCAACAACCTAGAGCACACTACTCATTATAAAATGAGTCTCATTGACTACATAAAAATCCAGACTACAATCCAGAAGGAAGAATGAACTGCAATGATAGCATCTCCTATGCCTGAATACAGTTCTGGTTAAGCTCAATACCAAAGGACTTAATCCTCTTACATAAACCCAACTCGATCACCAATGATCGACCAAATCCTCAGCATGAATGATTAATACATTATTCGCCCGCATACAACACTCCTCTATGATCTACAATGAGATCTTACATCATATATATACAAACCCTCGACCATAAACAATAAAGTCAGCCACCAGACAATAAAGCGATTACATAATTACAAAACAGGCTGGCCTGAGATGAAACAAATAATATGCAACCCATAAGACATCCCAGAAACACATTGAGAAGATCAAACAACACATTACATTAAGCCGGTCCAAAACCTAGATAGACTTGGACCTAATTTAGGTCCACACACGCTAAAGCAATGATCCCAATCAGCCAAGTCTTGAACACGATCACCATCAATATCCTGATATTCTACTAGAAGCCACACCAACACCACTTATGCATAACATCAAAGATATTCAACAAATCTCTACTGGTGAAACCCTCACCGGATCAACAAACCAAGCTTACCAACATATAAAATAGCATCTGATCAACAAATCAAAACCAACTGACTGAACATGAATCTGAGTAGCATGAATAGCAAATCTAAGCCAATTCCAAAAGCCAAAGTATATCGGAGTATATACCGGATCATCATGATATAATCCAACCAGAAACCAAACAACTTACCGGGACCATAAGGATACTGGTAAAGCAACATAAACAACTAGTGTTGACATCAATGACAAAACATCAATGCAACACATAATCAATTCCTCTGAATGGCCAACAAAAGTATGGAAAACCAAAGATCAAGAAACTATTGAAATAAAACCTAGTGACTAGAGAGAAATTCAAGTGATTAGAAGAACAAAAATGAAGCCAAAAGGAAAGAAAAAGGACCCGGGAAGGAATCTAGACGTTGGTGCAGGTTGCAGGAGGCATTACAACTGTTGCAAATTGCAGGCGTAATACTCCAACAACCACCTTTGGAATGCATATTTGTGGGACACTAGAATGATACACATACGTCTCTATCATACATAAGCGTTTGTAAGCTAGATAGTTAATAGGGTAAAAAAAGGGACAAAAGCGAGGCTAACCAAGCTAAGCCAAGAGGATGTTGGCATTATGTGAACCGGTATGTGAACATAATGACATTGTATGTTGTCATTGATGTCAATATGTTGAAGAGGTATGAATTGGCATATGTGAGAACCGGTATAACACCGTGATCCGACATTTGTGCCAAAGTGAAGCGATGTGCTTGTTCAAGGTGAACCGACATATGGTTATGGAAATCGGCACATGGAAGCGTTGTATGACTACCAGTTGGTAGTCTCAACTTCAGGGTTTCCGGTTGAAGTGCTTCAAGCCTATATGGCTCAACCGGTGATCTTTGTGTAATGAGTAAGCAGTATAACAAAGAACAGATCATGTTGCCACGTCAGCCTTGTGCGCATGAAGGATCTTGCATGAAGAAGACTATCCCTATCTACCTCAGGAATGTGCGAAGTTTGTAAATAGTGAAAACGTGTGATGGATTATCAGCCACCATGAAATCGGTGGATAATGAACGATGGAGAATGTCTTGAGATTTAATCAAGATCTGCTGCATTTAATACAGTATGATCAATGGTCAGGATTGAATTGTTTGAATTCCTTAACCTAACAAGTCTAAGGTTTAGGGTTTATGCTACTGACCTATCTGTTGTCCTATAAGGTCGATGTTGTGATTCTTTCAGAGGTTGTTGGAAAAAGCTATGTGTGAGTATCCAAGAGAAGGGATATGAGATCCTTGCCAGACCAGAGGAGAGAAGTGATACCTGCAGAGTGGAAGTGCCGAAGGTGAAGAGGAGCTTAAGCGGATTTGCATTGGCATTGAGTGTTTTTACCAGATCATTGTAATACCTGTTGATCTCTAACCACCTCAACAGTTGGAATATCCCCTAACAGGGTAGCCTTAACCGACTTGCTGTAAATCCCTTAACAGGGTAACTCAAAGTTATTGAGATCTGGAAAGCTAGAGAGCTCTGGAAATCCTTTAGCTATTGAGTTCTTGAAATACTCTAACAAGGTACCCTTAACAAGGTTTAATCCTTAACTGGGTATTGTAGCCATCCCTTAACCGAGTGATCTCTAACAGGATCAGTTTCTAGCAGAACCTTTTGTAATGTCTTTAACCAGACAAGGCTTCTAACAGAGCGGACTTCCAAAGAGTTCAACAACAAGCTTGTGGGTATTCATCCCACTGTGGTTTTTCCCAGTTGGGTTTCCACGTGAAAAATATGTGTCACATGTGATGCTTTTATCTTGTGATGCTTTGTTATTGCTTGTTAAGCATATGATGGTTCTGTGTTTTATGCCTGTCAATAAAACATGTTGAACTAGCTATTGTGAAGATATGATGATAGATTACCTGTTCTTGCATAAGGGTGAAATGGTAGTGTAGTTTTGAGTTGAGTGGAAAACTCAGTGAGTAACCGGTTTATGATTGTTTTAGTTGTTCTGAGTTTTACCGGTTGCACTCTATTTCAAACCGGTGTCACTGTTTGCTAGTCATTTGGAGTAATTGCTGCTAAACCGGTTTAGGTCTATATTTTATCTATACTGATTCACCCCCCCCTCTCAGTACCGGTTTGGTACTATTCGTTCATCATTGAGTTATCAGAGGACAAGCATGCAGAAGCTAAAAGGAGTTCTCCAATCGACATAAAAGTGGAGGTACTCATGTGTATCAGGAAATTACATAGGATTTAATTTATAATGTTACATTTTCTCCCCAGTTTAGCAAGCATATCATTCTAATGTGATGTGAGCTAAAGCAAAGAGATAAAAGTTACACAAATTTTAACAAGATACAAAGGGGAAGCAAAATTCTCTAATTGTACATAGTTGCTCCTAGGGAAGAGACTTGAACTTTTGTGAGATGTTGCTAGGTTGTTTCATAAAAAACATGTCAGACAAAAAATAATTTTTTTTGATACAAAAATGATTAAAATCAAACACAAAGATAGCAAGATAGTTATCACTGAGATAAAAATATATTTTTGCTATGGGTAGCAAGTTGTGTTAAGCTACATAGGCATACAATAGGGTGATTAATGATAAATTAGATAGTGGTTTGGCCTCCATAAAGGCGATAAAATAATAATGATCATTTGAGATAGTTGTTTGGCCCCCACAAAGGCAACACGATAATAGATACAATACAAGATCATTAGATAGGTAGATATTAAGATAAATACGATGCTAAAAAAATATGTACAAAGATATGATAGCGCCATCTTAAAATGGTATGTGCTACATGCATGTCATTCTAAGGAGAAGAGATGTTGTGTCACTTCAACATAATAAGATTTTTCTGTTAAATGCCACCTTGCAACAAATGACACCCACAATATCAACAAAAACACAAAGAGACATGGGGTTTTGATAGCTCAATGTTAGAAGAACTCAAAGCAATAAGATAAAATCATGCATATGACTGCATTTGAGTTACTCATCATGGTCTTGAATATTTTGGATCTTAAAAAGGCACATGCAGACAAAGATAAAACAAAAATTTGGGTCAACATGGAAGAGAGCATAAATGCCCCCAATGCTTTGCATCATCCCTAAATATTGAAAATCAAGATACAAAAGATAGAAGATGGATGATTAACAAATAGAGGAAGGTCACGATAGATAATCCCTTGTTTCCAAGCACATGTAGAGTGACTTAGGTTATCCAGGAGAGAACCAACATATAAAGATAGTCATCACCCTCTATTTCCAAGTACCTATGAAGTAACTTGGGTCCTTTAGGGGACACAAAACATATAAAAATAAGCATGAGAGAGCACAAACATGAACACTCTAAGATACAAAAATTTCTTCTCACAATAATTAAGAGCCAACTTCTTCCTCAACACCAACTGTAGATTTACAATAGATATCCTCTGTAAATCATTATTTGGTAGGAAAAATGGAATCCTTTTGGATATTGATTGAGAGTGAGAGATAAAATTTATAATCCTCTCGTTCTAGGTATTTGCTTGCAATAAATAAGGTCTGCTATATTGACCTTTCTTCCAATGTTCACCTAGAACTATGCACGAAAGACATCCATAAGTTGATTGATTGATTTGATAGAATAATCGAGTAAGGAACTATACCACTCTAGCATGGTTCCCTTAAGGGACTAAGAGAATAACTTCAATAGTACAAAGTGTAAATTGTGATAATGATTGCATATAGTCATGAAAGAATCAATGTAAAAATCAAGATCTTCTTCTCCATTATACTGATCAGATTTCAATACCTCAATTCCTTGGGAGATTAATTGTGTTCAAGATGCTTAGGTCAAGTAGATCGTGACAATAACAACTAGGAAGTGAAGATTGATTGGCAATGGATGCAAGGGTGGTAATATGGTGTTGCAATTATCCCATATTCTGCAAGATAGTGTTTAAAATAAGGTTGTTATGTGGAGGAGGCAGAGACATAGTAGTAGAGGAACGAGCACCAGAACCTCTCCTAGCACCAACACTAGGGCTAGTACCAACAACCGTACCAAAGCTAGCTAGAGCAGCCTGTGTAGTGGAACTAGAGGTAGTAGAAGTATTAGCGACCAATATATCTTAAGGGAATCTATGAAACATTGATACTAGGTGTAGTCACATAAATCTGTCCATCTTAATTAAATGAATATTTGCTATTTATTTGATTAATAACCCACTAGCCAACAGTTAATTGAATTAACATTTAATTAATTCATCCTCAAATAATTCTCCTATTAATTAAATAAATTATTCAATTTATTTTAATTAATTCATTAAACTAAATTCACAATCAATTAAATGAATAAATCCTATTTATTTAAATTAATCCCCTTTCTTCTTTTAAATAAATAAATAAAAATATTTATTTAAATCATTAAACAACCCCCCCACTTGCATTCCCCTACAAAATGCAAGTTGCACCTATTTGTTGAAATAAATGAATTTTATTTTTATAAGAATCATATTTTCCCTCACCCACCAAACCCACTTGCAATCTTAAACCCCTTCTAGACTCTTCTAACCCCTTCCTAATTAGCCTAATCCATCCCCTAATTATTTTCACATTCCTAAGCAACTTGAAGTCACTTCTCAAAGACTCCAAAGTGTTTGAAAAACATTTAATGCTTTATGTGTTCAACAATTTAACCTCTAAAGTCTTCCAAACCACTAATGGATCTTACATGGCCATTAATGGCTCTTACATAACCATTTATGGTTAGATCGACTTGCTCCTAAGGTTAGAGACTTTACCTCTAAACTCAATCCTCATTCAACCCATGGCTCTCTTCAAGGATTTTTTGCTTTGACCATGGTTATCCTCACTAACTGTTGCACATGATTTTATCCATTGGATAAAGGCATTATTCTTTGAATAATGAATTTATTCACTCAACTCAACATTAACCTTATCTCCCAAGTTAACCCTCAGGTCATGTCAAGCATTTAATGCTTCTTCCCTCTCCCCTCAACCCATCTCATGTGGACATTTGTCACCCCGGGATTGGGTTGAAAGCCCTCACAAGGATCTAAAACCCTTCAATCCTGACCCTTGTTGAGATTACTCAATCTCAACCATCCATTGCTCCATTTTACCTATAGATAGAGCTCATTTCTTCATAATCTGGATCCTGAAAACTTGTATGCATTTAACTTATAGCCAATTTTAGAGAAAAACATTTTAGCATAAATCACTAATATATTGTCATTTTGGACCAAAATAAATCTTAGTTCATTTCATAGCATCTCATATTAGTTTGTTTTACACTTGCATAGCATAGTTTAAAACATTTCAATCTTAAATCTCCTTAAGACATCCATAGTGCAAAAAGCTGCTGAGAGATACACTCATTTGGAAACTTGGAGAGGAGAGGAACAAGGGAGGAAGAGATACAAACATGTTGGAAGCCATTTGGAGATGCCTTGTTGCATTTGCTTTTATTGTTAAATGTTTTATTGTGCTTATAGTATCTCTCTTGATATGCCTGTTTAGAATAATCTTTGGTTGATTAACACTAACTCTTTGTTTCTTGTGTTTTTCATGTGTTTGTTGCCTCACCACAGGTTTTTCTAACAACCCCTTTTTGCAAAGAATCACTAGGTATAGTGACACTAGATAATGGATTAATAGTAGGTTAAACATCCACCATGTGGACTAAAACTTTGGGGATAGCAACACCAATATGTGCACCACTTGTATTAGACTGATCATCCTGGGTGCTAGCATCAATTTAAGTGGAATGTCAGATCACACAATCATAGATAGATCCCTTAACATATGTAGGCCCTTTCTATTTGAGATAAGCATATCTTTGAAACTATTAACCATAGAGCTAGCATAGGGGAGGACCTTCTCTCGATTCAGTATCCTTCGAAGTCCCTTTAGTTCACCTTCGAGGAATGAATCTGGTGAAACAAAATTGTAAGAGAAGACTCATGATCAAAAATAGGGGAGATGGTGGTGTGTGTGTGAAAAGTGGACCTGTATCTGTTTCTGTAATACACAACAATTTAATTAAGTCATTACATGTATGGTTAGGAAATCAATAATCAATGAATATGAAAATGATATTAAGCTAGATGGATGCAAGATTAATCTAACATGATTTAAACAATAAATGAATATTTATGCTAAATGATTTAAGTAATATGAAATAACTAATATGCAATATCTAAATGCAAATTCTCAATGAACTTAGAGAAAAATAGCATAATAACAATACATTCTCCAGGATTTTTGAATGAGAGATGACAGCCTGAATTTATAGAAAATTCAGAACGACACCAAAGGCTGAGATCAAATGATGATGAGTGGTCAAGATTTTCCAAGAGGAAGCACAATCCAAGTGAATTGATGTGATTGGATGCTTTTCTCAGTTTTAAAGGAAATTGAACTAAAATTAAGATAAAATCAAGAAAAAATTGATTTATTCTCTATTTCATTCAATTTTAAGATTTTAATTGTTTTAATTGCTTTCTTTAAGATTATCTATCAATTTTTAATTTGTTTTTTCAAGATTATCTCCAATTGATGGGCGTGTGCACAAAGATGGTGGTCAGAAAAGTGGACACCACCCAAAAAAAACTTTGACAAACAGGCAGCACGTACGCGGTTTTAAAATTTCAAATTCCCGCATACGCGCTTAGGTTTGTTCTTCTCGAGCCTAGAAAAGGTAGCGCGTATGCACTGAGTTTAGGAAACTGAGCGCATACGCACTACGACTAGGAAAATTAGCACGTACGTGTTGCTTATAGGAAAATGAGCGCATACGCGCTAATAATCCTAGTAAAACCACGTACGCGGTGCCTGATAAAAAAAGTTTAAAAAAAAACTGGGTCCTCATTTACTCGAAAAGCGCATTTTTTAGTTTTTTTTTTCCCATTTTCTAACCTAAACCACGAATGGGGTGCTAAAGTTGTCCTCCAGGCTATGGATCAAGGTTAGTTTTTGTTTATTTTTCTCTTTCTTTCTGGTTTATGCAATTTGTTTTACATTTTGAATTTAATTTCATTAATTTTGATTAGGTTTTTTCATTTTTTGTTTCAAAAACCAGATTCTTCTAATCCAGAACAAGAACAACCAAATGCACCTCCTGAAAACCCACAAGAACAACCAAATGCACCTCCTGAAAACACACAAGAACAAACCCCAATTCCTCCTTTTGACCGCACAACCGAAACACAAGAAGAATTAATTAATCAGTTAGGGCAAAATACATCCAAAATCAATAGATTGATTGTAAAAGTGAAAACTTCTGAGCTTGACCATCATCAATCCCTCGCCACTAGCCTAGAAACATTAGCTAGTGGTGCCATAGCTGTTTCCACAGAAATTACCAAATGGTGAAGCTTTAGGGATAGGTGTCATCAATTTTATGCCAATGGGCTATCATACGATGGAGTTAAAAACAAAAATATTTCTAAACAACAAATATGTGCCCTTTTTGTTGACCCAAAAACCAGTCAGTCATTACCTCCTAATGCAAAGAGGTTTCCCATACATTGGTGTACCAATGTGTAGATGAAGAATCTTTTTTGGCAGAGGTAGCGGATGGTCTTTGACGATCCACCTTGTAATAATTATGAGGTGCCATTATATTTTTTGAGAAAAATATATTGTGAGTTTGTGCTCAATGTGCGCCCAAATTATTTTGACATGAGAGAGTTTCATGGTAGAGGTGGTGGCTCTGCCCAAGATAGACTTGGAGCCCGTAGGCGATTAGCCGCGGAGAGTCAGCGCCCCCTAGCACCCAAACCCAAGGTGCATTAGGTTGTCCCATTAGAGCTGAAAGAGTCGATGGAGCTACAGACTCTTCACGCGATCACATCATTGACTGGTGCCATCATCCAGCATGGGACATCATTAGCACACCCTATTGTATTGGATGATGAGCCGTTAGAGGGCGACAGAGAGCCCATCGAGCATATGTGTGTCAGTTGCTTGGGGATATGCTCAGGGATAGATGATGTAGCCGGTGCAGATGGATACTCATATCATCTATGCACGATTTGTGGTTGTAGATGTCAGGCTCACACGATTGAGGATGTCGCGCTGACAGATGAGTTGATGGACATGGTGTTTGCCCATGAGCCACAGACATAGGTGTGTTGATTTGAATTCATAACATTTTATTTATCAGTCACTTTAATCTTGTAATTACATAAATGAATTTTCATTTATACATCGATTTAAATTGAGACAAATAATATGCATTTCAGGATGCAGCAGCGATATACCATACACCTCCCCCAGTTACCATAGCTGCAACTTCGACGCTTGAGGTATAAATTTTTTAACATGTTAAAATAGAATAGTACACTTTAAATTCAAAAAAATACAAGATATACTAACTATCTTTAATGCTTGGTCGGATTTTTGGTTTGTAGGTGTTGACAGGGGACAAAATGTCTTAGATTGATGACATCACGCTCTCCGCAATCGATTTTGGCCTACAAGGCTATACGGTATGATATTTTGTACAACTCTTTTTATGTATTGTTTTGATGGAATATGCAAGTCATTTCATTTTAGATTTTTAAAATTATGTTTAATTTATTATCTGTATTAATATCTCATGTTAATTTTGTATTTTTAGGGTACCCCCTCCGCGTCTAGGGCTCATCCCAAGAAAAATAATTCCTCGAAGACGCCAAAACGTGTGAAGAAGGTAATTGAACACATTTTTAGTTGTACAATTGTTTGAAAATGTTGAAATCAAATATTAGTTGGGGTTTGTAGATTGATTAGTGTTTTTTGTCTATTTTACATGTACATCAGCCATTGAGCTTTGTGGATATGTTGAATGCACCTGATTCGCCTGCAGATCAAGAGAGGGCAGATGTATGTATCTCTACTTTATTTTCTTGATTTGATGATTATATGCACACGTACATGTGAACTTGTGATATATTATAATCTTATAATTTTTTCATACAGGAAATATCCATACCTATTTCGTCAATGGCGAACCCTCCTCCTTGCACTGGAGAAGCATCTCAGGATCCAATACACTTTTGTTTGATATGTAAAATCAATTGTTTTCAACCTTCAATACTTATCGTTATATTAATTGTATTTAATCTTTGTACATTTTTTGTATAGGTAATAGCGCCAGTTTCTACATCGATGGTGAGCCATCCTCAGTCCATTGGAGAAGCATCTCAGGCACAGGTATGTCATTGTTCTCTATATTATAGCTTTTAAGTGTTTTTGATATATTTATGTTAGTACATTGTATTAATTGTAAATTTAATCTACAATAGACTCCTTCACGGTATGGCCATAATGTGGATCCATTTAAGTATGTCTTCAAGAAAACTCCTAAGAGTGACAAAGAGAGTAGAGCGAAGACATTAGCTCCTAGATAAGCTGATGAGGTAATCTACATTTCAATTGCAAAGGAATTAAAGTTAAATGCATAGTTATGATGTTAATTGTGAACTATTTTCTACAAAAGAATTATAACTTGGCTTTTGAATTGTGGTTTTGCAGCCATTTACAGAGCCGTGTACTGCATCAAAGAGGCTTGATTTTGATGATCCACCAGAGGTTTAGGATCATATAGTGTTAGTTTTGGTCATAGAATGACCAATACATGTAGATATATTCTACATTTTTATTGTATATCGATTTGGACATGGCATATGCCACATTTTTGTAATACTTGTATTGACTTGGCAGACATGCCTTTTTTTATATATATAAATATCGATATTCGATCCAATAAATGTGTAATGAGTTCATTATTTTGTATTCATTGTATTTTGTGGTTGTCCTTTTATAAATTTAAATGAATATTTGCATATGTAATCAACAATATGAATATAAACAACAAAAATATATGATATAAAGCATTGCAATCATGGAATATGATTTGATAAAATTTCTAAAATGTTGAATTAACTCTACAAAACTCCTTGTATTCAATTCATTATTGTGTATTCGCTGTATTTGGTGGCTGCCCTTTTATAAATTTAAATGAATATTTGCATATGTAATTAACAATATGAATATAAACAACAAAAATCGACAATATGAATTTAAACAACAATGTGTTTGGTGTGAGAGCACCCTCATGCCCACAATGGTCAAATTTTGTTCCTCATGTGCACAAACTGACATCGTGAGCGCGTCTGGGTGGGCATGTTTACGCTAGGCATGCCCCTGTCATGCATCCCAAAGCACCAGAACGTTGAGAGTCATACCCTACTGGTGCGATCTCTCAAGTGCCTTGAGTCCAAAAAATTGTCAAAATTTGGCGGACTGTTTCTTCCAATCCACGACACATACGGTTGATCTGTTTGATCTCGTGGGGTCACATGAGGCTCCTTTACAATGGCCTATCTTGATTTTTGATGACTCAGAGCCATTTTCAATTAGTAGCATTTTTTCACCTGCTCAAAAAACCGTCAGTTGCTTGCAAGGAAAAGTTGCAAAATTGACTAGAATTGATTATGTTCCTCATGTACACAAACAGACGTCGTGAGCGCATTTGGGTGGGAATTTTTACGCTAGGAATGCCCCTGTTGTGCATCCCAAAGCACCAGAACGTCGAGAGTCATACTCTACCGGTGAGATCTCTTAAGTGCCTTGAGTCCAAAAAAATGTCAAAATTTGACGGACTGTTTCTTCCAATCTATGACACATATGATCGATCTGTTTGATCCTGTGGGGTTGCGTGAGGCTCCTCTACAATTTCCTATCTTTGTTTTCGATGACTCGAAGCTGTTTTCAATTAGTATTATTTTTTCGCCTACTCAAAAAACCGTCAGTTGCTTGCAAGGAAAAGTTGCAAGATTGGCTAGAATTGATTCTATTCCTCGTGTGCATAAATAGATGTCGCGAGCGCATCTGGGTGGGCATGTTTATGCTAGGAATGCCCCTTTCATGCATCCCAAAGCACTAGAACGTCGATTGTCATACCCTACCGGTGAGATCTCTTAAGTGCCCTGAGTCCAAAAAATTGTCAAAATTTGATGGACTGTTTCTTCCAATCCATGACACATACGATCGATGTGTTTGATCTCGTGGGGTCACATGAGGCTCCTCTACAATGGCCTATCTCGATTTTCGATGACTCAGAGCCATTTTCAATTAGTAGTATTTTTTCGCTTGCTCAAAAAACCGTCAGTTGCTTGCAAGGAAAAGTTGCAAGATTGGCTAGAATTTATTCTGTTCCTTATGTGCACAAACAGACATCATGAGCACATCCGGGTAGGCATGTTTACACTAGGCATGCACCTGTTGTGCATCCCAAAGCACTAGAATGTTGAGAGTCATACCCTATCGGTGAGATCTCTCAAGTGCCCCGAGTCCAAAAAATTGTCAAAATTTGACGGACTATTTCTTCCAATCCACGACACATACGGTTGATCTGTTTGATCCTGTGGGGTTGTGTGAGGCTCCTCTACAATGGCCTATCTCAATTTTTGACAACTCAGAGCCATTTCCAATTAGTAGCATTTTTTTGCCTGCTCAAAAAACCGTCAGTTGCTTGCAAGGAAAAGTTGCAAGATTGGCTAGAATTGATTCTGTTCCTCATGTGCACAAACAAACATTACGAGCGCATCCGGGTGGGCATTTTTATGCTAGGCATGCCCTTGTCGTGCATCCCAAAGCACCATAACATCGAGAGTCATACCCTACCGGTGAGATCTCTCAAGTGCCCTGAGTCCAAAAAATTGTCAAAATTTGACAGACTATTGTTTCCAATCCAAGACACATATAGTTGATCTGTTTGATCCCATGGGGTTGCGCGAGGCTCCTCTACAATGGCCTATCTCATTTTTCAATGACTAGGAGCCATTTTCAATTAGTAGCATTTTTTTGCCTGCTCAAAAAACCGTCAGTTGATTGCAAGGAAAAGTTGCAAGATTGGCTAGAATTGATTATGTTCCTTGTGTGCACAAATAGACGTTGCGAGCGCGTCCGGGTGGGCATGTTTACACTAGGAATGCTCCTATCATGCATCTGAAAGCATCAGAACGTCGAGAGTCATACCCTACCGGTGAGATCTCTCAAGTGCCCTGAGTCCAAAAAATTATCAAAATTTGACGGACTATTTCTTCCAATCTACGACATATATGGTCGATTTGTTTGATCCCATGGGGTCATGTGAGGCTCCTCTACAATTGCCTATCTCGGTTTTCAACGAATCGAAGCCATTTTCAATTAGTAGCATTTTTTTGCCTGCTCAAAAAATCGTCAGTTACTTGCAAGGAAAAGTTGCAAGATTGGCTAGAATTGTTTATGTTCCTCGTGTGCACAAACCGACGTCATGAGCGCATCCGGGTGGACATGTTTACACTAGGCATGCCCCTATCATGCATCCCAAAGCACCAGAACGTTGAGAGTCATACCCTACCGACGCAATATAGAAGTTGCTTGACAACTTTTTTGACAATTTTGTTGACAACAGTGACAATTTTTGCTCAAATTGTATCTAGTCTCAATCTATCACCCCTATGACCCGACAATGACTCAAATAATTATCCATGATTATAAAAGAATCAAGAATGCTCATGATTGACCAGGGACACATCACATATACTCAAAACATAGTGACAAAACATGGACACATATTATTCAAAAATTTGCCTCTAAATATGGTCAAATCAACTCTTGGCTATTTGATTATACAAAAAATTGTCTTACAAATAATCTCATGGAGAGAGCGAGAGAGAGAGAGAGCACGAGAGGGAGAGAGAGAGAGGGAGATGGAGAGAGAGGGAGAGAGGGAGAGAGAGAGAACATGGGGGGAAGGGAGAGGTAGAGGGAGGGAGAGAGGGAGAGAAGAGGGAGAGAGAGAGAGAGGAGAGGGGAGAGGGAGATAACATGGGGGGAAGGGAGAGATAGAGGGAGGGAGAGAGGGAGAGAAGAGGGGGGAGGGAAGGTAGAGAGAGGGAGAGAGGGAAGGAGGGAGAGAGAGAGAGAGGGAGAGGGAGGGAGAGAGAGGGAGAGAGGAAAGGAGGGAAGGAGGGAGAGAGAGAGAGAGCGAGCGAGAGAGTGAGAGAGAGAGAGAAGAGAGGGGTGGGAGAGGGAGAGAGAGGGAGAGGAGAGGGGAGAGAGAGAGAGAGGAGGGGGGAGGGGGGTGGGAGAGAGAGAGAGAGGAGGGGGGAGGGGGAGGGGGAGTGGGAGAGAGAGAGAGAGAGGAGAGGGGTGGGAGAGAGAGGGGGGAGGGAAGGTAGAGAGAGAGAGAGAGAGAGAGAGAGAGAGAGAGAGAGAGAGAGAGAGAGAGCGCATGGGGGGAAGGGAGAGGTAGAGGGAGGGAGAGATGGAGAGAAGAGGGGGGAGGGAAGGTAGAGAGAGAGAGAGAGAGAGAGAGAGAGAGAGAGAGAGAGAGAGAGAGAGAGGGGGAGGGGGAGGGAGGGAGAGAATACATGATAAAAATCAAAGAGGAAGTTGTAGATAAGAAATAAATTCACTTCTATAGAAGTGCAGACACAGTTGCAGTGGGGTATGGAGGGAGAGAAGAGAAAGAGGGATGGGGTATGGAGGAAGGGAGAAGGGGAGAGAGAGAGAGAGAGAGAGTGTGTGTGTGTGTGAGAGAGAGAGAGAGAGAGAGAGAGAGAGAGAGAGAGAGAGAGAGAGAGAGACCTTGTATTTATTTGAGAGGGAGAGACGATACACTTACATGTGTATATATATGTTTAATATATTATGTGTATATAAACATATTATATATACAATGTCATATTATACACATTATATATTACATATATTATATGAATATACACATATTATACACATATTATATATTACATATATTATATGAATATACACATATTATACATAGAATATAATATTATTCAATAGCACGTACGCGTTGTTTATAGTAAAGATAGCGTGTACGTGCTGTTTAATGGGAAACACGCCTGTACGCACTTCTTACACTATAAATACCTCGTACGTGCTTTTTAAACCATAAGTACCCCGTATGCACTTTTTAACTTTTTAGACTTGGAAATAGGCTTGGATGACAAAGCTATGGATTGGAAGTTTGATTTCCCTCCATTTCTCTCATTTTTGATGTGTTTTATTTTATCAACTTGGTTTATCGACTTTGTCATCATCAGGTTTACACTTCATAAAGTGGGTATTTCTAAAATTGCCACCATATTTTCACCCATCTTCTGAGCTTTCTAACCATATAATTTTTTTTCAATTTGAACAACAATAACATATTATTATTGAATTTCTTTTACTAGTGTCTCCATAGTTCTCACAGACATAGGTGCACCATTTCTTGAATAACTTTTGATATACATATCCAAATTTAAAAAACTTTATATATTATTGTAGTGCACTTGATTTTTTACAATTTAAAAAAAAAAAAATTGTATTTTTGATTTTTTTAGTACAACTTATGCTTCGCGCACAAACAGGTATCGAATTTTCAGGATGTACTCGATTGGAAAAATCATAAAAAAAAAAAACTCAACAAAAATTTACAAACAAATACACATCTTCTAGTGCTCACTCTTAACTATCTTTCTGTTAAAGGATTTGTCAAAATACTAAATCTAACTATGACTTTTTTGATGCGCACGTCATACACTATGTTATGTTTTCAGAAAAAAACAAGGTCAGTTTTTCGTGCACGAAGGATTTGACCCCCTTAATCTTATCTAATTTTAAAAAAGTTTAGTATTTTGGAAACTAGATTCAGAGTACTACAATATTTGTTCTTTGATTATCTTCATATCTTGAGTGGATGACTTTCAAATTTTGCCTCTAAGTTTAGGTTCACCTGATTTCAGAAAAAAAGTGTCCACTTATACCCCCCTTTTTGACCACCATCTTTGTGCACTTACCTTGATTTCTTTTCTCAAATTTTTAATTCTTTATTGTCAATTAATTCCTTTTTTGATTTATTTCCTTTTTTGAAGATTTGTGCTCATAATTTCCAATTCCTCTTTCTTGATTTGTTTCCTTTTTTGAAGATTTGTGGCAAATTGATTTATTTAATTAAATTAATTCCTCTTTTTGATGATTTAATGGCAAATTGATTTATTTAATTAAATATGCAAAAGATATTTAATTAAAATAAATAAGATAATTTTTTAAAATGATTTACTTGGAATGATTTAATTAATTAAATAAATATTTAATTAATATTGATTGATTAATTTTGCCATGTGACATTTGATGATTTTAGAATTAATTGTGTGCTCAAGATTTATTTAATTGCCTTTGGTTAGGACCTTAGTGATGTTGTCGAGATTAGGGGCTCATGGTTTATATGACCATTTTTAGGGTATTACATTTGCCCCTCTTTGAATTAATGTGCGAGCAACGCGTTGGTTCAAAGAATAGTTGGTCTAGGAGATATCAGTTCTGAACTTGATTGATCACGAACTAGATGAAAAGCGAGGTGTTTAGCTTGTTTCGAAGTGATGAAGCTGAATGAAGTCTGATTAAAGCGATACCGTTCCCAAACTTGATTGAACTTAGGAATGATAGAAAAAAAAGATACCGAACTTGAACTTGATTGATCAAGAAGAAGATCTTACTGATCTAGAACTTGATTGATCTAGACACAACAAGTGATGATAAAAATCAATCTTGAACATGATTGATCAAGATACGATGAGCGAAGATAAACTGTCTAGCTTGATCCAAAGCGACGAATACTGAACACCTGCTTAGATTGAGTATAATCAATGATACTCTTTAAACCCTTGATTGAGTTTAAACGAATAATCAACTTGATGAAAAGCGATGAAACCGATTAACGTTAAGAGATTGATTCAGACGAAGACAAATATCAGTTTGATATGAAGTGATGAAACTGATATGCCCCTAGCGATTGATTTGATTCAGATGATCGAGAAATCTCAACTTGATATAAAGCGATGAAGTTGAGATGCCCCTAGCGATGAGGTCTTATTTGATTGATTTTCTTTAGTTGAAAAAGATTTTTGCTTGAGTTTTGATGAAGATTTGAAAATTTTCTTGACATTTGAAGATGTAAGGTCGTAAGGTCATGAGTATGCCCCCTCGAGAGTGAAATCGAAAGGTAGCGAGGGTACATAATGATTATAGGAAATATTGAGCAATGATAAGTTATTTTGAGCATAAATTGGTTCAGAGGAATTTTTGAAGATTTTGCGTTGATTGATAAGAAATTGAGCACAAAGTTGATTGTAAAGTTGATGTGTAGAATGAAATTGAATTAAGATTCAACATTGAAATTGAGCACAATTAAAAGAGAGAATAAGTAGATGATGAAAAGTGCTAAGTGGTCCAAATTTTGTGAAATTTTGATGAGAGTTGACATCATATTTCGATTTCGATCCCAAAAATGGACTCAAGACAACCGATTTACAAGCTCGTGATTTGGTTTCATCGTACTTATGTTGATTGATTATGAGATGTCCATCTATATGCTTTATTATATATGTATGCATATGTTTTCAGTATAGATGAATGAATGCAAATGGAATATGGATGTCTATTTTTCTTTCTTTTCATATGCAAATAAATGAATGTGAATGAGTAATGAGTAATGCAATTTTTTTCATTTTTCTATGCAATAAGATGAATTCAAATGAATGATAGTGAATGTATGAATCTATATAAGATGTTTATGTATGCAACTAACATCTCAAAACACAAGTACTCGATCGGAGAAATGATGAAAAGAGACCACTTAGTGAAGAAATGATGATGCTTCCAACTCTCATGCAGAAGATAAAGAAATTAGTGTTACCATACCGAAATCACTCTACATTCATGAGATGCAGAATGAAATGCAAGATGAGATGCAAAATGCAACCTAAACCTAGTCACTGGATTGTGAAAAGCTTAATTTTCATCATTGAGCGTTTTACAATTATAGCAGGCAGATTAGAGTTCCTTGCTTTTCATGTGCAATATTAATTATCTTGTCCGCAATGAACCTTTTTTCGTTCATATCCTTGGATAGATTTCGCAGGGACCTAGATTGTACAATAAAGAAATTCCCTCAAAACAGACAAAGAAATGATGGGAACCTCCCTGTAGCATTCAAATAAGCAGAGTCGAGGTATGTGTTGCAATTTCACCTTAATGTGAAGGCTCTTATCACAGACACCCAGCCGATTAGATGTTTTCAGATCATCAGAATCATTCCTACAAGCAGAAAACAAAGAACATATTATGCCCCCAATCCTTGCTCCTCTTAGTCAAGATAGACTTCCTTGAGTTACTCAGAGGGAATAATAAGTGAAGGCCAATGTAAAAGACAACACACAAAGAAAATTTCATGCATATCTCAAACAATTTAGTGACTGTTTTCAGTAGTCTTGTTTTGCTTGTGTACTCAGTGATAAAACTCTTCAGTAGTTAGGAGACAGGTGACTGACTCAGAGTGGACGATTAGGTATCACTGACATAAAGATGACTTGGTTAACATTGCTTAGGACATGTAATGTGCTCTGTCGATTACCCTAAGACTAGGTCAGTGATTGGTTTCAAGCCATGAGGGTTTTAAAAGAACCAAGATGTCACAAAAGTGACTAAAAGTTATGTAGAAGCTAAAGCAAAGATGCAGCATTTCAGTACAAGAGATAAGACTACCCTGGACAAAATCCAATAGCCATATTGATCTATTTCATTGTTTTTATTTGTGTGATCATTGATAGGAATGTCTAGTTTCAAAGAGTAAGTATCCCGTATAAGACTAATTTGTCTAGTTTCAAGTGTACCCTTCCTTGTATAAGACATGTTGATGTTTGATAGAGTTTGATAGATTGATTAACAAGACATGCAATAAGTTTGATTGTAGAGTTTGAGAGGTTGTCTATGGTCGATTTAGTTTGATGGATAGTCTATGCTTTCTTGCTCTGATTTTTTTTTCAGTTTTTGATTTTGTGAGTTTTTTATTTTTAGGATTTTGTTCAGGACATTTTATGATTTTTAGGAGTTTGTTCAGGACATTTTATGATTTTTTATGATGTTTTCTCCTAGTGTCTAGCAAGGCAAAAGGGATTTTGAGTACATGAATGGATAAGCGAATGATAGTGGAATCTTTCAAGGACTATCTCACAACGTTAATCCAAGCACAGGGTCTAGATATAACAATGTAAAGAAAGGATTTTAGCGATGTAAAGCAAGGATTTTAGTGATGTAAAGAAAGGATATAGCATAATGAAGCAAGATATAGCGTAACAAAGCCATATGTTCCAAAGAAGTGGCCATGTCAAGAGGTTTGTGGAAAACATGTTTTTGCATTTTGTCCATAGTGTGGATCAAGATCAAGGAATAGATCTGGATAGGAGGCAGATATGATAAGAAAGATCAAAAGGGAGTAATGAAGGATGTAAGCGAGAAATGGATAGGAGCTAAAGGGTCTGGATCAAGTGAAATGTATAGGACATACAAAACCTGTAAAGATCCTTAACCTTGTCAAGATCAGAGGTGGAAAAGGGATATGAATGTAGATAGAGAGAATGAGGGATAATGGAGGAAGAAGGATAATAGAGGATGAAAGATAATAGATGAATGCACATGGATGGAACTTGCCCCCAGTGTAAAGTGAAAAAGGATAATGGATTACGCATGATGCCTTTTTGCCAGGTTTTCATCATGGTACTTGCCCAAGGTGCCACAAGAAGTGGTTTTCACTCGTGGACGAAATTATTTCTCTTTACTTTTTTTTTCTGATTTTTTTTTTTTCACTTTTTCATCATTTTTTTTTTCTTCTTGAAAGATATTGGAGGCGTGATAGGGGATGGAAGAAGGACCCCAATGTATCGCTTCTTTGGATGGTACCCTTAAAATATGAGTTGGATAATGGATGGGATGTTGGGAGAATTGTGTATGGCTAGATGGAAATCCTGGAAAGATCAACATTGGCACACGCCTTGAGGGATGGTGGACATATCGAAGAGAAGTGAATCTCAAATTTTGAGATTTGGATGGAGGAAAGGTTACAGATTTTGGGGCATAAGAACCCAAAATGGATGAAGGAGGTGATGGAGGAATAGACTCAGAAGGTTTGGATGGAGGAACAACAATTTTGGATGCCAATTTTGATTTTTCTTTAGACTGTTGTGCTTCAATTAGCTACTTAGGGATCCACATGGTTTTTGATTTTTCATGATTTTGTAGTTCCTTATAGCACATTGCTTGTACAAGTGCCTTAGGAACCCATATAACTTTTGACTTTTCTTCTTTCTTTGTGAGCCTTTATTGCATTTTGTATTTTTCTTTGTTTTGACATGTCAATTAGATGGGACACGTTGATCCTTGAATACATGTGGATTACTTGACTTATGACTTTTATGCTTGGCATCCAAATTGCTTGGAGGGAGATGCGTGGATAGATAGGAATGATATGGAGGTCTTTTATATGGATGGAAGGTACTCAAAGATGTGTGCCTTTGTTGATCTTGCATAAGGGATGGAGGGATATAGGGACCTAGAATGGATGGAAGTGATGATGGGGAAAGCGTATATTTGGATTTAACTGGAGAAATGTAGGATTTATGAGAGATACCAACATCTTGAGAAATTTCCCTGAGGCCATGACCTGTAACATTTTCTTTAATATGGAGGGGTTCTTGCTTGTGTAGATCTACCCCTTTACCTTTATAAATATTTTGACTTGTAGGCTACACTTTGCTTTGGAAAGAAGGTGCGAGTCCATTATGAGATGGAGGTGGAATGTAGGGAATGATAGGATCATGAGAGGGATTTATGGGCATGATGGACTCTTGAGGTGAACTTGGAGGATTATGACAAGGAGATGAAGGGATACTTTGATCTTGACATGGAAGGACCATTGGATAGAGTAGGAAGGGTGTTTGACTCTTCATTTTGAATAGGACCATTTGAAAAGGTAGAAGATGCATAATGATCTTGCTTAGGAAGTGGGTTAGGAATGGGATTTGGAAGGATGTTTTTCTGTTGAGATAGAAGTGAGTCATCTCAAAAAAAATGAAAAGGTATAAGGGGATCATCATGGGAATCTAGTGAAATAGGATCTTTTTCAATCATTAGATGGGATTGGAGAGTTTTGGTGCCTTGATCTTGATTTATGATAGGACTTGTTTCTTCATTTTCCAAATTATCCTCTTGACATGAAGCCATTTCTAAGGAAGAGGTAGGATTGTGCATAGGCGTAGGGGATTTTTGGAAGGTCTTCATATTTTGGCATGATGGGGAATCATTTTGAGTGGATAGGATCTAGGATTTTTAAATCTTTAGAGGAACTTGTATTAGTATTGGGATTAACTTGGATTTCCATAGGAGATATCCCTTGAAGGTAAAAATGAGAAGTTTCATTGTTTGAAGGAGATGAAGGCATCATGGAAGGGATGGAGGCCACATATGGAGCCTTGCTAGACATAGGTTCATGATTTTGATTATGCTTAGAAGTAGTTCCTTCTTTTTCTTTAGGTGAGTCATTATGATCTTCAATTTCAATGACACCATCATCAATGAGATCTTGAATCTTATGTTTTAATTACATACACATTGAAGCCTTATGTTTGTTATGGCTATGATATACACAATAACTACTCAAAATTGCACATCCCCATGTGGTCTTTTTAGGCAATATGATAAGATTGTTCTTAATAAGCTCTTCCAAAGCTGACTCAATAGATTGCCCCAAAGGTGTAAACTGTCTATCTAGGGAATAGATGTCTTTTTGTCTTGGTGAAGGTGTTTTGTGATCTTGTATGAGATTTGGTCTTTGATTGTCAATTATTTGTTGGTATTCTCTTATCAAATCACATAATCACTTTAGCATTCCTTGAAGTTTCTCACACCTGATATCGTATATTTGTTTTTCAAATGGATTCATTGATTTATTTTGTTGGATTTCCATGTCATATATTTCTTTCTTGATATCTTGAAGCGTTTGATAAAAGGTAGCCATGGGAATTGAAGCTAAGGTATCCATGAGATTCTTACTTTTGTCAAAAAAATTTAGAAGAGCTTCTGGTTTGAACAGGCATTTACAACTGATAGGACCGAGAGCTAGATGTGTTGCAGAAGTCAAGATCAAATTGCAGCTAGTAGTTCGTTTAACATAGTGATTTGAGAGAAGTAACTAAGATCTGGTCTGGTTTCAGGAATGATCTATCCTATGTAAGACGTTATCTAAGTTAACTTAGGTTTGATAAGATGTTGTTTGAACTAGCTTAAAGATGATCGACAAAATCATGCAACGCAACGACAGGGGTACACTATCAAGGTTGTTTATGCTCAAGAGGATGATGACCAGTTTTAGTCTTGTTGTAGACTGTTTTAGATAATTTTGACTATTTTGACTGACAAGATCAGGAATTCGTATGACAGAGGATTGGATAGAGATGAGATTCTGATAGACAAAGTTTCAATGACTGATGACTAGTAGTTTTTGATAAGGACTAAGTTTTCACTAACTAACGATGACCAGTTTAGAGTTGGACTAAGTTTTTGACAACAATGGTATACCGGTTTGTGACATGGACAGAGTTTTGATCACTGATTTTTTTTTTCCAATTTTGGTATCCCAATTTTAGTTTTAGGGATGAAAACACAGAAAACACACAAGATAAATAGTAATTCAATCACAACACGCTAACCCTATGGAAGTTGTCTTATATAAGAAAACCTTTGCTTGCTGACTTAGGTACATGCCCAATAGCTAATCAGAATACGGCTACTGAGTCTCATGCAATGGATTCTCAATGCCGTATTAGCCGACTCCAAATACTAATGGGGGCATGATATGTCAAGTGTCTTGGGAGAGTTACTATCTCTCTTGCACAAAGATTATCAAACTTTCGGAGGTGAATCAGGTAGCTTCTAATCTTATAGTTCTTAGTTAGGAATTCCGTTTTAAATTACCCCGTCATGTCACGCAAGCATGATTGAGGCCTATAGCCCGACAAGGTACCGAAACAAGTTGTAGTCATGTAAACATGATTGAGACCGCGAGGCCCTACAAAATGCTCAATATGAGAGATCTCAAAGAGAAAACTCAAATAATCCCATCCTCTGAGACTTTAATCACTAGAGGCCTATTTATTATAGTGAGTTGGAATGCTCAGGTCTAGCTGTACTCACTTGGGTCGTTCTCATAGGGTGATTACTTTTTCCCACTATGACAGACCCGCTAAAGGTACACAAATCTCAAAACTTAGAAAAAGCTTCGAGGGTCTAGATTTCCGATTGTCTATAAAAGATAAAAGCATACTCTCCTACCTCTTAGGTTTTTCTGAAAACATGAAAGACAGATTTGTTCTTTAACTAGATAGCAATTTAAGTTCCTAAGAAAATACTAAATTAATACACAATGTTTAGTCAATTCTCCTTAGGCAACCTGCAAAATCAATATGTCAGTAGTCATTTTTTTCTTGATTCTTTGGTAGGCGTATGTTTGATTGATAGATTCTTTGACAAGCATCCTGCAAACATTAAAAGCCCAAAATTAGTTGCCAAAATAACATTAAAAAAAAATCATCAAAAGAAAATTCTAGCATGCAAACTGTAAATTAAACTAATCTAACAAGAATTTCCATTTTTTATGACTATCCTAGTTATGATAGTTTTGATAGTACTGCACTCTGGCGTTATAACTTTTCAACCAGAGATAATTACAGAACATATTAAAATTTTGTTTAGATCCAACGGTTAAATAAAAAGTTATGCCCTTCGAACCAAGACCAGTTTTGACTGTGACAAAAGAATAAGTAAAATGATAGTATTGCACTCTGTCATTTATAACTTTTCAACCAGAGCTACTTTGGACAATCGCTTTGGTGGACTTGTATACAACTTGGTTTTCCACAACACAGCAAAAATTGGTTTAGATCTAACGTTCAAGAAAAATTTATGCTCCAAACTGAGACCCTTTTTGACTGTCACAAAAGAACAAGCAAAAAGAAAGATTTTTATTTGTAAATTTAACACAATGTTTATTAGTTATAAAAACCAAACATTAAATTTGTTCAAGAAACATTTGAAATCTTGTAGTTTTGGGTTCGAGCCCCACAGTGGGCGCCAAAGATGTGTGTGTGAAAAGTGGACCTGTATCTATATTTGTAATACACAATACTTCAATTAAGTCATTACATGTATGGTTAGGAAATCAATAATCAATGAATATGAAAACCATAACAAATCAACCCATTTCCTTCTAAAAGATGCGAGTCTAAGATTGTTCTCAGTTTTGTATAAGCAATACCAGTGACTAGATTACACCAAGATGAAGGATTTAATCTATATGAGCATGATATTAAGCTAGATGGATGCAAGATTAATCTAACATGATTTAAACAATAAATGAATATTTAAGCTAAATGATCTAAGCAATATGAAATAACTAATATGCAATATCTCAATGCAAATTCTCAATGAACCTAGAGAAAAAATAACATAATAACAATACATTCTCCAGGATTTTTGAATGAGAGATGAGAGCTTGAATTTATAGAAAATTCAGAAAGAAACCAAAGGCTGAGATCAGATGATGATGAGCGGTCAAGATTTTCCAAGAGGAAGCACAATTCGGGTGAATTGATGTGATTGGATACTTTTCTCAGTTTTAAAAGAAATTGATCTAAAATTAAGATAAAATCAAGAAAAAACTGATTTATTCTCTATTTCATTCAATTTTAAGATTTAATTGCTTTCTTTGAGATTATCTATCAATTTTTAATTTGTTTTTTCAAGATTATCTCCAATTGATTTCTTTTCTCAAAATTTTAATTCTTTTTTGGTCAATTAATTCCTTTTTTGATTTATTTCCTTTTTTGAAGATTTGTGCTCATAATTTCCAATTCCTCTTTCTTGATTTGTTTCCTTTTTTGAAGATTTGTGGCAAATTGATTTATTTAATTAAATTAATTCCTCTTTTTGATGATTTAATGGCAAATTGATTTATTTAATTAAATATGCAAAAGATATTTAATTAAAATAAATAAGATAATTGTTTAAAATGATTTACTTGGAATGATTTAATTAATTAAATAAATATTTAATTAATATTGATTGATTAATTTTGCCATGTGACATTTGATGATTTTAGAACTAATTGTGTTCTCAAGATTTATTTAATTGCCTTTGGTTAGGACCTTAGTGATGTTGTCGAGATTAGGGGCTCACGGTTTAGATGACCATTTTTAGGGTATTGTAGGTGGAAGGGCATTTGTTGGGGTATTTTTTTGAGAGTTTGGTTGTGAGCCAAATGTTGAAGGGCCCCTTGTGATGATACTCTTAAGAGTCCATGAGAATCAAATGGATCATTAGTATTTGCGAGTACCCAAGAACATCAGGTTAGACCAAGTGGGACTATAACGGTTCAGAGGAATACTTACTCTAGAAGTTCTACTCACAAAAAAACCATAGGCAGTCTCATTTGTAAAGCTCATACACAAACTCTACATCACTTCAACAACTTTGAAAGAGTGCAACTGAGGAACCCGCACAAGTAATGAAATGTTTGTTTTTCTTAAGAAAAATGTTAAACTGCTTTGAAACTAATTAAACCAAAGATGAGCCTTCACACTAGGTTTAAACCAAAATTTAGAGGGAGAAAAAGAAAACCACTTTGGAAGGCCCTTGGAAATCTTTCATGGTTGATATCAAGTTCTTCTAGATAACACAATTTTAATTACAAAATTCTAGAGTACAAGTAACAAAGTTCTTTTGGTGACCTCCACTAACTCTCTTCCCAAGGATGCATGTGTGGGTCATGGACGACAACATGACATGTTGACATCCCATACAGATAAAGTATAAAGTTCTGAACTAGAAAATGCAAAATGACAAGTATGGGTTTTTAATAGGTTTCAAATGTAACTGATGAATAATAGAAACTAAACTAGTTGCAAATTAGAAATAAAAAGACAAGGGAAAGGAAGAAGATGATTACAATAGGTCCACAAATGAAGCCTCGACAAAGATAACTCTTCCTTAGAAACTTGCACACAAGACAAAGAGATGAAAATGTTCGGGCTATGTTTTAGAGGTTTTCCATAGTCAGACCCTCGTTTCCGTGTTTCCACCTCCATAGACAACCAAGATAGATGATAGATAAAGCCACAATAATAGAAACAATAAAAGAGACAATAAAATGATATGCCAATATAGATAATAGAAGTTGCAACAAAGAAGACCTGAAAGAGATTGCCCTTCAACACTAGAGAAGTAAAAACTTGCCAGAGTGAATAATAAGCACAAAAACCTCAAGCACACACATATGTAACAATGGAGATGGTGAATAAAGTGTAGTATAACTAGAAAATGAAGTCTTGAGCACAAAGTATGTAGAATTAGAGACCAAGAAGCTGTAGAAATCAAATCTAGTGACTAGAGGGCAATTCAAGTGATTAGAAGAACAAAAATGAAGCCAAAAGGCAATTAAAAGGACCTAGAAAGGAATCCCAACATTGGTGCATGCTACAATAGGCATTACAATTGCTACTAATAACAAGCATAACACTCCAATAGCCACCTTCAAACTACATATTTTTAGAACAATAGCACGACACATGAACGTCTCCGCAACAGGTGTCTAAGAGCTAAAAAGCCAATAGGGTTGGAAAAAGGACAAAATTGAGGCTAATAAGGCAAGCTAAGAAGGCAAGAAGGCTGAAGCTAAATGGGCTCTCATTAGGCATAAAGTGGAGGCACTTATGTAGTGTGGAATCGCATAGGGTGCAATTTACAATGTTACAAGTGGTAAAATGGTAGATATTTTTTTAAATTTATAGATATTGAAAGTTAGAGGATGAAAAAATGACTTCATAAAGCAAAAGAAAGTCTAAATTATTTTTAGTAGTCCAAATGCATGCAAGAACATTACTTTCCAAAATTTTAATTGAAATATAATTCTTAAATGACCACTAGAACAATAAATTTTAATGGGATGCTAGTGCATCATTTAGACATCCATGCATTATGCTCCTAACTTTGAAAATTTAGATTTTGAAAACTTGATAAAATTTGTATTTTGAAAAAAAAAATTATGAGATAAATCATGAGAATTTCAAATCCAAGTGCTCACATTTTGTATGAAAATTTCTATATGTGAGAGTTGAACTGAGGACATAATATAGTTTGGAATTGCAAGAGCATGTGATATTTTTTGACACTAAAACAACTCTAAGCACCAATACCCATATCAACAACATTATCAACCAATATTTTGATTCTTTAGGGATTTTCTACCACCACCAATATTATTCCACCAAGTTCCTAGATCAACTTCATTTGAAATAATGCTACTTCTTTTAGTCATGACACTATTTCTAAGAGAGAAAAGACGTAGACACCTCAAACCCACTCTTGATTATCCACATAATTTTCTTATAAATTTATTAAATGAATTATTATTTAATTGATACATCTAATTTCTCCTAATCTAAGTATTATGTACCATAAATTAATTAATTTGACTCTAGGTTAATCAATAAATTTCATGTCTTAATTTACCCCCTTTGCATCCTTGTAAACTAATTAAATCCACTCACTTCATCGATCTTAGTCAAAAATTCCTCCAACTAATTGATTAAATAACACATACATATTTAATTGATTATGCTAATCAATCAACCTTCCATGTTTTCTTCTAAATTAAAATTCCACCTTATTTTAAATCTGAGGACAATCCAGGTCCTTCATCTTCACACATGCCTCCTCAAATCACTTGTCCTCACTCCTTGCTCGAAAATGTGTGAGAATCCAACATGGGGAATGTTGACCCTTGATTTCATCTCTCCATCTCTTCCCACTTTCTTGCACCTCCTTTCATCCTATATTTAAAAAAAATATCGCCTCTTGACTAATCATATTGCATCTCCTGTTGTCACTTATTAAAAGGCTAGGATACATATTCATGCAAAGTAATCTTTTCATCCTTTAATCTCCACCCTCCCTATTCAACTTTTAAAGTCTATTTAAGAATTCTTATTAATGGGATTATAATCCTTCATTCATAGTAATTACATACTATCAAATTGAGTAATATCAAACCAAAAGGCATCCATATTGAATCACTTCAAAATCATTCAATATTGGAACACATCCACAAAGTCAAATTGAGTTATAATATTCTTGTTTATTACATTTATATTATTGTTTTGACTTCTATTTATGATCTAATTGAAGTTGTATCTCTTACTTTAATTTGAGTTACATTTCTTGTTTGTGCATCTCTTCCTTTTTTAGCTCCATGTTGACATCCACATAAATATTTTGGGAATATTATAAAAAGGAGCATGACACTTTATCATAATAACTATAGAATCCACCTATAAAGTTAAGAAATACTCAAAACAACATACACAAATTTTTGATTTAAAATTAAATAACTATTAATAAAACAAAATTATATATAGATCATAAGAAAAAGGAATTATATATAGATATTGGTGACTATTGGTAATTGACACTCATCCGGTGACTTTCGATGCTTGATTTATGGTTTAGGGTTGTCATTGATGGCAAATCTTCTTAGAGATTCGATCTGGTAGTCGTGATTCCTCTTATCTAGAAGCAGGAGTTAACCGGTAGGCAGTTAGTCAGTAAAATAGGGCTATCTTGGTGATGTTTTGGTCCCGTAAGATTTTCGATAATTGTGGTGATTTTGGTGATTGATTTTGTGATCTCGGTGAATGGGAAGATCCTTAGGAAGCATGTGATTATACTCTTTTGGTCCGATGCTATGTTTTTCTAGAGATTGAAGCCGACTTGAAGCTACACGTTACACTTCTTGAAGCTGACTTGGAGGAGATCATTTTTGATAAGACTAGATATATAAGATTGATTTGGTGATTGGTTTTCTGTGTAATACGATTGTGGCAATAAGTTTTGGTGCGATTGGGCATAGTTTCACGTGCGCATTTGGTTCACAAATAATCTAATAGTTGACTGAGACAAAAACAAAGTATTTGCAGAGCGAGTACAGTCAGAGACTTAGTGCCTAATCAAAACTCATTCATGCATTGTCATATGCTACTGCAGAGTTCATTTCATTGTATTTCCTCATTGTAATCAAATTGCAATTCAGTGAGACTTCCCTGAGGGTTGTATCCTTCCAGGTTCTTGTATTTGAGTAGTGAGCTCTAGGCAGTGAGCCTGAATGCAAGTGCATTCCCCATCTATGTAATATTTATGTACTCCTGGCCATAGTATATGAATATTGTTGGTTTCAGCCCCACTGTTATTTTTCCCTTTCCGGGTTCCCACGTAAAAATTCAAGTGTTGTGGATCTGTGGTTTATTTAATGCTTGTTTATGTTCTTTTCTATTATGCATTGCTAACCGATGGATAAAAAATACGTTTGTGGATTTGATTTATGATAGATCACTGATTCACACCCCCGTCTTAGTGATCCCTAATTCTAACAATTGGTATCAAAGCCAGGTTCCTCTAAAGAAGCTTAACTGCTTGAGGAAGATCCAAGAGATTGATTCAATGGATTCCGGTTTACACAGACAACTCAATGTGGCACTTGAGGATCTTGATGTAGCTAGAAATGAGATCTGTACCTTGAAGAAGAACTTGAATGTTGCTAATGATTTCATTAATGACCTGAAGGATCAAGCAAATGTCTCTAGAGAAAAGAGGAAGGAATTGATGGACAAGTTGAAAGGAGAAAGAAGATCAAATCATGTAATACCAGGACAAAGCTAATGAAGTTAACAAGCTTGAGAGAGAGAATGCTGCTTTGAATAATGAGATGCAATCCATTGTGATGAGGTTGACTAAGGAGATTGAGGACTAGAAGAAGAATGAAGAGAATCTGACACAACCATTGAAGGAAAGAGATGATGAATGCTTCAGGCTTACCTATGAGAATGATTAGTTTAAGCTTGAGTTGACACAATCAAGAAATAATGGTCAAGAACTTGAAAGACAAATTGCTACCTTGAGAGATGAACTTGCTACTACTAATGAGTACAAGGACAAATTCAAAGCTAGCTCAACAAGGCTTGAAGAGATGTTGCAAAGTCAGAGACATGGAAAGGACATATGAGGTTTAGGATTTGAGAAAGGTGAATCCTCCAGATCTAGACAAGGAAATGCAAAACCTGATCAAAAGAAGAGCAAGAATTCTCCGGTAAGACAACCTAATGCTCATAAATTCAATGGTAGATGATTTAATTGTAATAATTCTGGTCATATGGCAAGTCAATGGAAAAGTAGGATGAATAATGGAATGAACAACATGAATAATGTTCCTACCTTTATCGGTCAGTGTTTCATATGCAATAATTTTGGTCACAAGTAAAATGTGTGTAGATCAGTAGTGAATAATTTTCAGAACAAAAGATGCTATTCTTGTGGAATGTTTGGACACATCTCTAATCAGTGCAAGAAAAGACCAAATCAGATGAACTTCAGACCTATGCAGAATATTGTTGTTTGCTAAGCATGCAAAAATACTGATCACATTGCAAAGTACTGTAGAAGCAAGAACAATGCTCCGATAGATAAGAACAAATCAGATGAGAAAGGAAAAGCGAAAGTAGAATAGATCAAGGATCAACATAAGAAGATGTGGGTAAAGAAAGATGAATCTAAGGCATATAATGAATATGTACTTGAATCTGGTGCATAACCCTCATCCGGTAACTAGGGATTTTGGCCTTAGGGGGAGGCAAATTCATGCAAATCTTGCAATACCCCTTATCATGAGATTTGTAGTCACTAAATTAGAAATGACAAGAATTGAATTTTAGTTGATATCCGGGATTCAGATGGCTGATTTCGGCATCCAGTAGTTAAACTGGGCATCCGGTTGGATATCAGAGGTGCATTTATTTTAAAGTAAAAATAGGGTTTGCAAAGTTAAAAGGACAAATACAAGAGTTATTCTTCACTTTGTGAATAGTGTTTTTGAGTTGCTAAACAAGGTGACCAAGAATTCTAGGGAAATCAAAGAGCTAAAAGCGATTCGGCAAGTGATCTAGGGCATTCATCAGTCAGCTGAGGTATTTCTCGAAGAGCATTCTCTGAGTCTAAATTTTTGAAAATTTGAGATGGCATCTTATTCTTCCATTTCTACACCATTGGTTGTTGAGGTCAAGGATAGAACACGTCCTGTGTTTAAGAAGCACCCTTACAAATTGATGGAGGTCGAATCGGTTGGAGCTTTCTCTTCCGTTCCACATGGAGTCTTGCATGTTGATGATATAAGGGCATATATTCACCATGAGAGCAAGGAAACCGATATTGAAGAAATTTTGGATCTTTACATTGACAACATTATGGACGAAATCGGTAACCCTAAGCTTGTGTAGTTGCAGAGAAAGGGTTTCACCCAATTCATGAACTTTCTATCATTCGATGAAAATGAATGGGTGAGGTATGCATTGAGAAAAATTCATGCAGAGTTTATATGGATTGACCAATCCTATAAGATCACTTCAGAGGCAATTAGGGTGGTAACTTGTTTGAATCAAACCGGTGACAAGCCAGCGCTTCAGAAGGTCACAAACCCTACGGTCAACAAGTTAACTAGTGCAAAATTTGATGGGCGTTCAATGAAGATCAACACAATCAAGGATGATGATGTCAAGTTTGCTGCGATGGTCATTGGTTATAAGGTATATTAGTCTAACCGACTAAATTCAGTATCCAACACAACCATCCATGCATCCTATTAGATGGTTAAAGAAGATGCTCATTATGATCTATGTAGTGTTTTGCTGGAGGAATTGATGATAAATTTAAAGAAAATTAAGCAAGACAAAAAGAATGTCTTCAAATTTGGTTCCTTGGTTACTGTCTGGTAGTTTACTTTTTGAATCAGATTCTTGGAACCGGTAGAGTACATTGGGCTTTTGACAGACCGGTGGCCCAATAGATAAATCAGGGTCTTGATAATACTGGGAATAGGGACAATCAAAATGCTACATTATGGGAATTCTTCAAGGCTTTTGAAGACAAGATGAAGGAGAGGCTCATAATCCCCAAGGAATATGTCAAGAAATATGAGGGGACAATCTGTTTTATGGTGAATAAAGATGAATATCTCATGGAGGCAGTTGAGTCCCAAATGGTGTGGATCATGCCTATGGGTTATGAGGTTGATGTGGGAACTTTAGATGCCTACCCACAACACCTACTAAACACTCCAGTAGACTCCAAAGAAGAAAGGTTTGGAACTTGCAAAGAAAAATCAATGGAATTTCACACCAAGTTCACTAAACCGACAAGGAAAAGCAAGGTGGCTAAGATAGTATAGGAAATCCTCGTTGAGGAAGGTCACCTGAGAGAGCAAGTCAGAGATGCAAGAGTTTCAAAAGATGTAGAAGAAAATGCAAGGAAACAAAAGATTACACCAGCTCTAGTGAAAGCAAAGGAGACAATATCTTCTCCCACTCTGGTGAAGACACCTCCAATTGAATCAGAACCCTCTGATTCATCTGCTAAGAGCAAAGGTGTTCTGAGGAAGAAGCATAAACCTCAGAGAAAGTGTGTTGCAGTTTCCTTGGTGGCATCTGAAACTGAGTCAGATGCAGACATTCCAAAGGCTCTAAAGAAAGGAGAATTTGCAAGTGTGATCCGAAAACCTCAATCTGGTGCTAAGAAGAAAGGGTTGAAGGAGAAAAACCTGAAAAGTATGATCCTATTCTGTAAAGAAAGCTTAAGCGAGGAAGAAAGATAAAATATGACTTGGATGAGGCAATTGAATTTGGTAATAGAGTACCACCCAAACCGAGTATCATATTATTCCTCCTCTATCTACTCAAGAGTTAATAGATGAAATTATTAAAGATGGAAATTTGAAGAATATTTTTGTATATTATGAAAATATGGATGATAAGGATAAAAGGAAGATTGGGGAAGCTGTAGTTTTTTATATGGATGTATTTAGGAAAGCTTTAATTGAATTAGAAAAATATCTTCTGAAAGATCTGTACAGTATAATTGATGCTACAAGAAAATCTGCAAGTTAGCTGGATAGAGAAATAAAGGAAAGTGAACTGGTCAATTAGTGCACCAGTATCACTATTGAAGAAATTGATAGATTAATTTTGCTAGCAAATAAAAAGGAATTTAGGAGCAAACATAGAGTCAACAGCTTGATGGTGGGCATAGTAGAGGAAACAAGGAGAGAAACTAGTGAAATCTGGAAGAAATTTCTCACTGAGAACCGACTAGTAGAATCCGATTCACATCACACAACCACTCAGTTAGAGAATCCTCCAGTGCAAGATGAAAATAAGGTGGAAGACACTTAGGATGTTGCAGAGCAACAAATTTAGGATTTTGTAGAGGTTGAGGCAAATAAGGGAAATGAAAAATCAGCTGAGGCAGAGGATGGTGCACCAAGTGGTGATATCGGTGCACAGGAGGCACCCATAGAGGATAAAGGTAAAGCAGGGTAGGAGGCTGAGAAAAAGGAAGAGGAAAAATAGGAGGAACAGATCAAAGTGAAAGCAAAAATAATAGAAACTCCAATCCTTATGGCAATTGACACTTCAAAAATTCAAAGCCAAGGGAGTTTTCCTTAGTTTAACATTAGTTTTGACAAGCACTTCAATCAAATTTGTCTCCAATAGAAGGGATGTTTGCTGTTGCTGCTCTCCAAGCTCAAGCTAGTCAGGAGTTAGCGCAATCTAAATCAGTAGAGAAGATTCTCATTGAGAAAATAGTTTAAGTTTTGGAACAAGTGGTACCATAACTATAACTCAATGCTGATACTAGTTCATTGAGTAAGCTTCAACACCTAATAGATTACATATCCTCTCAGTTTGACTCTTTGACCAAGGCATCAACTAGGTAGGCTATAAAGAAATTCAAAGATGCAAAAGTACAAACATTTTTGCAAATGATTAGCAATGATAAGGCCCAACTTGATAAAGAATTAAAACTAATTGATGAGGCCTTAATGGAAGGTGGTAAGATTTATAAGTCTTGTCTAGTTTTGACAAATTTTCCACTTAAATAGACAAACAAATAGATAATTGCAGAAGTTAGTTAGCTGAGATTTCTCAAGCTTATGACCCTAAGGCTAAATTAACCGATGGTATTGAAGATCAATTTTTGACTATTATGGAGCAGATTAGGAATTTTGAGAAGGAGAAGGAGAAAATGGTTAGGCGAACAGGTGAACTCCGGAACCTAATTGGTCCCCAGTTAGACACCTTAGTGTACCATACTATGGACTGTATTCAAAATATGTCTTAGGAGACTCCAACTAAGATTGCAACAATAGAATTCCATGCTTATATTTTGAATTGTTTTGTTTCAATTTTGGAGAAATTGCAGGCAGGGTGGAACACCTATTTTGGGTTCTTTAAGGTTGCATATGCAGATGTACTTAAGTATGTATAGAATGGATCATCCGGTGTGTATATGTGTACAATAAATTTTGCTGCATGCCTTATCTTTGGCATTGTTGTCAAAGAGGGAGAGATAAGGTGAAAAATGTACACTTTGGTTGTGTATGGAGTATACAGTTCGGTGATGCAAATTTTTGGATTATTGATCTAAGGGGGAGCCTTAGAATTCTTTCATTCTTGATCTGGTGTACAGGTTTCATAGGTTTCAACACTTAGCCATTTTTCACAGGTGTTGCCATCAATGCTAAAGGGGGAGATTGTTGGCAATTGACACTCATCCAGTGACTTCTGATGCTTGATTTATGGTTTAGGGTTGTCATTGATGACAACTCTTCTTGGAGATTCGATCCGGTAGTCGTGATTCCTCTTATCCGGAAGTGGGAGTTGATCGGAAAACATGGCTATCTTGGTGATGTTTTGGTCTTGTAAGATTTCCAATGATTACGATGATTTTGGTGATTAATTTTGTGATCTCAGTGAATGGGAAGATCCTTAAGAAGAATGTGATTATACTCTTTTGGTCCGGTGCTATTTTTTGCTAGAGATTGAAGCCGACTTGAAGCTACACGTTACACTTCTTGAAACCGACTTGGAGGAGATTATTTTTGATAAGATCGGATATAAAAGATTGATTTGGCGATTAGTTTTCGGTGTAATACAATTGTGACAATTAGTTTTGGTGTGATTGGGCACAGTTTCACGTCAAATAATCCGGTAGCTGACTGAGATGGAAACAAAGTATTTGCAGAGCGAGTATAGTCAAAGACTTAGTGCCTAACTAGTACTCATTCATGCATTGTCAGATGCTACTTCAGAGTTCATTTCATTGTATTTCCTCATTGTAATCAAATTGCAAGTCAGTAAGACTTTCCTGATGGTTGTAGCCTTCCGAGTTATTGTATTTGAGCAGTGAGCTCTAGGCAGTGAACCTGAATGCAAGTGCGTTTCCCATCTATGTAATATTTATGTACTCGTGGCCATAGTATATGAAATTGTGGGTTTCAGCCCTACAACTGTTTTTCCCTTTCCGGGTTTCCACGTACAAATTTCGGTGTTGTGGATCTGTGATTTATTTATTGCTTGTTTATGTTTTATTCTATTATGCATTGCTAACCGATGGATAAAGAATAAGTTTGTGGATTTGATTTCCGACAAATTAGTGATTTGGTTTGTTTTCAGAATTGAGCTTGTACAAACTATATAAATCTTTACTTTCATATTAATATAAATATTTTAGTGACTTCCATCACTTTTATTTTAAAAAAATTAAAAAAAATACACTGAAACTTGAAATCTATTTCACTAAAATTTGTTTCTAACAGTTTTTATTAAACAGAACATAATTTTTAATTTTATTGACATTTTTTCTACCTATAAAAGATTTCAAGATGTATTATTTAACCCTTAATTAAACACAGCATAATTTACATTTCAGTTACTCAAAAAAATACCTTCAGAATCCCTTCACAACCTAATAATTATCCTTTTAATAAAAAAGCATTACTTTCCTCAAAATCTCCTCTAAATAGATGACAAACAACTTCTACAAGTATGATGTATGCAAATCCAATGCCATTTACGTAACTTGTCACCCATATCACACCTAATCCAAAAGGAAGCTTACCTCCTCCATGAAGTGATATTCCCCGATTTCCTTGGCGTGTTCATTATTGAATTTGCCATGGCCCATCACATTTCTCTGTTTTTAGCTCTTCTCCTCTTTATCCAAGCCAACAACAAGCGTCATGCTTTCTACTTCAATTTCACCACCGTTTCAAAGGCCAAACAAACCTTTTACCTCAAAGAAAACGATAAAGCAAAGTACGAAACAATCTTAATCAAAATAATTGGCAAAAGCATTAATTATACACCATCTTCTGCTTATTCCAATCCCAATGCATTTGTAGCTTGGGCCTCACATGTCTTCCCACAAACAAACATTCTGACCATACATGCCACTAAAATGGATTCCATCAATGCCAAATCTCACCCAGACACAATGCTTTAAACAAACATTTTTATGGGTCAATATATTCCTCCTGTCCAAAGTGAGCCAGAGTCTCATCAGAAAGCTGAAATGAAAGTTGCAAGAAAGCCACTCAATGAAATACAATCTTTTCTGCTGGGTTTCTTTTCTGTTCAATGTCCCCACAAGTATGGCCATCAAGGAGACATTTCACTACGTTGCAGAATAAAACATAACTACTGCAATTCTGGCAAGCAAAACTTTAGAGAAAACAAACTAAGAAGTGACTGCACAAAGATAAAGGGACCACCTTAAGACCTAAACTACTAAATAGTTGTTTAACTCTTTTATCAAAGCTATTCAAGAATAAGAATAAGGATCTGTAGCCAAATTCTAGGGTTGTGAGATAAAAAGGAGCAGGCTCACATGTCGATGTACTTAAAATCCTTCTGGGTACACGCAACCAGTTTTGTTCTTATTATGGAAGAAAGGATATATAGAAAACCCTACCAAACTTCCTAGTCCTGAGATTCATACAATCTTTATTTAGGTCATAAAATAATTTGGGCTTTATATTTTTTGTACTCTATATGATTGGCAGTTAGCTTAGTGGAAGCTCACTTTGGCACTGAACCGCACCCAGCTATGATGGGGTCTCCACTTTACCAATCACGCTTCAATTTGTGTCATTTGCTTATTCAATAAAAGATTTTCTTTGAATGAATTGCCGACCCTTTTGGATTTTCTTAAACCAAATACTTAAAACTAATGTTTTTTTTATGCCATCGACAGAACAGGCTGGACGTTCTCCAGCAAAGAAGGATAAAGTATTAATAAATTTTACAAAACAACTATTTATTGGTGACGTTGGGATTCAAATCTAAGTCTTATTTTTTCTCGAGTTTTTGTTTCTTCTTGTTGTACAAGATTTCAAGATATTTTAAAATAATAAATCTTAGGATAACATCTCTATATGTTTCTATTTCTCCCCTTTCTTCTAGTTCTAATTGTTTTTCTTCCTTTGGTTCATGCTTCATAATTTTTTCCTCTAAATATGTATATGGTGCACAAAAAAAGGTATAATATTACAATTTTGTCTTTGAAGATTGGTTTAAGATGGAGAGGATTGGCAAGCTCCTTAGATCCATTATTCCAAAAATTTTCATCTTTTGCCTACCTTTAATCTGCCATATTAGCATACTATAGTAGTAGTCGCTTATGTATTCTCTATGAATGGAGTAGACATCAAAAGAAAGAAAAAAATAAAACTTGTTTGATCAAACTTGTTCAATTCCATGATATTTTGTTTCTCCATTATATACGCTTCATGTAGATCTTGGACAATGAATATTAATTCTTGATTGCCATTGCTAACAATCAATATTATTGTAGAGTGTTGAATCCTCTAACAAAATGAACTATAAGAATGTTTTGTATATAAAGATTCTACTCCTCTATGCATTCCTGATTCTATAATTGTGCAAAAGGATCTATACATGTACTGTACTACAAGTGGTATTCATAATACTTCTCTCACGCTTAGAGTAATTTTCACGATAACAAAATTACTAGGAAGAATTAATATCAAGTGTATCTAGGCTATTGCAATTTCCTTAAAATTTTAAATTTTACTCATAGGTATGATTGAAATGCTTCTATTTTACCTCCTTAATGAATTTAAGAAAACTTTAAAAAATTGAGTTCTTTAATGAATTTAAGAAAACTTTAAAAAATTGAGTTCTTGGGGGATAGAAGGATAAATCACTCCATCTTTCAAAATTTGGATTATATGCTTTTCACTAGTAACATGATGATTTATATACTTTGCATTGATGTAATTATAATACTAAGGATTTCTTATCAATGTTACATTTATATAAAGGATTGAAGCACACTTTGTTGAGAATGGTAAATTTTACCATTTCTACTTCTCATGCTAGAGTTGTTGTATTCCTGCATATGGGATTTATACAATACTTATTGAAAGAGATGAATTCCATTTCTTGCAACTAAAATTATTCTTTATTTTCTCCTTCAAGTAGACCATGCTTGACTACATTCATCACCAATTCAATTTCCATTCTTTCCTTTTTATCTTCCTTATTAGGTACATGTATGGTCCTCTATATTTATAGTTACCTAAGGCTCATATGAGTCTAGGTGTTTATCCAACACTAAACTTTTGTTAGTGTTTGTAGCTCTAAGCCTAAATAATTTTTCTTTTTTTATGTTTGTGGCCCTATACCATGCTTAGTAGTATCATCCTTAGTCACTTTTTACTTTCTTTTATTTGGTGATTTTTTAGCTATAATTATAGTTTTCTTACCATGCTATGGATATAATTTATTTCTAGGGGTTTTTTCAATATGCCTATTTTCCATTGTCACAATATACCAATGGCTCCCTTCATTTTTCATATAGTCTAAGAAAGATACTACTTTTTATATCTCTATTGGGAGTGTTTTATGTCAACTACATAACTAACCATGATATCTTCCTTCAATTAAGTTTGAAACCTTAGTATAGGAACATCTTGTTCAGATTCTAGAAAGGTGGGTTGGAGAGATCTATCAATTCAACTTGATTATTTAGTAGTACTATTACCCACTAAAAGAAAAATGAATAGCAACCATGACACAAAAAGGTAGGGTCTTATAGAATCTGTTAGAATTGTTTTGATAGATCTTTATATTTTCTCTAAGTTTTGGTTCTCCCCTTTGAATTTTGAATTTGTCTTGGTGAAATTTCTTTTGGAGAGGTGACTTGCTTTCCCAGTTGATTTTCCTCTTAAGTTTTTTCAAGGGTTTGTTGTCATCCCAAAATGGTCCCCATGTCCTAGATTTTATCTTCAATCAATGTTTTGATATACCGATAGGTTATTTCGTTTTAGTCTTTAATGAATTCCTTAGGTTTGGCCCCCACACATGATGTCCTAAAGACTTAACTTAAACCATGTGTTTTAATTGTTTCTAAGTGGGCCCTATTTTTGAAATACCCTTTGTGATTAATGAGTTGTTGTTCGATGTGACAGATAGATAGTCTCCCAATGATGAACTTGAAACTCGATGAGGATAATTTTCTCATTTGGCTGAGTCTCGAGTTAGGCCATGAGAATTGAGAGCTCAGAGCTCGTGAAGCTTTATGTTTGCAGCTAGGCGAGTGTCTGAGGAGATTGATATGACAATGATATATAAGAGTTACTTGGCACTCGATGGGGATATTTCCTCCATTTTAATGAGTCCCAAGTGAAGGATGTCAAGATGTTGTACCGACAAAAATATAGGATCCAACATGCCAGCTTAGAGCTTGTTTGTCTTATTGTCGATTTGGTAAGGAGACTGATTCGAATTCAAATTTTGGTGTAGCCATGGGATTAAATCAATGCAAGAAGAGGCAAAGGAAGGTTCTGACAATTGAGGAGATTGCAGCAAATAGGGAGGAGGCAATGTGTCAACGAGAGAGAAGATCAAGAATGAGACAAGGAGCTTCAAGTTCCACAATCATTTTAGAAGAGGAGAACATCAATGAGACCATAAAAGCTGACAGAGGAAACACAATAGAACCATTTAATTCAGGTGCATCTTCTAATCCATTATTGGATACATGTATGTCTTCACAGCCCTATGTTTTTTCTCATGAAGAAATTGGTGATTTAGTAGAAGCAGGTTACTTATTAAATGAAATTCTAATTGAAAATCAAACCCCAAATGAAATTAGAAAAGTTGAAAGTGAAATTGAAATCCAAATTGAAACCCCAAATGAAACTAGATCTCAACTTGAAACTGAAATTGAAACCAAATTTGAAACTCCAAATGAAATTGAAAATCCACCTGCAACTAAAACCAATAATGTGTATGTAGACATGGAAACACCAATTGAAAATGGAACATGTTTGAATGATAATCAAATGAATGAAAATTTTGAAATTAAAAGTGATGTACTAGACAACCTTCCTGGCTTGGTTTCATGGAGACAGATTAGGACACATGCAAATAGATTGTTTAGACATTTTTTTTATAATAAGAAATTTGGGTTTCAATGTCAATTAATGGTACAACTAATTAAAATGACTAAAATGCGAAAAGTGATGAAGAAGTTAGGCTTTTATGTCAAACCCAAGAAGAAGGAGGAGTCTTTAAAACAAGTTGTATCGACTGTTGCTAGCGCCTTTGATACAATTAGAAAGAAAAGTCATTCTAAAGATAAAAATGTGGCACAACGAGCAATAACAAAAACTTTAGTAAGCCAAACAACTTCTAATAAAAGTTTGATGAGTAACATAAATGAATATCTTAATATTCATCGCAAAACTTTGTCAAGAGTTGTAAAAAGAAGAGTTAATTTTGAAAGTGATCCGGCAAACAAATTGTGGACTTTTAGTGTTAGACTACCAAGGTTTGATATGAAACTTACTAGTGAAGTCAAAAATTTGATCGAAAAATTCTGGCACGATAATACGAGAGTATCACCTAATGTTAGAGATGTTCTTAAAATAAGAGTTGGGTCAAAAATTCGTGATCCACATCCAAAACACGTATTGGACATGACTCAAACTGAATTGTATAAATTTTTTTTGGATGATAAGGTGTTGACTATTAGCATTTGTCAAAGGTCTTTTGAAAAGTGTAAACCTTGGTATGTTCGAATTAACAAGAAAAGAGTCACATGTTGTTGCAAAACTCATGTTCAATTTCGCTACCATTATGATGTATTTTGATATATACATGTTACCATGCATAGTAATGGAATGTTCCAAGAATGTGGTATAAATATACCACCTGAAACTATAAAGGAGTTTATTTCAAGTTTGTTTTGCAACCCACTAAATGAACAAAATTTTCTTTTCAATGCATGTGTTTTTGGTGTATGTGATATATGTGGCAATCTTGCATTGTTGGATAAATGTTTGATGAAAATCTTTCAAATGATTTTGGACAACAATTAATTGATGTTAAAAGATTTAAAACTATTGAGTATCCACTGAAGGATGGAAAGGTTGGAAAACGATGCGATCTAATCACTGAAAAAGTTAGTGTTCATGCATTTATGAATGAATTCAAGAGTAACATCATACCTCAATATGTTAAACACACTCAAAATGCTAGATGGCTCGATGGTTAGTTTCGAATATGTAAGGATACATTTCCTGTTGGTAGTATACTTTTGGTTGTTGACTTTGCAGAGAACTACACGCTTGCACCACAAGATGAGGTACAATCACAATACTACAATTCAGTGCATGTATCAATTTTTGTCCATATTGTCTTTAGGCATGCACCAGATAGTACACAAGAGGATCACAAAATTTTGAGAGAGTACCATTTCTATATGAGTGATAATAAATTATACTCATCTGAGTTTGTCCAGTTTTGCTTCAAGACCTTTTTTCAGAATTTGAGGGAGAGAGAAATTCAGATGACACAACATCTAATATGGTCTAATAATTGCACAGGGAAATTCAAGAATGCTAGAATGTTTTATTGGTTGAGTAGGATTCATAAGAAAACTAATATCGAACACATTTGAATTTTTTTTTAGGCTGGACATGGGAAAGGAGAACATAACGGTGCCAGTGCATGTGTTAAGAGAGCCCTTTGCAGAGAGAAACTCAAATTCGAGGAAAAGGCTAAATTTAAAAATGCAAGTGCAATTGTGGATTGGTGTAGTGAAAATTTATCCACAAGATCAAGTCAGAACTCTACAATTAGACGTTTCTTCTGGCTAGTTAAAGAGGAGAATATCCTTCCAAGATATGATTGTGATACAATAAATGGGTCAGCTAGATGACATTCATTTAAGAGTTCTAATTCTAACACTTGGACTATATGGACTAGAGAGCTTGCATGTTTTTGTCAATTTTGTGTTGCAGGTGAATGGGAAGAATGCGAGAATATGGAATGGGTTGAAGAATGGCAACACAAATCCTTAACACCTACTGAGACACAATATGAAGATGTTAGAAGAAATGAAGACCTTGATCATGCATTTGAATCAAAATATTATGATCGTGTTTCAAACCTCATACAACCTGGTAATTTAATTCAATTTATTGTTTATAACTTTAAATTATATATTTTTATGTATTGTCATATAATTTATGATTACATATTTAAATTATAAATTTTAATAAGTTTTATTTCTACACACTGTACTTAAATTTGTTTTCTAGGATATGTGTATGCTGTTGTTGCACCTGAGGATAATGATGAGCAGGTTGAGTATTGGCTAGCTAGATGTGTAGAACCTAAGAAAAAGTTGATATGTGATCAAGTAGATGATGATGGTTTTCAGTATCCAGTTGGGTCTGTTGTGGTAGTTGGTACATGGCTACGCAAATACTTAACAAGAAGGAATGGATTACCAGCTTATGAAGACTACCAATCAGAAAAGAAGATTATACACTATTCTCATTTGGTGGTGGCAACAAACATCAAATTAGAAAGATACAAAGGTAGACCTGCTAATAAGGTATTGTGGACACTTTCAGTAGAAGAGCATGAGGCAATCATAGACGCATTACAGAAGAGAGAGGATGCAGAAGGTACATTAGGTTGAATCAAATTTATATGCATGTAATTTTGTGTTACTTGTGTGAACTCTTTTATATTTAATCATGATAATTGTTTTTCTTTGTCCCTTTAACATTGTATTTGTCTACATTTGATACAATTTTGGTTTCATAAACAACATTGTATTAGTTATCTTCTTCTTAATGTTATTTTGTGCACATTGTAATTGTGTTACAATTGAATTCTAATTTTTTACGATATATTTATTTTAGCATAATCTCTTCATAGATTAATTATAAGTTCAAAGATAGAATTATGTGTTAAATATGACCTGACTCTATATTTATCATTGTATGACAAATCTATATTTATAGTGTGCTTTTTTATTTTAGTACCATGAAGTCCATGCTTTTCATACCACTACTATCTGCACTAATAAACCATCAATACACTAGTAAAGTAGTGTGGTCAACTTAAGAGGAAAGTCGATACTATGTTTGTAGCTTCCTAATAATTTGGTTAGCCTTAGTTCCATCAATCTATTGGATTCCTCTATGAGATTCATTTATAATTAATAATCCTTTTATAATTTTCATATCAAATTTATATGCATGTAAGTTTGTGTTACTTGTGTGAACTCTTTTAAATATTTAATCATGATAATTGTTTTTCTTTGTCCCTTTAACATTGTATTTGTCTACATTTGATACAATTTTGGTTTCATAAACAACATTGTATTAGTTATCTTATTCTTAATGTTATTTTGTGCACATTGAATTATAAATTGTTGCACTATAAGATGATCAATCACAATGTTAATATATAAAGTCATAAATAGATCACATAACAAGTCATAAATAAAAAGTCCTATATACAATCACATAACAATTCCTGATGACATAATAAAAAGTCTTGAAATAATAATTTAATAAGGAAATGACATTAAAGCAAGTCCAAATAACATAATAACAAAACAATGTATCACATATATAATCACTAGAGTGCGCCAAATCACATAACACGACCTGATATCATAATAGCAAGGAAATGACATAATAAAAAGTCCTATATATAATCACATAACACATAACAACAAGTCCTATATATAATCACATAATAACAAGTCCCAGGATAACATAACAAGTGTCATCATAAAAAGTCCACAATACAATAACATGACATGATCTAAAATATACAATCTAAGAACTCGTGTGTATCTCATCTGCAGTCCTCTTCACTCCATGTGAAAGTGGCTGAGATGAATCATCCTATTGCACGTGGTCCTGAGATGCACCATCCCGTGTCTCTGCAATATCAGTGTCTCCACCCTCCTGTGCAGTATCAGTGTCTGCACCCTCTTGTACATTATTAAAAGATTTTACATGAGAAGAAGATTTAACATGAGAAGAAGTTACTTGCATAATTCACTTATAAAGTAATTAAATACTAAAAAATTTAAAATAAATTACCATACGACCGTGCTCTACAATGCCCTCACTGGTACGTGGAGGTCCACTATCATGAACAAGAAAAGTGGTCGTAGTCAAGTCCTGCAAAAAAAAAACATTGTACATGAATTTTGATAATCCCTATAAAAGTCAGGTACACAGTATAAACAAATTAGAAATTATTTTTGTAATCATCGTGCCTCAAATGATAATGTCGATGGTTGCATCTGGCTCAATCCCATAGCCGTACCAATATTGGTAGTGGTGTGGAACTGAACAACATATATAAAGCATGAATAACACTTGTATATATACATAAATTATAAAGTATATATATATATATATAGACTACAAGATTATCACAGAAAAGCATACATGTGATGCAAGCAAAGTAACTGATGGTCAAAGGCGTACATGTGATGTGCTATCAAACAATCCAAAAGCCTACAATTGCAAAATATAACGAACATGAATCAAAGTTGTACATAAATTAGTAAGCATGTAAAAACTTCAAATTAATGGATGAAAAATATACTAGTGGTATATGAGGCTGAGCCTCAATGGTCCACGGGTTACGTGAAGAACTACCCACCTCAGTGCTACATGAAGCACCCTACAAAATTGAAAAAACATATCATATGTAAATCATTACATTAAAAAATTTATTGTTTATTTTAAATGTACATATCAATATAATGTATCTAGATGAAAGTGCATACCATAAATGGGGCACCAACATCTCTAGGTATTGAGGTAACATGCTGTCGGTTCCTTAATGATGTGGTATGATCCATCCTCTGTTCAGAAAAAAATGACTCATGTTATGGTTCATATGTGTATATATAAGAAATTTAATATTGTACTGTAAATTATACAAATAAATTTGTACCTCTGAAGGCTGATCATCATCTGCCCACAGGAGATCAACATATGAAGAGATGCCATCAACATGTGCAGCCTCCTTGACATCATCATAACCACCATGGGCAGCATCAACATCATCAAAATCACCATCTCCTCCAAGGGTAGCCTCACTCTGTGGAGCCCTACATACATCCCCACAACTCGTGCAAACATGTGCTAGGAAGGGGGCAACCCTCACCTCCCGCAATTGCGGTACCAAATTGCCTGACATGGAACTCAATGAACCTAGAGTAGAATCCACTACTCGAAGATGGGCAGGTGCTGGAACAACTGGTGATGGAAGAGGAACCAATGGATCATCGTGCACACGGTTTCTAACCCTATCGCTTAGTTTTGCTCGTGGCCTATCTTGGGGCATGCCTCTCCCAACCCCCTGAAATGATCTAATGTCAAAGTAATTGGGCTTTTTGCCCAATTCAAATTCGGCCCATAATTTCTTCAAAAAATACATCGGGACCTCATGATTGGAGTGGTGGTGGATGGTCAGACCATCCACCACCTCTCCCAAAAGTGTCTAGCAATGCTCGGGTGCCTACACCATCGAATAGAGATCCGTGGCTTCTTTGGATCTATCTCTTCACTCGTCTTAGGGTTCACAAAATACTTTTTCAAATGCATTTTTGTTATTTTTAAGTCATTAACTTGTTTGTATGTGAGGCCATCAGTGTAAAATGCATGCAATCCCTCATGCCAACTACGATAGCTATCTAGCTCGCTATCTAATGCTTGCACAGACTGTAAAATGCCTTGCATACTATCTGCAAGGTGTAACAACTGAGGAGGTGGATGAGGCTCGCGCCTAATAGTATGAATATCTCTAATCAAAGCATCAATATTTGTCCTAATTGTTTGTCTCAACTGATCGGGTGGAGGTGGAGGTGGAGGTGGAGGTGGTACTAGACCTAATAGCTCATCTATCAAAAACTCATCAATCATGTGAAAATAATCTGCATATATATACAAACATGAAAATTTACAATTACAATTACAAACATGAAAATTTACAAACTTGAAAATTTACAATTACAATTACATTGAACATGAAAATTTACAATTACAAACTATTTAATTTACATTTCACCTTCCAAAAAAACTTATAATTAAATACAATTTAGCAACTTAAATATAAAAAAAGGAAACTCACATATAGATCTATAATATTATTAATAGGTGGGTAATAATAAGCATCATTTAAGAAATATTATCCACTTAAATCAAAGTATAAGAAGAATTCTACAAAATAAAACATCATAATGCCCATGCAACTCAAACAATACTTTTTAACATCTAAAGATGAATTAACTTATAAGTTCCATCAAAATCATAAAAACAATCATAAGTTATATCTATGAACTTGTCAACACATGTACTACTTTGTTGTGTTCTTTTCTAGAATCATTGGATGATTTAGTGATCGGAACTAGTAGTACTACACTAAGTTGAAGCTTGAATAAATGACCATTTTTTGTGATTTCACATTCTAGTCATTTACTTGGACATCTTGGCACTTGAAAATGACCGTCTTACATGAGATGAATTTGTTTGATATGTTTGATATGTATTGATTTTATTGATCTTTTAAGGTTTTATTTGAGGAGGTATCATAGGTTTCTCTATTCATCCTTTTGTGGTAAAATTAGAAAGGGATAACTATGATTCTTTTGTAAAATGGTATCTTGATAAGTTTTAAGGTGGTGTAATCATTTTCCTTTTATGTATGGAGTCATACCTAAACTAGAAACACTAGAAATTATATAATCTAGGTGTAACATCATTGACCATGTAAGAGTGATTTGATCTAACTTATCAAGATCATGATTCTATGTGTATTGCATTGGATATTGATTTCCCCCACACACTTTGGAATAGACTTTAGGAGATCCATGGAGACCCTCATATCTCTCCATTCCTAGAGGATCCTATTGTAGATTGTTTCATTCCCTTTGTAGATGAAGATCACATACCCTTCGATGGTGATACTTGAGAGGAAATTTATTATATCATATTAAATAAATTATTTACTTAAGATCAACTTTTATTTACATATTAAATAATTTTTAAAATATATTTTAATTATGTACATCAATTATATCAATTAGAATAAACATTTGGTAATGAAATACAAGCAATTATCATAAAAAATTTAGAATCAATTCATTCTAAATGTAAAATGATACATACACATATAAATATATAATTAGTTTTTTAATTTAATATATACTTGGCAAACTAAATTTATATAGACTTGTAAATTTTTAAGTAATTTAGTGGGGTTTATAATGAAACCTATCCAAGAAAATTTGTCATATATTAATACATAACTCATCTAAATTAGATTATTTGGGATAACTATGATTCTTTTGTAAAATGGTTTCTCTATTGATTATTTGGTCGCAATTATTAATCTAAATATTAGATCATTAATAAAAAATAGTATATAATATAATTTGTAAATATTATTAAAAAATAGTATATATTATTATTATTATGTATATTATTAATGTTGTTTTATATATAATAAATTAATAATAATTAAAACTAATGAATGCATACTTAAATGATTAAAACTAATTCTTTTTCAAGAATCTAATTAGATATAAAAGAAAACTACTGAGTGACGAGGGTAATTAACAAGCCTATAATCAGGTATTGCGATTTGAATTTACTCAAACATATCAAATCTAATGGGGTTGATAGGACAAATTAATCACTTCAAAATTTGAAAATCCAATTCACTTGAATAGTTTGGTATGCATCTAGCTCGACATATTTTTCCTTTTGTTATTAATGAAAATAATAAAACCATTTTAGTTATGGATATTTCCATGTGAACCTTGTCTACAACACTTATAATGCATATCTCACAATTTTTAGTTTGAAAATAAATGTAATGGCCAATAATACTTACTACAACTTATGGGGCATTGGGGTTCTTTCAAGTGTGTTTTATGTAAGGAAATTAGTGAGATTATGATCATCCTTTTGTGCAATGTGAATTTGCAAAAATAATATGGAATTCATTTTTGCAAAGATGGGGGATTGAATGGACGATGCCACACAATGTCCCTAATATTTTGGACTATTTGAAATTTAATATGTCTAGTCCTATCTTGTGGTTCATTTGGAATTAAACTCCTATCATCATCATTTGGCCTATCTAGCTAGAAAGGAACATGCGAGTTTTCAAGGATAAGGAAAGAGTAGTTAGTACAATATGGGATGTAGTGGAGAGGTCTCTTTGGTTGAACTTGGTAGCATTCATATTAAGATGATTAGGAAGTAAAGAGGAAGAGATGGCTTGGGTGGATGCTTGGCTGAATTTTAGGTGGCATGGTGGGCCAACAATAAAGGTTGATTGGGTGACCAATCTAGGTGTGGGGCAGAAGGATAAGGATGGGTTTTTTGATGTGAAGCAATTATAAAAGGAACATTAATCCATGGTGTCCAACTCAATTGCTTAGGACATGAAAACGTTAAAATTTCTGACACTAAATATAGCCACCATTACGAATGCTTAAGGTGGTTGATAACATAAATGTTTAGGGTTTTAATTAAAGATTACAATTTAGGGTTTAGGGTTTAGGGTTAATCAACCAAGATAGTCAAATTTCTCTTGGGACTTGTTTGTTTTTTTCTATTTAGGGTTTAGTGTTCATTTTTCTGTTCCGGGTTTATTGTCTATTTTTTGTGTCTAATGTTTATTGTTCGTTTACATTTTTGTTTTTTGTTTTTTTCCTACAGTTTTTACTATTCATGTTTTTTGCAATATTTGAAAACTAAAAACTATTTTAAACATGAAATAAAATAAAATAAAATAAAAGATGATTTTCAAACTTTAAAACATAAAAATTAAAAAATAACAATACATTAACAATTTTTTATGAAAAATAATAAAAATAAATAAAATAGAATATAAAAAATAAAACTAAATACCTGGAAGGAGGTAAAAGTGGTCTAGGGGTCAGCTGGGGTGAAAAAAATGGGTACCCGTGCTCCTTAGAAATGCCTACCTGTTTTTCAAACAGTAAAAATGATAGAAAATGGTTTTAAAAAAAATAAATACATTTAAAAAACGGGCGCCCATTTTTTTCAAATCGGGCGCCCGAGTTGAAATAAACAGGCGCCTGTTTCTTTATGGCTCGGGCACCCGAAGCTAAATGGGTGCCCAATTTGTAAAAATCAGGCACCCGTTTCTAGCAGGTTCATTTTCCAACCCGCAGACTTCCGCGGGATTGGGACCCAACTTTGTGTATTTACCCATCTATAAAATAAGCAAAATCTCTACTTCTCTGAAACTATCACAGTTGGGAGAACCTAAGACAAAGAAATAGAAGGAGAAGAATCTTCATGATGACCTGATTGCTTTATTACCTGAGTCATCATACATGCCTAAGATAGGGGAAGCTGTCTTGAATTTTTTTGACAAATAATGTAACTGTAGAGAGATTTATTTCAGTATTAGGGGGCATCACATTTTTAAATTCTTCTTGAAGTTGGAGTCTGCAATTCCAGAATGTAACCCCTAGAGACTAGGTCTTGCTAGGCTGGTAGTCCCAAATGTTTTTGTCAACATAGTCTTGATTAAAGCCCTAGATAATTTTTATAAATTTGAAGGTCGATACATTAGAGCTGTGAATGGGAGTCTATTGGACATCAACATAGACAAAATATGAGGTATTTGATATATGAAAGATTGTAGGGATTGCACCACAAATATTGATTTGGAAGGATTGAAAGTAGAATATGATGCCACAGAGGGTCTTTTCAGGAGAAAATGGTTTCTTGTGCATAGAACAAGGTACAAGGGTAATTTGCAACAATTTTCTTGAACATAGAAACCCCCATATAAAATTGACCTATTTTATAGGCATTCTGAGAGGACATATTATGCAATATGCCAAGTATTGGGTATAATGAGGATCCTCTGATGCCAAAAGAGCCTATGCTACTTGCATGTGAAGTTCAAATTGAGATAGACTATAGGACATATGATTATCCCCAATTTTTTGCAGATGTGATCTATAATTCACTAGTGAGAATTCAATAGGGTACTGCCACGATAACATTCAAGTGATACTCTGTACTAATGCATGCATGGTATTGTTCCAAGGACAAGAATATAAAGTGTGGGGGCCAACTCTTCATTTTAAACCCCTTAATCAAAATGGCATCAAGAGGCCAATCCAATTATGGACTTCCATTTGGGATTGTGGGTATGAGCATTCACAGGCTCCCATATTTGAACAACACTTTGTCAAAAGAATTTATTTTGCATGTGGCATAGAGTTCACTAGATTGATAAAGTAGGTCATGAACTTCCTAAGTCTAAAGGGGAAAGAGAAAGAGCTTAATCTACAGTGAGTATTGACCATAATTAGGCTAATTGGTACACATACATCAAGATTTATGGATTTAGTGGATTGCCTCATATTTTGCCATTCATTGTGCTAAATAGATTAGGTGACTTGGAAATAGTATGGAAAATGTTCGAAGCCTCAACCCCTTTTAGGACCAGTCAAAAGGGGTCTTTTATCCCATTATATCTTGAAATTGGTGACTACACAATAAATTCAAACAAAGGTTTTAAGCAAGCAATTGAAAATTTTCAAGTCTATTCACTTACCAGTTGGGTTGAAGGCCAGATAGTCTGACCTTGAATGGTATTATTCTTTTGCAAAAAGGTCAAGGACATTTGGGAAGGTTGAACATGAGTTTGAGCTAAGAGAAGAGCTAATGAGGAATTGTAAGTCTTATGAGGAAGTTAAGGCAAGGAGATCAACTTATTCCAAGGTACAGAAGGTTGAGAGTAGAAAGAGGCTAGAAGACCCTTCATATTAGGGTGTATTTCTAGATGAGTTTAACAGGATTAGAAGAATGGAGATGTTCATCCAAGATGCTCCTTCCCTTTTGGCCAACCTATCTATTCCTTCACCCCCACCCCTAAGTTCATCAGCTTGTGCAGTAGGAGGACCAGTGGAAGTAACCCATTAGCACAAATGTCTCTAGCACTATCTTCTAATATTGTATTGTCACAAGGGGTTGATGAAGGAAATGATCAACAAGAGGAAGTGGAAGTGAACCAAGAGGTAAGATTGTAGCCCTATATTCCACCCGATGAAAAAAAGGATGGCATAATCCAAATAAGAAGCTACCTAACTGGAGATGTAAGAAGGAAAGCTTTTGAAACTTTCCTGTCTGATGATGAATTTATGCACTCATGAGAATTTAAGTTGTTTATGTACAAATGGAAATGGATGGAATTAATTGGTAAACATCTTGATATCCCTGATGAGAAACAAGAAGAATACAATGAGAAATTTTATGAAGGCTTGAAAGAAGAATTTGACTATATGACACTTGAAAAGGGGAGAATGTTGCTAAAGGAGGTTGGTTGTTTAATTATCCTAGGAATGGATATCTCATTCTGCATTGTGTTTGATAATTTGAGGAGAAGCCAAAAGTTTGATTGTGACCTGATAGATCAAGGGTATGATAAATTATGTTTTGGATAAGAATTCAGACCATCAAAACAAACTTTGTCAACATGGTGCTTATACCCAAAAGGCAAGAGGCCAACATTGATTACTGACCCACAATAAATTTTGGGTCAATTTATGGTCTATAGGCTAAAAGATGTTTCTGCAACTGATGTGGTCGAGTTAAATGTAAATATGACTCTCTTTAACAAAGCAAAAGTTGAAGAACAATATGAAAGGATCACATAGCTTATTAAGGAGAATGGTGACTTGAGAGATGCATTATGAATATCAAAAGGGAAAGGTCTTTTGTTAGATAATGAGGCCACAACTTCAAAGTTGTGAATAAAGCTTATTTTTGAAAAAAATAAAAGAGAGGAAGCAAAAAGGTAGGTAGTTAGATTTCAACATGAGGTAATATTTTTGAAGAAGGATCTCAAAATGAATAAGTTTACATTGGCTTAAAACTTCATTAAATGCACGTTTGAACAACTACATTGCCTTATTTACAAGTCACATGGACAAGGCATCAAGAGTTATTTAAGGTTATGCAAAAGCAACAAGTAGTGGAAATTGAACTGAAACTTACAATGAGACATTAGTTTAGAAAGAAGCAAGTGATTTATTGTTTGATTAAGTTTGATGAATCTAATAACAGTGAAGATACAAGGTTATGGGTAGAAATATATAGTGAATTAGAATTAACATTAGTTGAAGTTGATGAACTATTGAGAAAGCATCATAAATTCCATGGACATGTTGCACACGTTGTGCATAGGTTTTCTCAGTTGCAGGGTGCCCCTCTTCCTCCCTTTATCAAAGATAATGGAGAACACAAAATAGAGCAGGAATGGAAGATAAAAGTGGGGAAATGCCTTCTCCGCAATGTACTTGATAAGGTTATGGATGATGTTGACAAGATAGTGGAAAATTTGTAGGTTCAATTGATAGGTCTATACCAGCTAGAGTTTAGTGCCAAAATTATGAATAAGTTGAATGCTTCCTTAGTAAACCCAGTGTATAGTACTCACTTAGACTCTTGTTAGCAGTTATTTTCTAGAGAGAAGCGAGTTTTATAAGTTTGTGTCTATTCCTCATTCTCATGTAATCCTTTGTATCCCTTTCAGTTTTTTTTCTTGTCTTCTTGGATGGCTCTTCAAAAGTGTAACAACTTTAAAGGAATGATTTTATCCGAATCATGTTCAATTATGAACATGAATGTTTCTTGTTTTTATTCTTTCTTCCTAAAATATTGTTGAAAATCCCTTTAGGTGTAATGGAAAAATGGTGACATGTGGCAGTTGGCTTGAAGCTTTTGTGGCTCCCTTGTTTCTATAAAAGGGAATTCAAGGCCATTTTACAAGGAATCTGAACTTTTTTGTGAAAAGATTCAGTAATCAAAGTAACATGTTCTCTATATCGAGTTTCTTTTAGACAAATTGTGTCTTTGAATATACATGAAGTTGATGATAATATTACCATGAATTGTCTCACATTAGGCTTCTTTTAGCTGTGTGATTTTTCTCATTAAGGATGGATAACATTGTCTCTGCGAATTTCTTGCAGATGTGTAACATATTAGTTGGGATTTCTTCAATGAAGAAATTAAATGCTAACTACATATTATAGTAACTTTGAGAAGACTGTGTGATGTGTTAAGAATGAATCATGTGGATAACATTAGGATGCACTTGTAAGGCATGTGGGCCTAGGATAGTGTCTACAATTTGTGTACATTTGTCAGATTAGTGACTATGTTCTAATGGATAATGAACTGGTCTTGAAGTATGCATATTTAGTAACCATTTTGAATTAATATTGTCTTTTCTTTATTTGTTTAAGTTGTTTATGTTTTTGGAGTACTTAACTCTCAAGAAAAGATGTCGAATGTAAGCAGCATAATAGGGCTAATTCTAAATATAATCTTTTACATTCAGTTCCAATATTGTTGAGAGTCATTTGTTGTAATGCAATACTGGTTTAACTAGTATAAAACTCATAAGTTGTAAAAGGATTGTCCTATTTGGTTTTTCAGAGCTCGAAGTGTAGGAGGATTATTCATCTTGTTGATGGATCCTGGTTAATTGGCCAATGATTTCAAGTTTTTGTTGAAAGAAGAACACCAATTCCTAGGGAAAACTGAGAAATCACTTGGAACAACACACATAACCTTGTTGACAATTTGGAGGAATTGATTATGTGTTGCATTGATGTTGTTGGCAATTGACACTCTATTGGCTGGTTTCACTATGTTGTCATTGATGACAACATGATTTTGGGTTCCGATTTCATATGGTGTACCGACAGGTGCTTCACAGATTCTACACCAGCACTGGCACCGACACCGACACCGATAGGTCAGGAAGATTTCTTTGGTCACCGACAATGCAGGCCAACATGGTATAGCAAAGGTTATCAGTATTAGAGGCCAACTTATCTTGGATCCGACATCAGAAACTTGCTTTAATGTTTATTCATTTATGTTAAATGACCGACATAATATGATATTGTACATATCTTTGCAAGCTGACATAAAGCATAAATTTGTATAGGGTTTATATAGGAGATTGATTAGATCATTTTGTAATAAGGATACAGACATGGTGATGGATATGTAAATGTAATATGATGCGAAATATATCAGAGAGACTATGTATGTGAGGAATTTATTGTAAGGGTTATTCTGGTAAAGGGGTTTAGGGTTTGAACCAGAACATACATAGCTTAAACAGAAACTGTATTCTGGCATAGAAGATGCTATCTTAGCAATTCACACTTCTCCGGATTGTTGTCTAGAATTTTATGTAGTCAGTGAGGCTCCTATTGTGATTGAGTAGTGTGCTCTAGGTTGTAAGCCTTCTTGCAAGTGAAGGCCCATCATGTATTGTAATATCTCTTCATATGGCCAGTGGAATGATATTGTGGGTCACAAATCCCACCATGGTTTTTCCTCATTGAGGTTTTCCACGTATAAATCTGTGTGTTATGGTTCTCATTTATGTGTTTGGCTTATTGTTTGCTTTATCATTCACACCTCCCACAGATATGGTATTGTTTCTCAATCAAACCTTGAATCTTACTTCTCAATGAAAATATTTTTCAGTATCATGACTAGGCTGATGATGGTATTGACAAAAGGATTTAGTATCAAAGTAAGGTGAAGTTGTCTTAGATGGATCAATTGGTTTTATTTGGGGAAATTTTAACATATTTACTTTGTATTAACTGAGACATAATGCTATGCAAAGATTCATTCAAAGGAGTAAATTATTTTTCTGTTTTAAAGTATTTAGACAAAGGAGGCACACTTATAGTGTCTACCAGTTGATTTTTGTTGTTGTCATTAAATTTGATGAATCCTTTGTTTAGTTTGAACTTTGCAAACGGTTGTTGAGTACTATCTGTAATACCCTAAAAATGGTCATCTAAACCATGAGCCCCTAATCTCGACAACATCACCAAGGTCCTAACCAAAGGCAATTAAATCAATCTTGAGCACACAATTAATTCTTTAATCATCAAATGTCACATGGCAAAATCAATCACTCAATATTAATTAAATATTTATTTAATTAATAGATCATTCCAAGTAAATCATTTTAAACAATTATCTTATTTATTTTAATTAAATATCCTAGCATATTTAATTAAATAAATCAAATTGCCGTAAATCTTCAAAAAAGGAAACAAATCAAGAAAGAGGAATTAATTCAATTAAGTAAATCAATTGAGCACAAATCTTCAAAAATGGAAATAAATAAAAAAAATAATTAATTGACAAAAAAGAATTAAAATTTGAGAAAGAAATCAATTGGAGATAATCTTGAAAAAACAAATTAAAAATTGATAAATAAACTCAAAGAAAGCAATTCAAACAATTAAATATTAAAATTGAATGAAATAGATAATAAATCAGTTTTTTCCTGATTTTATCTTAGTTTTAGTTCAATTTCCTTTAAATCAGTTTTTTCTTGATTTAATCTTAATTTTAGTTCAATTTCCTTTAAAAGCGAGAAAAGCATCCAATCACATCAATTCACTTGGATTGTGCTTCCTCTTGGAAAATCTTGACCGCTCATCATCATTTGATCTCAACTGTTGGTTTCTTTCTGAATTTTCTATAAATTCAGGCTCATCTCTCATTCAAAAAGAGGCTGGAGAATATATTGTTATTATACTATTTTTTCTCTAGGATTTCATTGAGATATTGCATATTAATTGTTTCATATTGATTAAATCATTTAGCTTAATATTGCAAAAATCTTGTTAGATTAATATTGCATACATCTAGCATTCATCATGCTCATATAGATTAAATCCTTCGTCTTGATGTTGTCTAGTCACTGGTATTGCTGATAATCTGAGAGAAATCTTATACTCACATCTTTTAGAAGGCAATGGGTCGATTTGCTCTGGTTTTAATAGTCATGATTATATCTGTCTAATCATGCATGTAATGACTTGATTGAAGTGTTGTGTCTTGCAGATACAGATTCTTGGTCCACTTTTCACACACACATTTCTGGCGCCCACCATGGGGCTCAAACCCACAACTATAAGATTTATAATATTTCTTGAACAAATTTAATGTTTGGTTTTTATAACTAATAAACATGTGTTAAATTTGCAAATAAAAATCTTTCTTTTTTATTGTTCTTCTATGACAGTCAAAAATGGTCTCGGTTTGGAGAGAATAACGTTTTATTGAACCGTTGGATCTTAACAAATTTGTGATATGTTTTGTAAAATTAAGTTGTCTACAGGTTCACCGAAGGGATTTTCCTAAAGATTTTGGGTTTGAAAGTTATAATTGACAGAGTGTAGGACTTTTATTTTACTCATTCTTCTATGACAGTCAAAAATGGTCTTAGTTTGAAGAGAATAACTGTTTATTGAACCATTGGATCTAACCCAAATTGTAATATGTTTTGTAAAACCAAGTTTTACACATTTTCACCTACGCGATTTGCCAAATTATCTCTGGTTAAAAAGTTATAAATGACAGAGTGAAGCACTATCAAAACTGTCATAACTAGGATAGTCATAAAAAATGAAAATTCTTGTTAGATTAGTTTAAGTTATAGTTTGCATGCTAGAATTTTCTTTTGATAATTATTTTTTATGTTATTTTGGAAACTAATTTTGAGATTTTAATGTTTGCAGGACACTTGTCAAAGAATCTATCAATCAAACATACGCTTGCTAAAGAATCAAGAAGAAAATGACTACTGACATATTGGTTTTGCAGGTTGCCTAAGGAGAATCGACTAAACATTGTGTATTCATTTAGTATTTTCTTAGGCACTTAAATTGCTATCTAGTTAAAGAACAAATATGTCTTTCATGTTTTCAGAAAAATCTAAGAGGTAGGAGAGTATGCTCGTCTTTTGTAGACAATTAGAAATCTAGACCCTCGAAGCTTTTTTCTAAGTTTTGAGATTTGTGTATCTTTAGTGGGTCTATCACAGTGGGAAAAAGTAATCACCCTGTGAGAATGACCCAAGTGAGTACAGCTGGACCTGAGCATTCCAATTCACTATAATAAATAGGCCTCTGGTGATTAAAGTCTTAGAGGATGGGATTATTTGAGTTTTCTCTTTGAGATCTCTCATATCGAGCATTTTGTAGGGCCTCGCGGTCTCAATCACGTTTACGTGAATACATCTTGCTTTGGTACCTTGTTGGGCTAGAGGCCTCAATCATGCTTGTGTGACTTCAAGGGGTAATTTCAAATGGAATTCTTGACTAAGAACTATAAGATAGAAGCTACCCGATTCACCTCCGAAAGGTTGATAATCTTTGTGCAAGAGAGATAGTAACTCTCCCAAGACACTTGCCATATCGTGCCCCCATTAGCGTTTGGAGTCGGCTAATACGGCATTGAGAATCCATTGCGTGAGACTCAACAACCATATTCTGATTAGCTATTGGGTGTGTACCTAAGTCAGCAAGCAAAGGTTTTCTTCTCTAAGCCAACTTCCATAGGGTTAGCGTGTTGTGATTGAATTATTTTATATCTTGCATGTTTTCTATGTTTTCATCCCTAAAACTAAAACTGGAATACCAAAAATGGAGAAAACAACAAACAAAATCAGTGATAAATTCTGTTTGTGTCCAAACTGGTCTCTATTAGTCATTGAAACATCAATCCTTATCAAAAACTAGTAGTCGTCAATCATTGAAACTCTGTCTATCAGAATCTCATCTCTGTCCAATCCTCTGTCATACGAATTCCTGATCTTGTCAGTCAAAATTGTCAAAATTGTCTAAACAGTCTACAGTGAGCCTAAAATTGGTTACCATCCTCTTGAGCATAAACAACCTTGATAGTGTACCTTTGCCATTGCATTGCACGATTTTGTCGATCATCTTTAAGCTAGTTCAAACAAACATTTTATCAAACCTAAGTCAACTTGGATAACATCTTACACAGAATAGATCGTTCCTGTAACTAGACCAGATCTTAAGTTACTTCTCTTAATTACTATGTTAAACAAAACTACTAGCTACAATTTGATCTTGACTTCTGCAACACATCTCACTCTCGGTCATGTCAGTTAAAAATGCTTGTTCAAACCAAAAGCTCTTCTAATTTTTTTGACAAAAGTAAGAATCTCATGGATACCTTAGCTCCAATTCCCATGGCTACCTATACTCAAATGCTTCAAGATATAAAGAAAAAAATATATGACATGGAAATCCAACAAAATAGATCAATGACTCCATTTGAAAAACAAATGTATGATATCAAGTGTGAGAAACTTCAAGAAGTGCTAAAATGATTATGTGATTTGTCAACCAAATACCAACAAATGATTGAAAATCAAAAGCCAAATCTCAAACAAGCTCACAAGACACCTTCACCAAGACAAAAAGACATCTATTCCCTAGATAGACAGTTTACACCTTTGGGGCAATCTATTGAGTCCGCCTTGGAAGAGCTTATTAAGAACAATCTTATCATATTGCCTAAAAAGACCACATGGGGATGGGAATTTATGAGTAAGTATTATGCATATCATAGACACAATGAACATAAGACTTCACATTTCATAGAATTAAAACATAAGATTCAAGATCTCATTGATAATGGTGTCATTGAAATTGAAGATCCTAATGACTCACCTAAAGAAAAAAAGAAACTATTTCTAAGCATGATCAAAATCATGAACCTATGTCTAGCAAGGCTCCATATGTAGCCTCCATCCCTTCCATGATGCCTTCATGGCCTAAGACTTCTCAGCAACAATCCATACCATCTCCTTCAAACAATGAAACTTTTCATGTTGACCTTCAAGGGCTATCTCCTATGGAAATCCAAGTTAATGCCAATATTGATACAAGTTCCTCTAAAGATTTAAAAATCCCAGATCCTATGCCATCATACACTTCAATTCCAAACGTACCCACTCGAGAGAGTCCCACTCAAAATGCTTCCCCATCATGCCAAAATATGGAGATCTTCCAAGAATCCCCTACACCTATGCAAAATCCTATCCCTTCCTTAGAAGTGACTCCATGTCAAGAGGATAATCTGAAAAATGAAGAAACAAGTCCTATCATAAATCAAGATCAAGACACCAAAACTCCCCAATCCCATCTAATGATTGAAAAAGATCCTATTTCCCTAGAATCCCATGATGATCCCCTTATACCTTTCCATTTCTTCCAAGATGATCCCCTTCCATCTCAAGAGCAAACCATCCTTCCAAATCTCATTCCTAGTCTACTTCCTAAGCAAGATCATGATGCCTCTTCCACCTTTTCAAACAATCCTATTCAAAATGAAGAGTCAAACACCCTATCCAATGGTCCTCTTCCATGTCAAGATCAAATTATCCCTTCATCTTCTTGTCATAATCCTCCATATTCACCTCAAGGATCCATCATGCCTACAAATCCCTCTCATGATCCTATCATTCCTTGCATTCCACCTCCATCTCATAATGGACTCGCGTCTTCTTCCCAAAGTAAAGTGTATCCTACAAGTCAAAATATTTATAAAGGCAAAGGGGTAAAACTCCAAAAGCAAGAACCCCTCCATATTAAAGAAAGTGTTAAAGTTCATGGCCTTAGGGACATTTCTCAAGATGTTGGTATCTCTCATAAATCCTACATTTCTCCAGTTAAATCCAAATACACGCTTTCCCCTTCATTGCTTCCATCCATTCTAGGTCCCTATATCCCTCCATCCCTTATGTGGGATCAACAAAGGCACACATCTTCGAGTACCTTCCATCCATCTAAAAGACCTCCATATCATTCCTATCTATCCACACATATCCCTCCAAGCAATTTGGATGCCAAGCATAAAAGTCATAAGTCAAGCAATCCACATGTATTGAAGGATAAACATGTCCCATCTAATCAACATGTCAAAACAAAGAAAAATATGATCCAAAAGAAAAAGAAAAATACAAAATGCCACAAAATCCCACAAAGAAAGAAGAAAAGTCAAAAGTTATATGGGTTCCTAAGGCACTTGTACAAGAAAGGCACTCTAAGGAACTACAAAAGCATGAAAAATCAAAAACCATGTGCATCCCTAAGCGGCTTCTTGAAGCACAATAGTACTCCATCCAAACCTTCTGAGTCTATTACTCCATCACCTCCTTCATCCATTTTGGGTTCTTATACCACAAAATATGTAACCTTTCCTCCATCCAAATCTCAAAATCTAAGATTCACTTCTCCTCCATATGTCCACCATCCCTCATGGCGTGTGCCAATGTTGATATTTTTAGAAATTCCATCTATCCATACACAATTCTTCCAACATCCCATCCATTATCCAACACCCCTTTTTCACCCTTCCATCCCTCTTATCCAATCCTTTGCATAAATCCTTGGCCTAGTTTCATTTCATTATCCTGCCAACATCTTTGAGCATACCTTCATAGCCATGGTCTATTGCAACTCATATTCTAAGGGTAACATCCAAAGTAGCGAGACGTTGGGGTCCTTCTTCCATCCCCTGTCATGCCTCCATTATCTTCCAAAAAAGAGAAAAAAAATATAAGAAAAAAATGATGAAAAAAAGCGAGAAAAAAAAAGAAGTAAAGAGAAATAAATTCGTCCTTGCGTGAAAACCACTTCTTGTGGTACCTTGGGCAAGTACCATGATGAAAACTTGGCAAATAGGCGTCATGCGTAATCCATTATCCTTTTGTACTTTACAATGGGGGCAAGTTCCATCCATGTACATCCATCTATTATCCATCTTCCTCCATTATCCTTCATCCTCCATTATCCCTCATTCGCTCTATCTACATTCATATCCATTTTCCACCTTTGATCTTGACAAGGTTAAGGATCTTTACAGGTTTTGTATGGCCTATATAATGCACTTGACCCACATCCTTTAGCTCCTATCCATTGCTTGCTTACATCCTTCATTACCACCTTTCATCTTGATTATCCTATTTGTCCCCTATCCAAATCTATCCCTTGATCTTGATCAACACTATGGACAAAATGCAAAAATATGCTTTCCACAAACCTCTTGACATGGCCACTTATTTGGACCATATGGTTTCGTTACGCTATACCTTGCTTTACATCACTAAAATCTTTTCTTTACATTGCTATATCTGGACCCTATGCTTGGATTAATGTTGTGAGATAGTCCTTGAAAGCATCCACCATCATTCTCTTATCCATTCATGCACTCAAAATCCCCTTTGCCTTGCTAGACACTAGCGGCAAACATTAAAAAATTCTAAGAATCATAAAATGTCCTGAACAAACTCATAAAAAATCATAAAAAGTCCTTAAAAAATCATAAAAATCAGAAAAAGTCCTGAAAAAATCCTAAAAATAAGAAAATGTCCTGAAGAAATCCTAAAAATCAGAAAAAGTCCTTAAGAAATCCTAAAAATCAGAAAAAGTCCTGAAAAAATCCTAAAAATTAGAAAATGCCTTGATGAAAACCTGGTAAACAGGCACCTTGGTAAAAAATTATATGCATCTCTGCCAAGTAGGTGAAAACTTGGTAAACAGGTGCCTCTTGTACTCAAGCACCCCATCTATCAACGCAACGTTGGCATTCCCGCTTTCCTGCATATTTGCTTTCACTTGTACATATTTCAATCACTTTTGTGACATCCTAGTTCGTTGGAACCCTCATGGCTTGAAACCGATCAATGTCCTATTCTTAGGTTAATCAATTGAGCACATTACATATCCTAAGCAGTGTCAGCCAAGTAAATCTTACGTCAGTGAAACCTGGTCATCCATTCCGAGTCAGTTACCTATCTCCTGACTACTGAAGAGTTTTATCACTAAGTACACAAGCAAAACAAGACAACGGAAAACAATCACTAAACTATTTGAGATATGCATGTAAATTTTCTTTGTGTGCTATCTTTTATATTGGTTTTTGATTATTATCCCTTTGAGTAACTTGAGGAAGTCTTTTGTGACTAAGAGGAGCAAGGATTGGGGGCATAATATTTTCTTTGTTTTCTGCTTGAAGGAATGATTCCAATGATCTGGGAACATCTAAATTAGCTGGGTGTCTGTGATAAGAGCCTTCACATCAAGGTGAAATCGCCACACATACCTTGATTCCGCTTATTTGAATGCTATAGGGAGGTTCCCATCATTTCTTTGTTTGTTTTGAAGAAATTTCTTTATTATGCAACCCGAGTCCATGCGTAATCTGTCCAAGGATATGAATAAAAAAAAAGGGTCATTGTGGACAAGATAATTAATATTGCACATGCAAAGAAAGGAACTCTACTCTGCCTGCTATAGTTGTAAAATGCTCAATGATGAAAATTAAGCTTTTCAAATCCAGTGACTAGGTTTCGGTTGCATCTCATTTTGCATCTCATCTTGCATTTCATTCTGCATTTTGTGAATTTGGAGTGATTTTGGTATAGTAATAATGCGTCCTCTTTGTCTGCTGAATGAGAGTTGGAGCGTCATCATTTCTTCGCTAAGTGGTCTCTTTTCATCATTTCTCTAATCGAGTACTTGTGTTTTGATATATTTAGCTGCATACATAAGCATATTATATAGATTCATACATTCATTATTACTCATTTGCATTCATCTTATTGCATAGAAAAATGAAAAAAATTGCATTACTCATTATTCATTACTCATTTGCATTATCATTTATTTGCATATGAAAAGAAAAAAAAATGGACATCCATGATCATTTGCATTGCATACATTCATGCTGAAAAGAAATACATACATATAGAATAAAGCATATAGAACAACATCTCATAATCCATCAACGCAAGTACGATGAAATCAAACCACAAGCTTGTAAATCGGTTGTCTTGAGTCCATTTTCAGGATCAAAATTGAAAATCGAGATCATTTTGCTAGTCAATTTCAAAATTTGGACCACTTAGCGCTCTTTTCATCAAAAACTCATTCTCTCTTCTAATTGCGCTCAATTTCTCACAAATCAACGCTGAATCTCAAATTAATTTCTACAAATCAACTTTGCGCTCAATTTCTCACAAAATTTTCAAAAATTCCTGTGAATCATTTGTGCTCAAAACAACTTATCATCGCTCAAAATTGCCTATCATCATGTACCCTTGCTATCTTTCAATTTCGCTCCCGATGGGGCATACTTGTGACCTTATGACTTCACATCTTCAAATGTCAAGAAAATTTTCAAATCTTCATCAAAAGTCGAGCAAAAATATTTTTCAACTAAAGAAAATCAAACAAGACCTCATCGCTAGGGGCATCTCAACTTCATCTCTTTATATCAAGTTGAGATCTCTCGATCATCTGAATCAAATCAATCGCTAGGGGAATATCAGTTTCATCGCTTCAAATAAAGCTGATATTTGTCTTTTATCTGAATCAATCTCTTAATGTTAATCAGTTTCATCACTTTTCATCAAGCTGATTATTCATTTAAACTCAATCAAGGGTTTAAAGAGTTTCTTTGATCACACTCAATCTAAGCAAGTGTTCGGTATTCATTTCTTGATCAAGCTGAACAGTTTATCTTCATCGTATCTTGATCAATCAAGTTCAAGATTGATTTTTATCGTCACTCACAGTGTCTAGATCAATCAAGTTCTAGATCAGTAAGATCCACTTCTTGATCAATCTGCTAGGGATCCCACAGATATTGAGAGGGGGTGGGGGTGAATCAGTATCTAACCGGTAATAAGAATTTCTTAATTTAAAACATGTAGAACATAATATAACAGTGTATCAGTATGCAAGAAATAATGCAATAAACAGAATCAAGAACATCCACATGAGAAGCACACCATAACACAAGATTTTAACAAGGAAACCCGATGTGGGAAAAACCTCGGTGGGATTTGTGACCCACAATATTCACTTACTGGCCAATAAGAGAATATTACTTACAATAGGGGCCTGCACATGCAGGAAGGCCAACTGCGTAGAGCTCACTGCTCAATGGGAAGTCTCACTGACTTACAATAAGGATTATACAAATCCAATATCTTATACTGCTTTACAATAGCATCTTTAATGCCAGATTCAGTACCGGTTCCTACTCTGTTCTTTACATATACCCCTTGACCTATATTTCGCACAATAGGTCTGCCTAATATTTTCCTATAATTCTTCTACACATCATCCAAAATGTCTACAATGATCTCTTATATATAAGAGTCATTTTACAATTTGCCAAGTCAGCTTACACATTTTTACAATAATAAATAAAATATAATATAACAAAATCCTGTCGGCCTCTGTGCCAGTATACTTCCTTTCTTTTGTGCCGGTGCCGGTGTCCTGAGTGCCGGTGTAGAATGTGTTTTGCTGATGCCGGTATAATGCCTTTGCTGGTGCCATATGATTGCAAGGTTGCCATCAATGACAAAACCTTCAATCACATATAATGTCTCATTGGAGTGTGCATATGACAACAATTTCCCCCTTTGGCATTGATGGCAACACTCATGAGAAATTTCAAAAAGTATCCAAAAATGTTACCAAAAATGTGTGTGCTCCCCTTGAGCATATGATTCCTGTCCTGTAATTTGAATTTTCTCATCCCACTACTCCCAATTTGGCATCAATGAAAAAGGTTGTCAAGATGTCAGTAGAGTTTGTGGTTTAAACCTTGTAGTTGGGCAATTATAATTTGAAAAAGATCTCCCAAAATCAATTTTATACTATCAATAAACTTCTTGCTATCCTTTATTGCTGTTTCTGTTCTCTTCACTGTACCGGTGAGATGCTGCAAATGCTCTGCTGGTGTTTTGCTTCCCTGTATTATTGCCTCAGAAATTTCCTTCCACAGAGATGCTAGATAGTCCAATTTTGGACTTAGTTTTGATCTCAAATGTTTTGCCTTACTTATTATTCTTTCTTTCTCTCTTTCCAATTTGAGTAGTTCTTCCTCAAAATTTGTTATCTTCTCCTCAAAAACTGATAGTGTATCAAGTGAGTTGACAAAATTATCTGCAAGTTTATTGATCTCATCCTTTACCTTGCTCATTTTCTTGTCAATATCTACAGTCAAAAATTTTGTTTTATAGGTATCTTTGTACAAATTTTTGTACTCTTTCAACAAATTACATAATTCCGGTAGAAGTGTGTCAAAATCTCTATTACACTTCTTTATTTGCTCATCAAAGAATTTCTGTTTTTCAACTTCTACTTTATCCTTCACTGACTCTTCTTTTATTTTCTCAATGTTTTCTGAGATATATTTACACAGTGTATCCAATTGTCCTAAAGAATCTTTATTGTCTATAATACAGTTAGGAGCAAATACCTTCAAAATTGGTATGGTATCATCAATTGCTTTGTAAGCCTGTGAGCTGCAGTCGGTTATTTTCTTGATAGAATCAAGTAGTACCTCAGTCACATTGATTGATTTGAAGCTTGATGATGAATCAACAATCTGAGTACCGGTGGAAGTAACCAAGCTTGTTTTTACCTCTGGTAGGTCTGTTTGTGTCTGCATTTCTTTAAGCAATGGTTTTTCACTAGTTGTCGGTGGTACTGTTTCCTTATATACCAGTTCTGGTTGTTGTTGTTCTGGAGCCTTTAGCTCTATTTGTTTCTCTGTATGTCTCATTTCCTCAGTTTGTGTCTCAGTTTCTACCTTTTTCTCTTTATCTTCTGCTAGTTTATCAGTTTCCTCAGTCACCGGAGGCTCACTAGCCATATCTGTCTTTTCTGTTGTATCTTTGTCTACTACTATGTTGATCTTTTGAGTATCAACATTCACAGTATATAGGACTTCAGGATTAGGATTATTTTCCTCTACCTCCATACTCTCAGCTGCCGGTTGATCTTTAGTAGTTGTTGATTTTACCGGTGGAGTAATCAAAGAAGGTGGGGGTAAGTTGTCTCTAACTTTGATTCTAGGTGGTCCACCAACTTTTCCTTTCCCCTTGTCTCTATCTTTCTGATAAAATTTTATGGGTTTGGGGTTCCTGTACTCTTCTTGTTTTTCTTTCTCAACTAGGAATATATCCCATCCATTTTCTATTTCCTCTGTTACCTCATTAACTCTTCCTACCATTAAAGCAACGTGCCAGTGTGCAGTAGAAAATTCTGTCCGATTGGCTTGAGCAATTAGGTCATTTATTTCTTGTGGAGAGTTTACCGGATATACAACAAGTAACTTTTCAATTTTTATTTTCTTATCCAATTCTATCATTGCTTGTCTTCTTGCTTCTATTCTTTTGAATAGTTCATCAAGAATTTCATTGACTACTTCCATCAAAAAATTCTTGTACATATCCATGTGCAATATAACACTATTTTCAACTTGCTCTTTTTCATCAGCTGTTAGAGTGTCATATATTTTCTCTATGTTCTTCAATTTACCTTCCTCTATGATTTCATTCAGCAGTATATCAAGAGAGGCCAAATCTTTGTTTGTCCTTTTCTTCTTGGGTGTCAGTTTCTTCTTTGGTGTGGCCTTTCTTACCAGAGATCTCACTGCTTGTTGCTTTTGCCTTGTCCTCCTGGGTGACGGTGTGGTTGCTGGTGAGGGATCTTTTTTTCTTACAACTCTTTTGAAAGTTGTAGGCATGTCACTTCCTAAAGAAGTACCTACCGGTGATAGGTGAGTTTCAGGCTGTGGAGCTGCTAACTCATCCTTTGTTATGCTGGTTTTCTTCAATACATCTTCTTTGATGGCTTTTGCTTGTCTGGAACCTTTCCTTACAACTGCCTCAACCTTTTTCACTCTTTTCTTTGACTGAATTTGTTTTTCAATATTTTCAGCACTACCAAATACTTCTTCCTTAGGTTCTTTGGGGGCTTCCAGAAGTGCTTTAGCATATGTTTCAACTATGTGATCATCTATTTCATAGCCCATCTCGGTTACCCAAACTGTCCTTGGGATGACCGCTTCCATCCAGATTTCATCTTTCTTGATGACAAAGCATATTTCATCTTTGTATTTGTCTACAATCTTCTGTGATAACCTTACTCTTTTCTTCATTTTGGTCTTTAATGCTTGAAAGAAGTCATTAATACTGTTTTCTTTGTTCTCACCCATGTTATTGAATAGTTCTGTTAATTGTTTGCCTACCAGTATGTCATATCCAAGTTCTTTGTAACCTATACTGGGAACCTATTTTGTTATGTGTAGCATTAGACATACTAAGAGATTTCCAAATCTGAAAGTTCCTTTCTTGTCCTTCTTGATCTTTCCAAGGTTGTCAATTAATTCATCCTTTAACCACTCACATATGTCAATTTTTGCATTATCTGTGACCATTTCATAAACACTCTTAATGCATAAGCTTGAAACTGAATTGAGTCTATTAGCATGAGTAGCTTTATATCCTAATATCATACTGATGAATCTCACATTGATATTTTTTACATCATTAACTCTTAGAGACCTCTTGTCGAATGTTGCACCAGTTAGGTTTATAACTAGGTCATTGGAAACTTTCTTGGTTTTATCTGGTCTTTACCGGTGGTCGGTAACCCTGTGACAACTTTCACAACTTCCTTGGTGATTTTGTGGATTGCATCTAACCAGAAAAATTCTCCATGAACCCTGCTTAAGACCATCCTAATCACATCCTTTGGAAATTCAGGAATGCTAAGGATCTCTGTAAATCCTAGGGTCTTAATGATCTTGTGTTCATCTTTTACATTGCTGGTATTATCACATATCACATTTTTATACATGGTTTTAATTTCCTCATCTCCTAACTCTTCAATGTTGCAGTGGATCTACATTCTAGGGTCTTCAGCATAAACAACTCCCTTAGGGATTTGAGAAAAAGCACTTAAGGTATCATCCTTCTTTGCTATCTTGAGAATTAACTGAAATACGGGCCTAGGTCTTTTTATTACTTCAACAACAGTAGGGTTTTCTATATATTCAATTGCAGAGGTGGATGCCATGATTAAATACCTTTTACTACCTTGGATGGATGATTGCTTGGAGTGTTCTTGCTTCTTGCTTGAAATGCCTTAGCTCGGAATCTTCGCGCTCTTCGAAAATTTGAAATCTTGGTGAAATGAAATGGAGCCAAAACCTTAATTTTATAGTGTCTTTCTGCCATATACCACATTAATTGCATGCCGGTTAAGTATTCACTTAACATTGTTTGCCGGTAATAAGTAATTTCCAACTTCTTATCTCTAACCGAGGGAATAATAGCACATGTATCAATAGATTGCCAAACCCTCAAGGAAATTTTCTTCAATTAGATGAAGAACTTCCTACCGGTGGACCACTGCTCTGTCCTTCCGGTCAAGCATCACTTTGTTCTGCTGGTGAAGCATTTGTTGGTTCTACTGGTGGAGGAGTATTCCCAATATTTAGATCAGCTTTTCTAATCCATTGTTTTGAGAATTCTTGCTTAACCTCTTCAACTTTTTCTTTACGTTTCAAGCTTGAACTTTTGTTGTCTACCGACGTTCCTTTACTTCTACAAAATTTAGCAATATGCCCAATCTTGTTACATGCATAACAAGTTCCATTATTCTTCTGAATAGCTTTCCCATAACCTATGTCGGTTTGTGTTCTGCATTGATTAGATAAATGTCCAAATCTTCCACAAACATAACATCTCACATTCATTATGTAGTTTTCAGAGTTGTGACCAACTTTGTTGCATTTAGAACATTGACCGGTGGGTGTGTTGATATTCTGATAATTTCTAGATCTACATTCATTTTCTCTATGACCATACTTAATACAGTTAAAGCATTTTCCATTAAATTTATAAGCATTAGGTTGTCTTACCAGTTTGCTGTGATCCTGAGTATTTGCAGTCCTGGAGCTTTCACCAACTTCAAAGCCAATTCCAGAAGTGTCACCTTTAGGTTTTTGATTCTTCAGCAAGGTGCCAAGTTCCTCTGAGCTTTTCTTGAATTTTTCTTTATGTTGATTTGCAGTTTCTAGTTCTCTTTCTAAGACTTCTTTTTGTCTCATCAGTTCATTTGAGTCATTCTAAGTATGCATAAGAACTATCTTCAACATGTCATTTTCATAGCTAAGTCTTGTGTTCTCATTTGTTGCATCACTTAGTCTTTTGATCAATTCTTCTTTATTCTTCTTCCTATCCTCAATCTCTTTACAAAATCTCATAGTCATATCCTGCATTTCATTTTTTGTTGTCATGATCTCTTGTTTCAACTTGCTTATCATATCATTAAGTGATTCCTTTTCATCATTCTCATTTTGCAATTTTTCACAAAGTTCTCTTCTCTTATTTCTTGCAACAGTAAAATTTTGTTGAAGTGCCTGAATGATGTCCTGAGTTGCCCTTAAATCATCTTCTAATTTGATATTTTTCAACTTTTCTCCATCATAGTCTGTAAGAGCTCCTTCTAGTTGCTTCATAAGATTTTCCATCTTTATCGGTGTCAAGATCTTCCTCAAGTTGTTAGGCTTTTGAAAATAGAGGACTAAGCTCTGATACCAATTGTTAGGGATTCCATAGATACTGAGAGGGGGGGGGGGGGGGTGAATCAGTATCTAACCGGTAATAAGAATTTCTTAATTTAAAACATGCAGAACATAATATAACAGTGTACCGGTATGCAAGAAATAATGCAGTAAACAGAATCAAGAACATCCACATGAGAAGCACACCATAACACAAGATTTTAATGAGGAAACCCAGTGTGGGAAAAACCTTGGTGGGATTTGTGACCCACAATATTCACTTACTGGCCAATAAGAAAATATTACGTACAATAGGGGCCTACACATGCAGGAAGGCCAACTGCCTAGAGCTCGCTGCTCAATGTGAAGTCTCACTGACTTACAATAAGGATTATACAAATCCAATATCTTGTACTACTTTACAATAGCATCTTCAATGCCAGATTCAGTACCGGTTCCTGCTTTGTTCTTTACATATACCCCTTGACCTATATTTCACACAATAGGTCTACCTAATATTTTCCTATAAATCTTCTACACATTATCCAAAATGTCTACAATGATCTCTTTTATATATAAGAGTCATTTTACAATTTGCCAAGTCGTCTTACACATTTTTACAATAATAAATAAAATATAATATAACAAAATTCTGTCGGCCTCTGTGCCGGTATACTTCCTTTCTTCTATGCCTGTGTAGAATGTGTTTTGCTGATGCCAGTATAATGCCTTTGCCGGTGCCATAGGATTGCAAGGTTGCCATCAATGACAAAACCTTCAATCACATACAATGTCTCATTGGAGTGTGCATATGCCAACACAATCAAGTTTAAGTTCAGTATCTTTTGTTTTCTATCTTTCCTAGTTCAATCAAGTTCAGGAATGGTATCACTTTAATTAGACTTCATTCAGCTTCGTCGCTTTGAATCAAGCTAAACACCTCGCTTTTCATCTAGTTCATGATCAATCAAGTTCAGAACTAGCATCTCCTAGACATCAAATTTTCTTTGAACCAATGCGCTACATGCCCATTAATTCAAAGAGGGGCAAATGTAATACCCTAAAAATGGTCATCTAAACCATGAGCCCCTAGTCTCGACAACGTCACCAAGGTCCTAACCAAAGGCAATTAAATCAATCTTGAGCACACAATTAATTCTTTAGTCATCAAATGTCACATGGCAAAATCAATCACTCAATATTAATTAAATATTTATTTAATTAATAGATCATTCCAAGTAAATCATTTTAAACAATTATCTTATTTATTTTAATTAAATATCCTAGCATATTTAATTAAATAAATCAAATTGCCATAAATCTTGAAAAAAGGAAACAAATCAAGAAAGAGGAATTAATTCAATTAAATAAATCAATTGAGCACAAATCTTCAAAAATGGAAATAAATCAAAAAAAGAATTAATTGACAAAAAATAATTAAAATTTGAGAAAAGAAATCAATTGGAGATAATCTTAAAAAAACAAATTAAAAATTGATAAATAAACTCAAAGAAAGCAATTAAAACAATTAAATATTAAAATTGAATGAAATATATAATAAATCAGTTTTTTCCTAATTTTATCTTAATTTTAGTTCAATTTCCTTTAAATCAGTTTTTTCTTGATTTAATCTTAATTTTAGTTCAATTTCCTTTAAAACTGAGAAAAGCATCCAATCACATCAATTCACCTGGATTGTACTTCGTCTTGGAAAATCTTGACCGCTCATCATCATTTGATCTCAATCGTTGGTTTCTTTTTGAATTTTCTATAAATTCAGGCTCATCTTTCATTCAAAAAGAGGCTGGAGAATATATTGTTATTATACTATTTTTACTCTAGGATTTCATTGAGATATTGCATATTAATTGTTTCATATTGATTAAATCATTTAGCTTAATATTGCAAAAATCTTGTTAGATTAATATTGCATACATCTAGCATTCATCATGCTCATATAGATTAAATCCTTCGTCTTGATGTTGTCTAGCCACTGGTATTGCTGATAATCTGAGAGCAATATTATACTTGCATCTTTTAGAAGGCAATGGGTCGATTTGCTATGGTTTTAATATTCATGATTATATCTGTCTAACCATGTATGCAATGACTTGATTGAAGTGTTGTGTCTTGCAGATATAGATTCTTGGTCCACTTTTCACACACACACTATCACCCTTATCACTTGAATCCATGGAAGGAGATTCCTCCAATTGACTCAGAATTAGTTGATAATTGTGAAGTACTACACACAACTATGGAAAAGTAGCAAACTCTGTTAAGAGAAGTTTATCCCTAATATATTTAATAAATTAGCAATAAAAATATCTTGAATATCTTGGTCAGGCACATGAAAAGAAATATGAGAATACAACTGCATATATCTACTAATAAAATCAATCACTTTTTTTTAACATTTTATTTACAATGCACATCAAATCAGTCAAATTAACTTTAGGATCAATGTTATTGTGAAATTGTTGAAAAAGAGAATTAGCCAATTGTTGAAAAGAAGTAATAGAATAAGGAGGCAAAGAACAATACCATTGCAAAGCTCTATCCCTTAATGTTATAGTAAGCAATTTTGCTAAGAATATTTGATCATGAGCAAAGATACTACACAAAGTTTGCAATGTTTTAACATGAGTTAAGGGATCACATTTTCCATTATAAAGTTCCAATTGTGGGACTTATATATGTTTAGGAGGGACAACTCTAACAATGTCATTGGATAATAGGCTCGCTACATTTAATTATGTGGGAACATTATACTTAGATTGATTCATAGAAGCTATTTATTGTTATAAGGAAGACACTGTTTGGGCTAGACTATTGATTGTAGCTTCAGTATAAGGATTGAAATTAGACATGTTGGATTGAGAGGGAGAAGGAACATTGTTGAATGAAGGAAGAAATTGAGAATAAGGAGGTGGGACACTATAATAAGTAGGTAATGGAGAAGGTTAGGTAACACATTGAAGAATCATAGGAGGAATGAAGGAGTTGTGATTGAAGGAGTTGCCCCCTTGACTAACATTTATGGGTGGTGTGTGATTGGGAACAAGGGGAACACTCATGGTAGGAGGAATGAAAGATGTATTGCCCCCATGACTAACACTTGTAGGTATGACATTTTGTGTAGAGGTAGCCATGATGTTTGATGTAAAGGTGGGAATACTAGCCATAGGAGTTTACATGACTAGGAGGTTATGTATAACCTAGGTTTTTAACACAAATCTTCATGCCTGTAAGGTGGGAATACTAGCCAAAGTTGTCAAAGTAATGGAATGATTAACATGACTAGGAGGTTGTGTATAACCTAGGTTTTCAGCACAACTCTTCATAGCCATGAGGTTAGAATCAACAATATGAGAAATACCACACAAAATATCAACACCATATTTATCACTTTGAATCGTTCTTTTTAATCTTTCAATCAATGGAAGAGTCTCACTTTTCGTGTATTCTTGACTCATCCATTGTTGAAGATTGTCTGTCTTCGCCAATTGGTCAATGGATACCCTAGTTAATGACTCCTCCACATCATGAGAATTATCAAGAGGATAAATAGGGATATCGATAGGATTGGAAGAAACACCAATATCCTCATTGAAAAGGCTATCCAAATTAGGCTCCATCTCCTTGGTAATTAAACCTTTGGCAACTTTAATTCTACAACTTCTTACAGGGATACTATAGGTAGGACTAATAGTAGTAAAAATCATGCACTAAGGGAGGGAAATTGGATATTTGAATTTTGGAATCTAAGTTGCAAATTAATTGAATAATGCAAAATTATAGAAAGAAATGATGTAATCTCCTAGGAAATTGAGAATGCAAATTATCCACAAGAGACCGAATTTTAAAATTAGGATCTATTAAAAGTAACCTCTTAATTTTAAAATTGAAAATTGAAAGGAGGAAAGATTTAAAATTAGGGTTATCCAATACTAACCTCTTAATTTTAAATTTTTTGAAATCTTGAGATATTGCAGAAATCAATTTAATTTTAAAATCAAGGTGTATTTGATTAACCACTTAATTTTAAAATTTAAATTGAAAATGTTGAAATTCAGATTTGTTTTCAACCTTAGGGCAACCTAAAATCAATAAAATTTCACAAATATTTGGAATTGGGCATAAAAATACAGTCAAAACAGGATCCTGAAATTTGAGGAGAAAAATTCAGGACCAGGTAGCTAGCTACTTGGTCTGACCAACATTTTACCAAATTTTTCGGGGAAGCAAGATATTGTGATTTTAAGGTGAATTCCATAAAGATATGGAAATTGGGGATGTCTAGATGTGAAATAAGGCATTGAAAGTCAAAATAGGACACACTTAGGATGTTTAATAAAATGATTAATTGAAAGAAAGAAACAAAAAAAATAATGCCTAAGGTTAAGGACCAACTTTTATGAGCTTTAGATCTAATTAAATTGATTAAATTCTTAAAGGTAAATTTGAAATTGTACGAGACAGTTAATTTAAATTTAAAAATTAGGGTTTGTTGTATAAACCGCTTAATTTTTAAAAATTTAAATTTGAAAATCTGAATTTGAAATTGAAGCATGGATTCAAATTTGAAAATTAATTCAAGATCTACACAATCCACAAGTTCAATTTTAAAATTAAAAAACTAGCGTTTTTTAATTTAACCACTTAATTTAATTTTTTTTAAAAATTGAACATGTAAATGAAAACTTGAAATGTAAAACAGAAGAGTTCTCAGATCTAAAACAATCAATCCAATTTAAACAAATCACAAGCTCAATTTTGAATATAAAAATTAGGGTTTTTTCGAATCTAACCTCTAAATTTTTGAAAATCGCAAGAAAATTAAACTTGTAATTGAAATTTTGAATTTTAAATTGCATACACTCAAATCTGGAAACAAGAATTAGAATTAAGGGTGTAAGGAGTCAGGTTCACCAAAATGTCAAGGGGAAAATTAGGTGACTTTGCAATTTGTAACAATGAAGGAGAAATCTCCAAATCACCTATTTTCTCTTTGGGGGGAGATGATGCCTTTACATTCAAAAGAGGGGGTAAATCCACTACATTCAGTCACTAATTAGATTAGGACTGAACACTAAGTAGATTGATTGAAATGGAATATGTTTGACCCTCTTTTGTAAGTTGACTAGTTGAATTAAGACTAAGTGCTAAAAATGAAGACAAATATGAGAAAACAATGAGCTACAGGTTTGGGATTTCATTGTGCACTTGGATCTGAGAAGTTTGAGATGATTCAGAGCTGCTCTGTGAAATCTGCCAAAAGTAGTAGGGACGGTATGTCCAGACCAGGAAGCCTACCCTCTTGGTCGTTCGAACTTTCTGCGCATCAAAAAGGGTTGTTCCGTCTCTGCAAATAAAGTTTAATTCCAGAGATACAACTGCAAACTTGCTTCCTACATATAGAAGGAAAGGGAAATGTGTTGGGAATAGGGGTTTGCCTTTAGGTCAAACCCCGGTTTTGGAATTAACTAAGTGGTTGAAATAATGTAATTGAAATGACTGAAAGTAGAAATCCTCCTCTTTGAGGGGATGTTGAATTGATTGAAAATAAAATGCTTATACCTCCTTGTGAATTTTTGCTTGCCTCCATATGAAATTATGACTTCATGAATTAGAATGATAATCTCCTCTTCAATGCTTGAAATCTTGACTCTATTGCTGCTCCAAAGCTTGAAAGAAGACCGAAAATGCTCAATTGCTCTTGCACGCTTAGATGCTTGAAGACCTCTTGTGTGTGGATGATAGATGTCCAAATGAGAGGGGAAATCCATTTATATACTTGCCTATTGGATTAATTGACTAATTTTCTGACATGAGCCGACATGGAGGGGTGTTTCCTGCTTAAATTTGAGATGGGTTAGGGGGTCCAATTTAGGTCCCCATTAGGGAGGACTAGGATGCCACGCCCTTGTCCTGCCCTATTTTGGGGCAGGATCAAGGTGGCAATAATGTGCACCTTTGAGCTGAATGGTGTTTTTGACATGTGTGAGCATAATCAAGTCTCCAATCAGGCTGAGGGGTACAAACACTCATGAGAAGATCCAAATGTGATAAAAAATTGTGAGGGGTGCAAGTTTAAGACGCTACATAAATTATGTATAGATTTTGGTAAACTTTGTTTTAAAAGAAAACACAATTATTTTGGCTCCCTCAAATTCTTTTTTTGTCTTCCCTAGACATTGTTGGTATTGAGATTGACTTTAATATGATACATGAAAAACTATATATGAATACAAATACATTTTAGAATCAAAATCAAAACCAGCAAATGAAATGAAATAATAATATACATATAACCCAAAGGTGCTTCGTGTGAAGTGAAACAAAGAAAGTAATATTTATGGATGTTGACTATAATGAGTTTGTCATCCCTGAAGTGATGTTCCCAGCTATCCTTGGCGTGTTCCACTCGTTTCCATTATTGAATTTGCTATGGCCCATCACATTTCTCTGTTTTTAGCTCCTCTCCTCTTTTTCGAATCCAACAACGAGTGTAATACTTTCTACTTCAATTTCACCACCGTTTCAAAGGCTAAACAAACCTTTTACCTCAAAGAAAACAATAAAGCAACGTACAGAACAATGTCAATCAAAATAATTGGCAAAAGCATTAATTAGACACCATCTTCTGCTTATTCCCACAAACAAACATTCTGACCATACATGCCAAAATGGATACCAACAATGCCAACTCTCCCCAGACACAATGCTTTAAACAAATGTTTTTGTGGGTCATTACATTTCTTCTGTCCAAAGTGAGCCACATTCTCATCAGAAAGCTGAAATGAAAGTTGCAAGAAAGCCATGCAAGAGAAATACAATCTTTTCTGCTGGGTTTCTTTTCTATACAAAGTCCCCACAAGTATGGCCATCAAGGGGACATTTCACAACGTTGCAGAATAAAACATGACAACCACAATGTAGCAAGCAGAACTTTAAAGAAAACAAACTAAGAACTGCCTGCACAAAGATTTAGGGACCACCTTAAGAGCTAAACTACTAAACTCTTTTATCAATGCTGTTGAAGAACAAGAATATGAATCTAGAAATCCTTTAACAGGCTCACATGTCGATGTACTTAAAATCCTTCTGGGTACACGCAACCAGTTTTGTTCTTATTATGGAAGAAAGAATATATAGAAAACCCTACCAAACTTCCTAGTCCTGAGATTCATACAATCTTTATTTAGGTCATAAAATAATTTAGGCTTTATATTTTTTGTACTCTATATGATTGGCAGTTAGCTTAGTGGAAGCCCACTTTGCCCCTGAACCGCACCCAGCTATGATGGGGTCTCCTGTTTACCAACCATGCTTCATTTGGTATCATTTGCTTCTTCAATAAAAGATTTTGTTTGAAAGAATTGCCGACCCTTTTGGATTCTATTAAACAAAATATTTAAAACTAATGTTCTTTTTATACCGTCGACAGAACAGGTTGGATGTGATCCAGCAAAGAAGGATAAAGTATTAATAATTTTTATAAAACAATTATTTATTGGAGAGGTTTGGATTCAAATCTTTATCATTGTAAGGGTTATTTCTTTTCTTTTGATGTGAATTTGTTGTTTTGTCATTTGTTTTCGTGAGGTCTTTTTTGGGATTAAGTCCCATTTTTTCTTAAGTTTTTGTCTCTTCTTATTTTTATCTTGATGTACAAGATTATTGAACCTTTTAATAACCCTTCTCCCACTCATAAGTCTATCAAAATATATTTATCTAATAAAAAATATCATTCATCTTTGTATTATAATGATAATTCCTAGGATAACATCTTTAAACGCATCTATTTCTCCTCTCTCTTGTATCTCTAATTATTCTTCTTGTTTTGGTTCATATTTCATATTTTTCTCCTCTAAATAGGTATATGGTGCATAACAAAGAATACTATTACATTTGCACCTTTCATGATTAGTTGAAGACGGAGAGGATTGGGCAAGCCTTAGATGTGTAATTCCAAAACTTCTTGTCTTATGCCTACATTTAAGATACCATTTCAGCATACCATATTAGCATACCATATTGGCACTCACATATGTATTCTTTGCGAATGGAGTAGGCATCAAAGAAAAGGAAAACAATTGTTTGATCAAACTTGTCCACTTCCATGATCTCTAGTTTTCCTAATATACCATTCATGTAGATCCTCAACAATGAATAGAAATTCTTGATTGACATTTCTAACAACCAATATTATAGTAGAGTGTTGTATCCTCTAGCTCAAGATTAACTATACGAATCCCTTGTACACAAAGATTCCAATCCTTTATGCATACCCAATTTTCTATAATTGAGTAAAAGGATATATGCATCGTTTACTACAAGTGGTATTCTTAACTCTTCTCATGCTTAGAGTATTTTTCACGATAGCAAAATTACTGGGAAGACATAACATCAAATGCATCTATGTTATTTTTGTTTCCTTCAAATTTTAAATTTTATTAATAGGAATTATTGAAATGCTTATAGTTTCCCTCCCTAATGAAGTTAAGAAAACTACAAAATAATAGTTCTTAGGGGATAGAAAGATAAACCTAATTTGGGACTATGTGCTTTGCACTAATAACATGATGATCTATATACTTGTGTTGATGTAATTCTGATACTAAGGATGCCAAATTCATATAATGCATTGAAGCACACTTAGTTGAAAGTGGTAAATTTCACCATGTCTACTTCTCCAACTATAGCTGTTGTAGCTCCATATATAAGGGATTTATATAATATGTCCTGAAAGTGTTTTCTTCCATTTATTGCAACCTATATTGCTCTTTATTTTCTTCAAGTACACCATGCTTGACTACATTCAACATGATTTCAAGTTCCTTTTTTTTATCTTCCTTATTAGGTACATGGTCCTCTACATTGACAATTGCTTAAGACTCATTTGATTCTATGTGCTTATCTAAACTACTCTTTTGTGTGGGACTCTTGTTGATTTACTACCATGGAGTCTCTTAGGAAATGATCTATATTTTGGTCTTGTTTGTAGATCTATGTCTGAATTATTTCCTTTTTGTAAGTACATTTTTAATTTTACCATGCTTAGCAGTACCCTCCTTAGTCACTTTTGACTTTCATTTATTTGGCAATGTTTAAGCTAGAACTAGAGTTTTCCTGCCATGCTATGGATGCAATTTATTTCTAGGGGTTATTTAATATGTATTTTTTTCTTTGTCCCACTATACCCATGTGTCCCTTAATTTCCATGTAATCTAGAAGAGAGATTAATTTTTGTATCTTTGTTGGGAGTGTTTACTAAACACCACATAATCAACCATGATATCTCTCTTCATTTAAGTTTGAAGCCTTGCTATAGGAACATTTTTTTTCTAATTGTAGGAAGGTGGTTTGGAGAGATCTATCAATATTACTACCTACTATCCTTTAATGGTTATTATTGTCTATTAAATATCTTTTTCCACCAAATAATAAGTTTTTTAGGAATCTCACAATTCACATGTTGGCAGGTAAACTAGAACTAATAGCATTGCAATGTCCTTGGTAATACAGGACTACAAATATATATTTTATGTTAGCTACTCTAGTATATCTTATATTACCACAACCAAATGTTTAGGGTAAATAGTTGAAAAGATAATAATATTTAAGTTATCATCATGAAACCCAAATTTATTTTCAATATTTACCTGTAGTATGAACCAAAAATATGTAAAACTAGACTTTATAAAATACTAGATTGTATTAAAATTTACAAAAAAAATTTAGTATCTCATTATTAAACTTTAGGTTTTACTATTAGGCCTTAAAATGGTAAACTCTAATATGTTCTACCTAAATCTAGTAGACACACAATTTTTTGTTTCATTTACATATTTACACTTATAACCTAATCTAACTATATTTATATCAAATAGGTTAGAAACGAAATTTACAAAATGATAATACCACAACAATATCTAACTAGTTTAAATACAAAAAATATCGTAAAAATTAAATTAATAATTGTTGACCAACCATAATAAGTAATTATAACCAATTTTATTAGTCTAGAACTATGCTATAATAATAGTAGTATAAGATATAATTTTTTGGTTTGAGATCTACCTAACTATGCATCACATAGTTGAGATGAGTATAAGATGCATCACCATGAAAGTTCGCATATCAAATAATCTATTATCCTATGACAATTGTAAGTGTCATTTCAACTCAAAATCACCAATTCAATCATCATTAAAGCTCAAAAAATGATCTCTAGGTTAAAATAAAGCTTTATCCAATATGGTTTTCATCCTTTGGCACATGATATCTTGAGTTTTTTTTTTCTTTCAAATATTATAGATTCTTATTATTTTCATCTTGGAATATGGGTTTTTGAACGTAAGAATTAAAATAGTTTTAAAATTAGGTTTTTTGAATATTTTTCATAGTAAAATTATTTTCTGGTTCTCAACCATTAATAACCATGGAAGTAATATCTAAACCTACATTAAATGTTGATATCTCTTGATTGAAATGTGGTAGAGAGCACACAAACTTAATGAGCATCATTTCCCCCTAAATCATGGTCATAATTGAGTCATGGGTGCTTGGAGTTAATTGAGAGGCATGGAGGAAAATTTCTTGTGATTCATAATATTTTTTGAAATAATGATGTGATATCCCATATTTTTAAAGTGCGACTAACTTATTAAGGGTATTCATCATTAGCTTGTTTATCTAAGTTAGTAGAGGTACATGTAGATTTACACTTAAATATGAAATATTTTTTTTGTGTGTGAGATAAGACACTTACTAATATGATTTTTTGCCTTAAATATAAGCATTTATGGTGCTGTGAGATATGTTAGGAGGTAGGACAAATGATTAATTTTAAGAGGAAACAATTTTAGATTTCAAGGGTCAAAGATATATTGAGACACATACCATTAGTTGAGGATTAGAGACTGGGTAAGAGGTAGGCTGGTAGGGTCAAGTCTACAACTCCAAAAAGATAAGAGAAATTAGCAAGATATGGATGTGAGGTATGCTTGGATGACGAAGTAAAAAAAAAACATAAGAGAAAGTAGAGTTGACTGAAAACACATACCAAGATGGTGAAATTTGAAAATCTAGTGAGGACCAAGGAAAGTTCAAATCTTGGCAAGAAGGCATGCCTATATGAGAAGCACTAAACCTTTGATAAATGATTCATACTTTTAAGGTTTGGCATGCATGATTTCTTATAGAGTTTAGGGACATTAGAATAAAACAATGGGAAAGAAGAAGAAGAAAACACATGCAAAATTGGATCAGGGGATATGCAAGAAATAGAAAATTGGTATTTTGGTCCATAACATAATTTATTAAAAAGAGGATATGACAACAATCCTTCCCCTTATTCCATTTCTGAAGTGCTTCATACTCATACCACTAATATGATCAATACATAGGATATGTAATATAGTTATTCAACATGTACTAATATTCTAACACCTTAGGCATCTTTGCCAATTATTCACATTTAAGTGTTTGATATGGACATATTGTGGAATGAATAATTATGTATTGACATGATATGCACCATGCATCCACCACCACCTTCTACTAACACTATAGAGTTTTGAGTTATTTCACCAATATCTTCGAACAATCAACCATAGAAAGACGTCTTTTGTGATGGGCAATGTAGTCACACCCATTTGAAAAATTATCAAACCTTTTCATAAAAAGATATTCTTTAATTAGTAAATTCTCTATATAAAATTAATTTTGATAGGTATTCTACAACAATACCAAAAAATAGAGTGTAATAATGTACGTTAACGAAACTTTTATCTTTTACCTTAAATTTAACAACCATTTACATGACAAAATGATAATATTTAATAATAAACAAAATAAATTTTAAATTGACATCTCTTAACATTTTATATATATATATATATATATATATATATATATATCAAGGCTAATTCTAACAAGTTCTTAATTCCCAACATTCAGACCTTGCGTGGCACTTCATTTTCAAAACATTGTATATAAACATCATACTAATAATTAAAAAAACATTGTTGTTTGAATTTTGTTTGGAATGCATTGTTCTCACCCACAAAATAAAGGGGAATGATTATGCTAGGCGAGCCAGGCCGACCACAATAATTTATAAAAAGAGTGACGTCGGCAAAGAGAAAAGGTGGTGCCGTGCTCTCCGAAGAAGAAACACCCACTTTTGCGACTAAAACATTCGCAGATCACTATGCTCTTCATAACTACTAAATCCGTACAAATATTATCTTATCGACCTCCTTCCCCATTCCAACAAATCTTAGCTATAACCATGTAGCAAAATACACCACTTTGGTAGAGAATTATGATTTCTTTGCACATGCTTACAAATGGTTAAAGAATATTTAATGGACCATATTTTTTCTTCTCAAAGATTGCTTTAAAAAAACATCGAATTTAATGAAATTTAGAAATATTGTTGAACAATATTATGGAGTGTGAAATCTAATATTTTTAATTAATGTTATTATATAACTATTTCTTATGAATACATTTTATTTTGTTATTGAAAGCAAATGAAACAAATTTGTCAAAAGTATAAAGTGTCACTTAAAGAATTACTTTTAGATGTACATTATTCACAAGAAAAGTATTAAAATAGGAACTGACTTTATATGTGGTTATCTAAAAACTTTCTTCAAATTGAAATTTTTGAGTTTTATTTTCACGGTGACACTTTATTACCCCGTCATATGTACAAAATTTATCAAGAGTAGAAAGTGCTATTTAAAGAATTACTTTTAGATGGACACTATTCACAATAGGGGTATTGAAATAGGAGTTAGTTATATTTTTTCGTTATCTAAGAACTTTCTTCAAATGTAAATTTTTGGGTTTTATTTTTGAACATTGACACTTTATTAATCTGCTTATATGCACATGTTCAGTTAATTTTGACTAATAATTGTATTATGATTAGGTCTAAAACACAACTTGATGACTTTTTAAACCCTTTTTATTGATTAGAGTGTCTCCTATCATTGAGGAAATGCAATTAAACAACTATTAGGTCATATATTTGAATATAGTTGAAACCATTCTAATGTAGCTTTTATATGGATGAGTTGGTAAGACAATTATTCTAGAAGATGAAGGTGACAGTACGAAACATGATAATATTTCTGACAGGAGCATCACAAATGTGATGTGCCAATAATGAATTATGTTTGTTCTTTATTATTGTTTGGACTCACAGACTTCGTTTTTATTGTTAAATTTGTTTGATCATTCAATGTTTTCGACTTGTGGGACTTAAACTATTGTATTTTTTGAACAATCTTATGTATAATCTCTTAAAATTTATTTAATATCAGAAAATTAGATAGCCTTCATTCTAACTTCTTATACATAAGATTGGGGGCAAAAAGAGGAAAGAAGCTATATAATAATGCACTATGGATGTGGTAAAGATTCAATATCTAACCCATCTAACATATGAATGCCCTCTTCAAATATCCAAAGTAAGGTATATGACTAATGGTAAAAATAGAAGAATAATAGTTTTCTTTAGAATGTACTAATCATATCCAAGATAGGGGAGAGGAGCCAATATGTGTGTGGGTACTAATACATGTTATAGTACATAGACAAAATGAGATCAATAGTGGTGCTCTAAAAATGTCACGTCAATGCTTTTCTCCAAAAAAGTACCTCTAAAATTCAAAACATAACCAATGATGTGATGCCACATCTGCACACAAGTAAACATGACTTAGTGCACATCAACAATTTGGGACCATTTTGGACACCTTCACAAACATGACTTGAAATTTTGTTTTTGAGTAAAGGTCTTGACAAGTAAGCTGCTGTATTATCAATTCTTTTTGAAATGTCTACATATGATTTTGAGAAGTGTGAAATTAGGATACATGTTCTAGCTCCTCTCCCCTAATGTCGAATAAAAAAGCTTGAAATATTTTGAACATTATTATGAACAAAAATGTAATTGGATATAATAATTTGCTAAAATGTTCATTAAAAAGGTGGATGTCCAAAATGAATTGCTCTTCCAAATTAATCTTAGAGGTCCTTGGCCTTTACTCTTGATAGGTTATTGTGCAAGGAAGCAAAGGTGTGCGGAAACGCTTCCTACGCTAATCTTGAGAGGACGGTTATGCAACTTTCAACTTAAATATTACTAAGATATCAAGAAATGCACAATAAGGCATAAACAAAATAGCAATGAACACATAACACAGTGATTATCGTGGGGAAACCCTTCTGGGAGAAAAACCCCACCCTCCAAAACTTGCACAATGTATTATCAAATCAAGCTGATTACAATACACTTGCAATGCAAGTTTTTATAGGAGCGCATCACCACAACTTGAACTCAGAGAGACTCCTTCTAGCATCCAGTCTTGCAAAAAACTCAATTATCAAACTCCTCCCCAACCCCTCCTTTTATAGTGATTTTACAACCTAGAAACCACTTGTGGTTTTACAAAACCATGGGCTTAACCACCATGCCACATGGTGCCCATTTTTGACATTTACATTTCCAAAATGGAAAAACAACCAGGTTAAAATAGTAATCCCGTCCATAATTTTGTCCCCTAGCTTAGACCCTCTTAAAAGTCACAAAATGAGTCATTAAGGCTCTAAAAATGGCCCACCTATATTCTACTATGGACAAGACTCATTTTTAACAGCTCACTAACCATTTTCCAATGCATAAACATGTGGAAAACTACCTCAAACAAATTCTGGAATTTTCCAGAAAAAGACTGCAAGGTTTAGACACATGTTTCTCAACATTCTCCCACTTGTCGAACACCTTGCAAGAGTTAGGGGATCCAAAATATCATGGACTTAATTGCTAGGGGCCGAGAGGCCCACAGACTCTGAACACCATCTGAATTTCTCTGTGCTCACGGGCTTAGTTAATGCATTAGCAACATTCACCAAAGTTTCTACCTTTTCCAGCTTCACCTTGCCATCCTCAATCATATCTCTCACAAAATGATATTGTGCATCAATGTGCTTGGTCTTGGCATGAAAAGTAGGGTTCTTCGCTAGGCAGATTGCACTCTGACTGTCACTGTAAATTGTCACTGCACCCTGTTTGAACTCTATATCTGAACACAATCTCTTTATCCAGATGGCTTCCTTACAGGCATGAGTAGTTGCCATATATTCTGCCTTAGTAGTGGACAAAGCGACCACAGTCTGTCGCTTGCTCATCCAACTGATTGCACCACCGAATAATGTAAACACATATGCACTGGTGGATCTTCTTCTATCAACATCACCGACCCAGTCTGAATCCACATAGCCTTGAATATCTAAAGAATGCTCATTTCTTGTTCCATGAAAACATATCGAGTACTCTGAAGTACCCCTCAAGTATCTCAAAACTCTTTTTACTGCATCCCAATGTGCTCTTCCTGGATTAGACATATAGCAAGAAATAACTCCCACTATTTGGGCAATGTCTGGTCTTGTACAGACCATAGCATACATCAAACTTCCAACAACACTCTGATATGGTACTCGACTCATCTCTTCCATCTCCAATGGGGATGTAGGACACTGTGAACTAGAAAGTTTTGTTCCCATTGTAATAGGAACACTCAATGGTCTTGAATCCTGCATATTGAATCTTTTCAAAATAGTACCAACATACTTTCTCTGGCCTAGCCAAAGCTTTCTGTTTTGTCTATCTCTTACAATCTCCATTCCCAGAATGTGCCTAGCTGCACCAAGATCTTTCATTTCAAACTTTATCGAGAGCTGAGATTTTAACTCTGCAATCAAACCTTTTCCTTTGCCAATAAACAACATGTCATCGACATACAGGACAATGACCAAGAAACGATCACCATCAAATTTAAAATATATATAGTGATCAGATTTAGATCGCACAAATCCCAAACTCAACACATATGTATCAAACTTCTGGTACCACATCCTAGGACTCTATTTTAAACCACACAAGGATTTCTTCAACTTACAGACCAAATGACTTTTACCTTTCATCACATAGTGCTCTGGCTGTGTCATGTAAATTTCTTCCTCCAAATCTCCATGAAGGAAAGTTGTTTTCACATCCATTTGCTCGATCTCTAGATCATAGGCTGTTGCAATAGAAAGTAAAAATCTAATGGATGTCATTTTGGCTACTAGAGAAAAAATCTCACCATAATCTACTCCCTCAACCTGAGAGTAACCTTTTGCAACCAAACGTGCTTTATACTTCTCAATGCTTCCATCTGAACCCATCTTCTTCTTGAACACCCATTTACAACCAACAGGCTTTTGTCTTTCAGGCAATGGTACAAGGTCCCATGTTTCATTCCTCTTAAGAGCTACCATTTCTTCATCCATGGCTATTTTCCAGGACTCTGAATCATTCATACCAAGAGCCTCTTCTACAGATTTTGGTTCATCAATGTTAGCATTCAATGCAAATATGTATCTCCAATCATCAGGAGAATACCCATACCTTTCAGGTGGTTTCCTTTTTCTAGTAGACCTTCGAGCAAGATCTGGTTCAGGTTCAGCTTCAGGTACCTCTTCTTCCTCTGATGATTCAAAACTTATAGAGCTCTCCTCAACTTCTTGTCTTTCTAAGGGCCTCGATTCAACTTTCTCCGATGTAGCAGGTAGTTGAATCACATCTTTCTTTTGTTCTGTTTGTTCAGGCTGCACTGTAACAGAAGAAGGCTTAGTTTCTCTAAAAATAACACTTCTTGAATAAAATACCTTTTGTTCAACAGGATTCCAAAGCTTGTATCCTTTTACACCATAACTGTATCTGATGAAAATACATTTAACAACTTTGTTGTCCAATTTTGTCTGCTTCTCCTTTGGCACATGAGCATATGTTTCGCAATCGAACACTCTCAGATGTCTAAGTGAAGGCTTATGGCCCGACCATGCTTCCATTGACGTCTTATCAACAAGAGCTGATGTAGGAGACCTGTTTATCAGGTAGTAGGTAGTGGCTACAGCTTCAGCCCAGATCTTTTGTTCTAGTCCAGCTCCACTCAGCATACTCCTAGCCTTCTCCATCAAGGTCCTGTTCATTCTTTCTGCAACTCCATTCTGTTGTGGAGAATACGGAGTTGTCTTCTCTTTTTTAATACCACAATCTTTACAAAATGTGTCAAAATCATTGGAGCAAAATTCACCACCATTATCAGTTCTCAAACATTTTATTTTCTTTCCAGTCTGCAACTCAACCATTGCTTTAAATTCTTTGAAACGACTGAAAACTTCAGTTTTACTCCAAAGAAAATAAACCCATGTTCTTCTACTGAAATCATCAATGAAAGAAACATAATAAACTGATCTACCAATAGAAGGAACATCAACTGGACCAAATACATCCGAATGGATTAGATCCAAAATACATGAAGACTTATGAGAACTCAAGTAAAACTGAATGCGGTTTTGTTTACCATAGATACAATGCTCACAAAAATCAAATTCAAGATTGCAATCATTCAACCTATCAACAGGGTTCTTATTTTTCAAGGTCTGTAGACCCTTCTCACCTATGTGGCCAAGTCTTTGGTGCCATAACATGGTCTTCTCTACAGACAACTTTGATTCGGTACACATAGCACCCTTGGGTACCCAAAAACCACGACCATCTGTTGAAAGAGAAACCCTCTCCTTTTCCAACTGAGTAGTCTTTTTCACAATCTTATCAGAAGTACTATTGCACTCAACTATGCATGCATCAAGCTGGTACAATGTACCCAATCTGCTTCCTCTTGCTATCACCATAGCACCTCTTACCATTTTCACACCTGCTTCAGAAAACTGTACATGCACACCCGCATCTATTAGTTTGCTAACAGATAACAAATTCCTTGCTAGTCCCGGGATATGCAAGACACCATCAAATCTTCTAATTCTACCATCAAAAAATTTCCCATGAATACTTCCACAACCAACAATATCAAGTACTGAGTTATCACCCAAATACACCTTACCACCATCAAAATTTTCATACTTATTAAACCAGTTTCTATTAGGAGTCATGTGGAAAGATGCACCTGAGTCTATTAACCATGCATTGTCACCTGCATGAGTGGCCAAGGTTGTGATGAAAGCATCTCCATCTTCCTTCTCAGACTCAGAATCAGAATCTTGCTTCTTCTTTTCTTCTTTACAGTCCTTTCAGAAATGTCCAGGCTTTCCACAATTCTAGCAAATTACCTTGGACTTACCAGGAGATTTTGATCTCCCCTTATTCTTGGACTTAGAACGACCATTCTGCTTTTCATTCTTGCCTCTTTCTTTTGGTCTTCCTCGAACACTCAGAGCCTCTTTGGCATTCAGAGAAACCTTCCTTCTCATCTCCTCAGAAAGTAAAGAACCAACAACATCCTCCATCTTCAAGACGACTGCAGTGCTCCCTATGGCCATAACAAGGCTGTCCCATGAGTCTGGCAACCAACATAGCAAGATTTGACATCTTTCTTCTTCATCCATTGGCACCCTAACAGAGGTCAACTGAGTTACCAACATATTAAAGCTTTCCAGATGCTCAGAAATTCGTCCACCTTCTTCCATTCTCAAAGAATATAATTTCTTCCTTAAGAAGATCTTGTTCACAAGTGATTTCGCTTGGTAGATCTCACTTAGCTTCTTCCAAAGCTTCTTTGCAGTAGATTCTTCATGGGCATTTATCAGAATAGAGTCTGCAAGACACAATCTGATGAGACCTTTAGCTTTTCTATCAGTCACATCATATTGTGTGGCTAAAGTCGGATCTACGGGCCTATGCTTATTCTCATCAATCGCATCCCATAGATCTCGATCAATCAATAGATCTTCCATCTTCAACTTCCACATCTCAAAGTTTGTGCCAGAAAACTTCTCTACATCAATCCTTCCTGATATACTTGCCATCTTTACGATCCTGCAATACAGAAATGAAAAACTCTGCACAAGCTCCCACTCAAACCTTGATTAGCTCAAAAAACCCTGTACTCAACAAATAGAACCAAAACTGGCCAGGATCTGATACCACTTGTAAGGAAGCAAAGGTGTGCGGAAACGCTTCCTACGCTAATCTTGAGAGGATGGTTATGCAACTTTCAACTTAAATATTACTAAGATATCAAGCAATGCACAATAAAGCATAAACAAAATAGCAATGAACACATAACACAGTGATTACCATGGGGAAACCCTTCTGGGAGAAAAACCCCACCCTCAAAAACTCGCACAATGTATTATCAAATCAAGCTGATTACAATACACTTGCAATGCAAGTTCTTACAGGAACGCATCACCACAACTCGAATTCAGAGAAACTCCTTCTAGCATCCAGTCTTGCAAAAAACTCAATTATCAAACTCCTCCCCAAACCCTCCTTTTATAGTGATTTTACAACCTGGAAACCACTTGTGGTTTTACAAAACCATGGGTTTAACCACCATGCCACATGGTGCCCATTTTTGACATTTACATTTCCAAAATGGAAAAACACCTAGGTTAAAATAGTAATCCCATCCATAATTTTGTCCCCTAGCTTAGACCCTCTTAAAAGTCACAAAATGAGTCATTAAGGCTCTAAAAATGGCCCACCTATATTCTACTATAGACAAGACTCATTTTTAACAACTCACTAACCATTTTCCAATGCATAAACATGTGGAAAACTACCTCAAACAAATTCTGGAATTTTCCAGAAAAAGACTGCAAGGTTGAGACACATGTTTCTCAACATATTGGACTCTTTTGCAAGCATTTCGATGGTGATGATTGAAATCGAGGTGAAACATGTTTTTCACGCTGGATTCAAGTGGTAAAAGGAGGTCAATAATGGTCCTTTTGGGAAGAATAATACGTCTTCGTAAATTCAAAGGAAATCCTCGTCAAACCCAATAATGAGGTACCCGCAATCCTATATTAGGAAAGTTATTATCAGAACAGACTAACCTGGCAACGTCATCTTTGCGGAATCAAAGTTTCAGCCGTTACAGTTTGCTTTCTACAATACAGCCAATTCAAGGAAGTACCTGTGAAGGACTCTTTATACCCTTTCAGTATTTTTTTAAGACTTTTATTCAATTTGATTACAATCTAATGTTTACGATCAGTCCAAAGTTCCAGTGGACCAATTCAAATCAATTGGGTGTTTCAGATTTAGAATTCTCTATTACAGATCGATTATTAATCCGATGTGTAAAGATTGCCAGTTTATGAAGATGAAGATGTACATGCGTTGCAGTGGTTGTTATGCATGTGAGGTGTTAAACGTTACAACAGAAAGGTTACAAAAAATGATTCTCTATGTTTCCTGTCCTTAACTCCGACCTAGTTCACCCTTTCAATATTTAATTCTGGTGATGTTACTTTTGTCTCCCTTGCACGTGAAGAAACACATCAAACCTGTACTGCACTTTACTCCTCATATTCTGCATTCTTCTTATAAAAGAAATCTGATTTGGTGGGTATGTCCTTATTGCTATACAAGCTTAAGGAATTGTTGTAGCACCACAAAGCAGGAGTGCTGGAATTGAATGAGGATGACAGCCCATGATGAGAAAATGAGTGATGAGAAGAAAATGAAAATTGAGGAACTGAGGGTTGTGAAGGTGCTGGGCAGAGGAGCCATGGGGACTGTGCTTTTGGTTGTACAGGAGGCCTGCAAAGACCATCCATTTGCTCTCAAGCTCATAAGCAAAGACAGCAAGGATCAACAGTTTCTTAGGAAATCCAGAGGAATTGAAAGGGAAAGAGAGATTTTGTCTTCATTGCACCATCCCTTTCTGCCATCCCTCATGGGGGAGATTGAGACACATAATATGGTTGGGTGGGCTATTGAATACTGCCCAGGAGGTGACCTCCATTTTCTCAGACAGATGCAGCCAGACAGAACCTTTTCAGAGTCTGCTATCAGGTAAAAGTTCTTCCTTTTCTATGCATAACAGTGAAATGCAGGAAATTTGTTATATACATGTCTTTATTCTTGTATTGAAATTTGGGATTGATGGAGAAAATTTGTCATATATATGTGTTTATTCTTGTATTGGAATTGACCATCTCTGTGGGCATTAAATTTATACAGTTCATGATATTAGTATGAGATGTTTAAAGATTTGAAAGTGAATCTTTTTCTGGAAGATCTCATATTAATGGACCATCTCTACTTTTTCATCTATGTGACCTTAGTTCAAGAGACTGGCTATTCTTAAACATCAAAGAGATGTCTCTAGATTTGAGATGAGTTTTTTCATTGAACACTTCGTGCTAATTAACCATTTCTGCCTATTACTCTATTTCTATGGCTAATTTGAGATCTTACATATCGAAAGGGATTGACCATCTCTGCCGGCATAAAATTTCCAGTCTATGATATTAGTATGAGATAGTTTTGGATTTGACAGTGAGTTTTCTCATCGAAGATCTCATACTATGGACCATCCCTACCTAGTTCTCCATCTTATATGTAAATAATTTGAGAGACTTAAAATTTCCACAGTTAATGATATTAGCATAAAGTAGTTCTAGATTTGACAGTGAGTTTTTTCATTGAAGATCTCATATTATGAACCATCTCCACCTTGTTCTCCATCTTTGTAGCTAATTTGAAAGACTGGTTATTCTTAAACATCAAAAAGTTCAACCATCTTTTAAGCCTGTAAAATAAATTATCATTGATTGTTTGACTGTTGAATCACTTGATGATTAAGTAGAGCCAACAAGAATTTTCAATTACATGTTTGTAAATTTATCTTGAAGGTGCAATCTATTTTAATTTTTAAAGTATAAGGTGTGATAATTTGGGATTTTAGTATCTGAATATTTGGTCACAAGGGTCTAACAACAGACTGGAATTTGCCAGATTCTATGCAGCAGAGGTGGTATTAGCTCTAGAACACCTGCACAGCAAGGGCATTGTTTACAGGGACCTCAAACCAGAGAACATCCTCCTGCAACGCACAGGACACATTATGCTCACTGATTTTGATCTCTCAAAAAGACTTCAACCACAGCCAAATGAATCCAAATCTTCTCTAAATCAAGACCACCAGCATTCCTCTGAACAAACAAGAGGGTGGAAAGTTTTCAGTAAGAACCTAACCTCCAAGCCAAAAAAGTCCCAATTTCCTCAAGCTTCAACCCAGAATAGCACAGGTCCTTTGAGATCAAATTCCTTTGTGGGTACAGATGAATATGTAGCACCAGAGGTTGTAACTGGAGAAGGCCATGGATTCTCCGTGGATTGGTGGTCTCTGGGCATTTTTCTCTACGAATTGCTATATGGGCGCACCCCATTTAAGGGGCTCACCAGCAAGGAAACCTTCACCAGAATACTCCTGATGAGCCCTAAGCTCATGGGGCCCTCTACTCCCCTGCATAGTCTCATTCTCAGATTATTAGAAAAGAATCCACAAAAACGAATGGGATTCTGCAATGGAGCAAGTGAGGTGAAAAGCCATGAATTTTTCACAGGCCTGCAGTGGGATTCAATCCACCAGCTCTGTCGACCACCCGTTGTCCCAGATCTTGACAAAACTCTCAATCATATTTTAACATCAGAGCTACAAGATCTTTTGAGTGTGAGTACATCAGAAGAAGAAGAAGAGACGAGCGACTCCGAACTGGACGGACATTTCTGAATAGCAGCAAAAAAATTTCTGCCAGTTTTGTAGCTTTTGTACTCTTGGAATCCCACGGACAGCGAAAATACATTCAGCGAAACCGTGAGGATAGGGAAACGGTGAATATATATGCAGTGAATATATATGTAAATAGTTTTGTGTGTATATTACATTCCTCTCTGTAAATTACAGTGCTTGGCCAGCAGCACAAAAGCTATTGTACTTGTTATGTTTTGGTGCCCGGCTAGCATCCAACATAAAAGTTAGATCCATTTTTAATTGCTAAAAGAGCTGTCTAAACAGAATAATTTATTCCGTTATGTCGACTTACACGTAATGTCGGAATGATTTTTTTTTTGTTTAACACGAAACAGGCTTTTAGAAAAGATTTAGTGTATTTTTGTAAACGATTATAAATATGAACAACCTTCGCACACAACAATTTATGATAGCCCACATTCGACGGAGAAAGTCTAGATTAAAAATAAAGTTTCTCTGTGTTTTTTTTTTCCTTTTAATATTTAAATATGTTCATTTATTTTTTTATTTTGAAACATTAAATAAAGTATCTATATATATTTTTTCTTTTTATTGTTTTTTAATTGGATAAAGCAATACTATACAAAAATTGTTACAACTTAAAACAAGAGCAAAAGTATTTAGTAAAGTGATTGTAGAGGAACAAACATAGTCACAAAAAAGAACTATAGAGCAACAACAAAGTCACAAAAGTGGACTTAGAACCGACATTAACATTTATACATTTACCAAAAAGTATTGTAGAGTAGTATCAGAGTCACAAAAGTGGACTTAGAACCAACAACGTCATTCGAAAGTATTAAAGTTGCAGAAATATATCAATAACCACATATGCTGGTAGAGAAAACATAGAGATAGTTTCTTAAAACATCTCATAAGAGCATGGGAAAACTAATATTCCTTGCCACATGATGCAATCTCTAGTAAAACACAATGTAAAATAATATATATATGCCCATTCCACCACAATGTAAGATGAGGACAACCTAATATAGTTTCTTGATGTAGCCACTCTTGTAAGATCTTTGGAGAAAATAATAACAAACATTCCACAAGAAGATCATCAAAGAACACCATATTCCTCCAACATGAATTCCTTTGGAGTAGCTCAAAATTCTTCAATGGTGATGACATCCAGGTCTATCACTCTGTCTAATAGTCCTACAGCCAAAGCCAATGGTTTTTTCCTCATTTGTATTGTATTGAATTTGAAGCTCACCTAAGAAGGTTTTGAGATTGTAGCATCATAAATTGTACACCCTTAATTGGGTGGTACAATTCCTCACTTAGGTTAGCACCCGCCTTAGTGTGTTGCATGTTGCATTTTAAATTCCTTTTAAGCATTTAATTAATTAATTAAATTAAACCTAAAGTACTATTTTTATCATAAAATTGGGCCCTTAATCTTAAGTGTGCCCCGTTATATTTGATTCTTTCAATTAATCAATTCATTCTAAGCCCTAATTAGGTCCTATTTCAAACTTCAAGGCCCAATTTCGCAAATCTAAACATCTTAAATCATCGCACCCACTTGGGGACAACCTTATAATCATAATACCTTACGTCCCTAAAAATTTGGGAAAAAGTTTGTCAGACTAATGTGATTCACATCGGTCCCTACTTTTTCTCTCAAAATTTCGGGACCTTATTTTGGTGGTATTATAATGTTTAAATCTAACTTGATGGGAAAAAATATCATTTCTATGTCAGACTATGATAAAAAACAAAGTTAGGGTTTCATACATATAGCCTTTCCTTTCCTTATTTGAAGGATCCATTCTCTAGCAATTGAAGGAGCCTCTTGTGAAGTGAAAGTGCAAGTTATGTGAAGTCTTCAACTAGAAAATTAAGAATTCATCAAGTCTACATCAACTATTTTCATCATCAATTGAAGCTTTGAAGATATTGAAAAATAATAGGAGATGACTGACTATTGATTAGCTTGTACCTCTCCCTTAGGGTTTGGTATGTTTTCATGTTATTTTCATATCTTTATGTGAGTTTCATAAGACTTTTGTTTTCAGATCTATATCATTGCTTTAGATCCATTATTGTATTTGTGATTTGAAGCATTCTCATTTACATCATGTTCATTTAGGGTTTTATGCTCATAACGTAGAATAGAACTCTAATTCTTGCATTTTAGCTCATTTAGGATCTTGTAAACACATAAGATTCTAGCATACACACATTTAAATACATTATTGGGTATTTGTGGAGGTGGAGATCACTAAAACAAGGGGGATGAATAAGGTAAAACCTTATATAGCCACCCAAACACCATTTTTCAAATTGCAAGTGTAGGTACAGGAATCCGACAAAGCTGCGATCCTCGGGAAAGACACAACTCATAGGTGCACGTTCAGATTTAAAAGTAGGTCTTAGTCTTCTAGGACTAAGACACCCAATGCCTCAAGGTCCAGGACCATGACACCCAATGCCCCGATCCTCTGATTTTTCTAGCTTTATGTGGTAGTTCAGCAGTTTAGGGTCTCAGACAATAGATTCCAAAGTTACAGGTCATTCCAGCAACAGGGAGCAAGGCACCCAATGCCTTGGTCCTACTCAGTCAGACTCAATTTCTGACGATAGATACATTCCTGAGTTTCATCTTTAGTTCTATACTTTATATCTCAGTTAATGTTCTGCATTTTTCTATATTTCAATTTATATTTGCATTTTTAGTCATCTCCTTAGCTTAGCTTGTCATACCATCACATTTTGCATATCTCCTCTTCATAGAAGCAAAGTAATAGAAACCCTAAAGATATTCCTTGACTCTCTCTCTTACAAGTAGTAGTCAAAGTGAATCATCTCCTTAGGCTCTTTCGTATTCCAATGTGTGAATGAGAGTGGGATTAGGCCCTAATTCACATTGATTCCATTTTCATCCTACACAAAGATCTAGATTGTTTTGAATATAAGATTGTAGAAGACTAAGGTGAGGGGAGAGATTAGAAAAAATAACTAGTCTCTCCATCTGGATGGTATAGAAGATGGGAGAGAAGACAACCGAGCAACAAAATTTTCATATACACTTTAAGATAATGTATTTAAAGTTCTACATAACAACATTGTGATGCAAAGATAGGCCAAGAAGAGTAGTTTTCTAGGTCCAAACATATGGGAAAAGAGATGAAAGATTGGAAAAGAGATGACTCCATAGGCATTTAGCATGAGGACAAAACCTGAATGCATGTTTAATTGTCTCTTTTTTAGAATAAAAGAGACAAGATAAGGAAGTAGAGGCAAAGGAAAGGTGTTCACCAATAGGGAGCTTAACATGCAATATTTTCCAAGCTATCAATTGGGCTTGGGTGTCAACTTTAGATTTAGAAATGGGATCACATAGTTTATTCCACTTAGCATGGTTAAATTTGCATTGCCATTTGAGGGTAAGGCGGGTAGACAAGTAACTATGGGTAGGAGTTGTTTATAGATAGTTTTAAGAGTGAAACCACAAAAATCATGATTACAAGGCCATTTCAAGTTGGTGAGGAAGTTATCATGACATGGTGTGGATAGCAACCAAGTAAGATTTGGTAGAATAAGTTGTTGTATTTTTAGAATCATATGTCTATTTGCCGAGGAGAGACTAAACTATGACTTAAGGCATTGCCTTAGTTTCTAATTAAAGCTATCTAGATCCCATAAGTAATAAATTTTTCGTATGCCTTTCTTAAAAAGATGTTTTCCCTTAAAGATTTTACTAGTAGAAAAAAAGGCATTGTCAAGTTGAACCAAGTGATTCCACCATATGGAGGAAGAGGTAAAGCTTAAACCATGCCTCAAGTATTAATCATACCATGCCAATATTTTTGAAGTTATTTAACAAGCCTTCCAGATGGAGTTAAATTGGGTAGAACCATAAGTCTTGAAGAAGGGGGCAACCAAAAGTTTGTCTATCTACTTGACGACATCCCATGACTAACCTAGTTGTAGCAGTTTGAATGTGACAATGAACCAGATATTCCCAAGGAGCAGATCACCATACAAATCTCTAATGGTCCACTTAGTTGTAAGGAAAATTCCTTGAGTATAAGGGTCAATAATTCCCAATCTACTTCTATCTTTTAGTTGGATATAATGAGTCCACAAAGCAATGGGAGATATTTTTTTATTTTCCCACTTAGACCAAAGGAAGGTCCTTATTAATGTTGGCAACAAGGAAACAAATTGAGGGGCGGGGTGAATCAGTTTTCTCACAAACTTTATTCAACTCAAACACAAATTCAGATCTGATAATTAACAATGAAAGCATAAATCAACACCACATTAATAACACACATAACATATACTCTTCTCTTTCTCACTTCTTCACACTTCTTCGCATTACTTCTCTGCTACCAAAAGATCAAAACGTTATTCGCACATAGATACCTCTCTCACATGACTATTACACTTATTTATACATATCATCAACCTATATTTCAAGGTCAGATCAACACACATCATAAATTACAAGAATATAACCACACACACTACAATATAACATGTAGAACAAAAAAATGTCAACTAAGACATAGTATGGACCTAAATCAACACCTCGAACATGAAACATCTCCAAGAATTATGCCTCGAACATCTGCAACATGCTACAATCATCATGTCTGCCAAGAACATGAAGAACGCCACTAGATCAAGGAAAACCATCAATAATGACTACAACAATCAATGCAGACCATCAAAACAGATAGGACACGATCGAGAAACATCCATGAGAATCATGAATTACTACAACAACAACCTCACCAACACCACTTAATAAAATCTCTATCATCATTATATTGAACCTCAAGAACATTAACTGAATTGATTTTCAAACTGAAAGATTCACTTGCGGACCTCCAAATCACAAACTATCTAAATTGAGGACACATATGAACATCCCAAACACTCTGCCAAATCCATAAACCAAGATATTGTAACATAGAGAAATACAGAGAAAAATCGAGAACATTGATCAACACTGAACAACTGAAAAACCAACTGCAATATTAGATCTCATAACTCGATCAAATCTCCATGCGAACCTCTAAAATTATAGCTGAATCAAATGGAGATACTTATCTCAAAAACCTTTAATCCGCAACAACTCATCGGCAACATACTAGCCAAACAAACTCATGTAATCTAACTACAACATTGGAACACACAGGAATATGTTGACATCAATGACAACACATCTTCTAGCAAACTTCTCAACAACATCCAACAATCTCCCCCTTTAGCATTTTGATGGCAACATATGAATGTGAAAAACAATAAATTCAAAGAAAGAAAATAATTAGCTTCCCCTTAGATCATACACATAACTCAACACAGGTTTTTCACATAGCTCCCTCTCCCCATTTGACATCAATGCTAAAGACACATATTGCACAAATCTCTCTCCCTTTGGCCAAACTTTCTCTTCCCACAACTGAACATCAAAAATAACAAATCATGATTCTCTCCCCCTTTGAACTAGCTCACAAATATGAATATCTAACCCACAACACTGACTACTCCCCTTGAGTAGAAGCTACCACACATCAATTAGGATCACAAGATATGACTGTGAAGTCCAGTAGAATGATGCAACTCAATGCATCTTAGTTCTCATCGGGAGGGGAAATCACCCATAGCTTCTCTCTGAGATATTGAAGAGTATCCTTAGGCAAAGGCATCATGAAAATATCTGCAATTTGTTTCTTTGTAGATACATATTCTAATTTGACTTCCTTCTAATTTACCTTTTCTCTCAAGAAATGAAACTTGATTGATATATGCTTAGTCTTTGAATGCAACACCAGATTCTTAGAAATGTTTATAGCACTTGAATTATCATTGTATATAGTTGTAGGCTCATCAAAAACAACTCTGATATCCTTTAACATCCACTTCATCCATATCATCTGAGTAGAATTTCTAGGAGCAACAATGTATTCAGTTTTTGCATTAGATAAGGAAATAGCATTCTGCTTCTTACTCATCGATGAAACCAATCTCTTTCCCAAGAAAAATGCACCACCACTAGTACTCTTCTAGTCATCAACATTGCTTTCCCAATCAACATCAGTAAAAACACTCAAAGTAAAATCATCATCTTTAGGATACCACAAACCAAAATCAACTATCCCTTTCAAATATTCGAAAATCCTTTTCACAGCTACAATATGAGATTACTTAGGATCAACTTGAAATCTAGCAACAAGACACACAACATTCATAATATCTAGTCCAGTCTGAGTTAAATAAAGCAATCCACAAATCATAGATCTATATCTAGTCTGATTTTCTTTTGGAGAACCATCATCCTTTGTCAACTTACATTTGATCACCATAGGGGTACCAACTGACATTGAATTATCTAGACCAAACTTCTTCAATATTTTCTTCACATACTTGGACTGAGATATAAAAAAAACCATTATCTAACTGATTAATTTGCAATCCCAAAAAGAATTTCATGTTACCAATCATAAACATCTCAAAATCACTCTGCATGTCATCGACAAACTTCTTGCACAAACCATCATCTCCACCAAAAATAATGTCATCAACAAAAAAATCAACAATCAAAATGTTATCATAATCAATTTTGAAATACATATTACTCTTAACAATACCTTTATTGAATTCAAGCTTCATCAAATACTTATTTAATCTGGTATACCAAGCTTGTGGAGCTTGTTGGAAAATGTTGTCATTGATGTCAACCTTGATGTCAACCAAGTCAAGCAGTTGTACGTTGCAGAGGAACTGGTAGGCACAAAATAGATGGTTTCATGTGTTGGAGAGGTGTACACAAGGCGGTTTCATGTTCTACAAGTGCCTCACAATGTGTTTGATCCATTGTCATTGATGCGTGCATGTTGCAGAGTTGAAAAATGTCAAAACACCTTTCTATAATATCGGTGAGACCCCTATATTGTTTGGTCGATCTGTGATGAGGTGGAGATACCGACTTCAGTGATTTGATCAGTTTAACTTGAGCCAATATGAGAGATTCTATTGGAAGTTTGGTTTGTGCTCATATCAGATGGACTCTGGTCGATGAGAGGCTAAGGGTCGTGTCGGGGTTGATATGTACAGTCGGAGTGACTTCGATTGATGACTGGCTAGAGGATGCTACCGGGATGACATTGGGTCTCACAAAGAGTCATACTAATTTGGATATGTCAGGCCAATGCATTGGGGTGCTTTAGTGTAAGTCAGGCAGATAAGAGATCATGTTGAGAAGAATAAACTTGCACTGGAAATTGGCAAGAGACATACCAACAAGTAGATAGTCAGACTGCATTGGCATGAGAACTCTCATTGGTAAGAGGTAGGTGAATTTGTTCCGATTTCATGTGTCATGCAGACACATATTCGCAAGTAGTAATCTATCAGGCAGGGTTAGGTCGATGTTGTTTGGCACTTTAGAATAGACTATTGGCATAACTCATGCCGACAAAATTAGCATAGAAGGTCATCAGGGTAACATTAGCCTTCAGGATGATTTATGGTTTGTCAGATCGACCTTTGTGGTCCATCCAATGAGGAAGAAGATTGGGAAGTGTTCGGCCAATGGACAGTCATCGATGTAAGTTATAAAAGTGGAATGAGATGCAAGATGTCCACTCGACAGTTAAAGTCATGCCGACAAGAGGGACATAGATTGTATATCAAAATAATTTAGAGATATTTTTGATCACCGGGATGAGATCGCGAAGGACAAAACAACCATGTTTGTCACTTCGACAGCAGAGGATGTAAAGTTCATCGCCAAGAAAGCATTTTGTCACCACAAAATAGTAGATAAGGGAAGATGGTCTTCATTAGCGAGACTTGTTCAGATTAGAGAGTAACTTTTGGGGCCATCTTGACCACATAAGTCAGCCCAATACCAGCAATAAAAGGCCACCGGTGTGACTCTTAGCAATGAACATGAGGAGAGAAAAATCCAAAGAGACAGAGGAAATTGAGGAAACTTTCTCTGATGAGAAAACCCTCCAAGGTGTAGGATCTTCAGGAAAATAGGCATGATTGCAAATTGTCAGGGCGATGTGTATCTACAGTGCTAACCGATAGAGATGATTTTGATGCCACATCTACAACTCAATTGTTACATAGGCCTACGTGGAAGTTGACCAACATTGACTGAGTGATTTGAATGAAAAAATGGAAGACATGTGGTATCCAAGTGGTTGAACAGATATAGTGAGATGTTGAAGACGATGCCGGTGATCCAATTTGGGTAGGAGGATGGTGATTTCATTAATGGTAAACTATTCTTAGTTTGTTGATAGGTTCAAGGTGATCAACAAAGGCAGAATTGATTTGTTGGATAAATTGAGATTACTAAGTTTATCAATCTATGTATAGAGAAAAATTTGAGGACACATAGAATGCATTTAATATAGATGGTCAGTTTGAGATCACACTTAGGATAGAGATTTAAATATTGCCGATACAGAAGCTGACCAAATGAAGAAGGAAATTGGTGTGATTTGACAGGGGTAGTTGAGGTAGCTGAGTCGGAAAACTGACATGGATAAGTAACAGAGCTTGTATTGCAAGGAGTTGTTACTACTGAAGAGTTGATGTGTGATAGTGTAGAGAGAGAGATATGAGAAGTTGCAAAAAAAGAGTATAGAGAGAAGTGAGTAGATTTAGTAAGGTGCATCAAAGGCAAAAATAAGAAGAAAAATCAGATTGAGAGAGGAAAGGGCAAAAGATAAAACATCTGAGAGGCAGAATTAGCTTGTGTTACAAAACTCATTTGTAACAGGGATTTCCATTGTATTGATTTGCATTCTCCTTGTATATCTCTGAGTGGGTGCTCAGAGCAAGGGTAGGTGCTCATAAAACTAGGGGTTGGTTCTCCTTGGGTTGGTGCCCAAAAACATATTGTAATTTGTGATTTCTTGTGAGGCTGAATTGGAGTAGTAGACTCCAACATCTATTCTCACTAAGGTTTTTCCCACATTGGGTTTTCCTTGTACATTTGGTGTTATGTGACGTGCTCTTGTATTTGTGTGTTCATATTTACATTACATTCTTAATTTCTCCATAGTGAACTTAAAATTTTACAATACACCGATTCACCCCCCTCTCAGTGTCCATTTGTGTTCTTCAATCGGTATCAGAGCACTAGGTTCCCTTACTGTAAAGCTTCATCTAGGTTGGATAGATCTTGTCTTGTGAACACAATGGATAGAGATGAATCCTCCTCTAAATACCCTATGTTTGATGGCACTAACTATGCCTTCTAGAGTAGAAGAATGGAAACTTACTTTTCTTCTTTAGGCTTTGATGTTTGGATGTCAGTGAAGAATGGTTACACTGTTCCTCAAGTTCCTCCTACTGACACTGATGCTAAAAGGTGATATGAGAATAATGCAAAAGCTAAGAATGCAAAAGATAAGAATGCAATCTTGAGTGGCTTGTTTGATACAGAGTTTGTAAAAGTCACGCACTGGACATCAACAAAAGCAACATTGGAAAAAATGCAAAGTATATATGAAGGAGACACCAAAGTACAAAATCTAAGAGCTCAATTAGAAAATCTAAAAATGAAGGATGAGGAGAAAATAGCTGAATACATTCAAAGAGTAGATGAAATTATAAATTCTATAAGAGGACTCAAAGAAGATGTCAAAGATGATGTTATGGTAAAAAACGTACTCAGATCTCTCAATCCAAAGTATGACACCAAAGCATCTTCCATTGAAGAAGCTAAGGATCTGACCACCTTCTCTATAGATGAACTATTTGGCTCTCTATCAGCCTATGAGATGAGAACAATAAGTGTTGAATCCTCAAAGAGAGAGGCCTCCTTTAATACAACCAAGAAAGGGAAATAACTGGCTGCAAATGAGAAAGATGAGAAGAATGACTCTGATGCTGCTATGATAAACTTTGTAAGCAAACTCAAAAGAGGTTTAGGAAAGTACAAAGGTAAGATGCCTTTCAAATGTTTCAACTATGGCAAGATTGGATACTTTGCATCTAAGTACCCTTATGGAGAAAAGGATGAAGATGAAAAGAAAAACATAAAGGCTTTTGGAAAGGAAAAGATGAAGAATCCTTATAATCCAAGAAATTTTTTTAGGAGAAAGAGAAACCTTTACACATTTGAAGATGATGCCTCTGATGAAGAAAGTGTTTCTAAAGATTGTTGTAGTGAAGGAGAAAGAGAAGTCAATCTCTTTATGGCACACGATGAGTTGCATGATGAACATGTTGTTGATGAAGAAGAAGAAGAAATTGAAGTTGTAGTAGACCTTGAAGGTGAACTTGTGAGTGCACTAGAACTTAGAAAAGTGAGAAAGGAATATAAAAAGTACAAGAATGTTGCTACTATAGAGCAAGATCTACTCAACAAATCACTCAAGGAAAGACAACAATTTCTAATTTGAAGATCTAGTTGGAAGAAGCAAAGAAGATGTATGAAGTAACAAGATCAGATTTAGAAAGAAAGGATAAAGAGTATCAAAAATTGGAAGAAGATCTTGTAAATCTAAAGAAATGGAAAGGAGTAAGGATGAAGTCAAGGTGAGAATCAAGTATTAGGGCAAGACCGACGCTTTGGATAAAATGTTGAGCAAACAAAATAATTCCAAGGATTCAGGAGGAGTTGGTTTTGATGCTGGACAATGCTCTTCTAGTAAAGATTCATCAAATAAAGAAACACATTTTGTCTCTTCAAGTAAGAATGGAGGTGAAGAAACCTTCGCAGTTATCAAATCCATAGAAAACAAGACATATGCTACTACTACAAGAAATCAATCAAAGAACTTGCATCTTGATCCTAAAGGAAAACCCAAGATTGAAGACAAAGGCTTTTCGAAAGTCAATGATACAAGAAGAAATAACTCAACAAGACAAAACTTTGATGCTCCAAGGAGAGAAATGAGAAAGGAATTCAATAGAGACTGATATGTTCCCCAATTCCATGGCTATTGCTACAAATATAATACATAGGGTCATAAAATTTCTAATTGAAAAATAATGCATAGGTCTTGATGCTTTGCAAAATGGGAGGGTTAGTTATGATAACCAAACACAAACAACAAGAAACCAATTTGTTAGTGTTAGAAATCACATGGAAAACACTATCCTAAGCAAGCATATCAAGAAAGACACTACAAAACAAATAAAAAGCTTCATGAATCTACAAAATATAACTAAACATCTCCATATGCTCTCTACCATGCTGGTAGCTTCTCCTTCCTTGTTCCTCTCCTCTCCAAGTTCCAAATTAGTGTAGCTCTCAGTAGCTTTTTGCACTATGGATGCCTTATGGAGGTTCAAGATTGAAAAATGATTAATCTATGCTATTCAAGTGTGAACAAAAGCTAAAATGAGAGATTATATAATTAGCTAGTGTTGATTTTAAGCCAAAAGAGTGAATATGAATGATTTATGCTAAATGCTTTCTCAAAAAATGACTATAATGTAAATGCATACAAGTTTTTAGGATCTGGATTATGAAGAAATGAACTCTATTTATAGGAAAAATGGAGCAATGGATGGTTGAGATTGAGTAATCTCAACAAGGGTCAGGATTGAAGGGCTTAAGATCCATGTGAGGGCTTTCAACTTAATCCCAGGATGACAAATGTCAACATGAGATGGGCTGAGGGGAGAGGGAAGAAGCATTAAATGTTTGACATGACCTGAGGGTTACTCTAGGGGGTAAGGTTAAGGTTGGGTTAGAGTCATCCATTGGATAAAGCTTTTATCCAAGGGGTAAACTCTTGTGCAAGGGTTAATTAATAACCAAGGGTAAAGATGAAGGTTGAGTTAGGCAAAAAGTCTTCAACCTTGCCCAAAAGGGTAAGTTAACCATTAATGGTTTGTAAGACTTTGGGGACAACTTTGTAAGAGTCCTTCCAAATTTGGGGAAACTCAACAAGTTAGCTTGTTGAATGGATAAAGCCATTATTGCTTTTTTTGGAAGACTTTCTTTCAAATTTGGGGAAAGGGGATGGTTAAAGGGTTTTTCGCTTAATTGATTGGGATTTCTAAGTCTAGAAAGTGTTTAGAAGAGTCTAGAAGGGGATTTAGGATTGCAAGTGGGTTTGGTGGGTGAGGGAAAATAGGATTTTTATTAAAATAAAAGTCATTTATTTCAACAAATAGGTGCAACTTGCATTTGTAGGAGAATGCAAGTGGGGGGTTTGTTTAGTGATTTAAATACATATTTTATTTATTTATTTAAAAGAGGAAAGGGGATTGAATTAAATAAATAGGATTTATTCATTTAATTGATTGTGAATTTGGTTTAATGAATTAATTTAAATAAATTGGATAATTTATTTAATTAATAGGAGAATATTTTGAGAATGAATTAATTAAATGTTAATTTAATTAACTGGTTATGGATGGTTTATTAATCAAATAAATAGTAAATATTCATTTAATTAAGTGGACAATTTTATGTGACTACAGGTCTACTCCTAGTTTTGAAAGTAGAAATCCATTTACAATACTTAGGGATATGACCGTAATTTGTTATCATTGTAATGGTATTGGTCAAAGAATTTATGAGTGTAGGAGATATAGTTTTAGTCCTATGACAGTCCCTCAAGTTCATCATTAAATAGGAATGTCAAATGTTATCATTGTCAAAATTTTGGTCATATAGCAAAGCATTGTAAACTTAGATTAGCTAAACAAAACAAGAAAATGTCAACCTTGTAACCTAAAGGAAACTCTTTTGGCAGTAGAATTGACAAGCTGGAGCACAATGTCAAGCAACTTGCTGATCAAAATTTCCAAATTCTTAAATCTTCAGTGGACAACATGAACATCTTTATCAACAGGTACGAGAACAATGCAGAGAAGGAAGGTGATAAAGAGCATGTGAACAAGAAGGGTCATGAAAGGAGGACCAGAGCCAACACAAAGAATAAGGTCGACATCGAAGGTCGTGAGATGGAGGATATGAAGACCTCAGCAAACAACATGAAACAAATGGTTGTTCACGCTGAGGAGATCCTGAATAGTATTTAGTTCCAGTTGTTGTCCTTGGTTCTGTCTCTTTGTTGTCTTTTGCTTTCCTGTTGCTGTCTGTTTCGAGTTTTATGTAATTATGTAATGATGTTTTAAGCTGTGCCCATCCTGTGGGTTCATTTTGACTTTTTGAAGTGATCAGGCAATTTTTTATGCTTTTCTGTTCTCCTGGCTTGTAAAAGGTTCGGGTACCTTTCAAATACCTATTTTTACTTAATCAAAACCTAAAGGAAACTCAAATCAAAAAATAATAGAAGACAAGAAGAAAGAAATCAAACAAGTTTGGGTTGAAAAGGATAAGGACAAGGTTGAGTCAAGTTTGATTGTTCAAATTTCCCTACATGCAGAAAGGAAAAACTTATGGGTAGTAGATAGTGGCTTCTCTAACCACATGACTGGAGATAAGAAGAAATTCATTAAATTAGAAGATTGGAATGGTGAATTGGTCAGATTTGGAGATAATTCTCCATCAAGATAAAAGGAAAAGGAACTTTGAGCATAGATGGAAAATTAAAGGCTCATGATGTATACTATGTGGAAGTTCTAAAACATAATCTGCTAAGTGTGAGTCAAATGGGTGACAAGGGATATAAATTCACTTTTGAATCCAAGGGATGTGAGATAAGAAAGGAAAATAATGGACAACTTGTTGCTGAAGGCAAAAGGATAGATGGCAATCTATACAACCTTAAGGAATGTTTTGAGTCAATGTATGATGGGACAAGTGGATTTTGAGTTGGTTGTGGCATAGAAGATTGGGTCACATAAACTTTGACAACCTTGTTAAAGTTAGTAAGAAAGGTTATATTAGGTACATACCATAGATTATTAAACCAACAAGAAATTTTTGTGATGAATGTCAAAGAGGAAATCAAACCAAAGTGAGCTTCAAGACTAAAGAATATTCAACTAGAAGGCCACTTGAGCTTGTGCATACTGATTTATGTGGAACAACTAGAACTAGAGAACTGAATGAAGAAAGATACTTAATGTTTCTCAAAGATGATTTTTCAAGGATGACATGGGTCTGTTTCCCGCAAGACAAATCACAAGCCTTTGAGAGACTCAAAATCTTCAGGATAATGCTTGAGAAGGAAAGTGAATACAAGCTGAAGTATTTAAAATCAGACCATGGAGGTGAGTTTACATCAAATAAATTTTAAGATTATTGTGAGAGCCACATAATTAGAAGGAAATACTCAGCTCCTAGGACACCACAACAAAATGGCGATGTGGAAAGGAATAATAGAACAATAAAAGAGATGGCAAGGACAATATTAAATGAAGCAAATCTGCCTAATATCTATTGGAAAGAGGCAGTTCACACAACTGTATACACCTTAAACATAGTATAACTAAGGGTGAAAACAAATATGACACGTTGTGAATTATGTTATGATAGGAGGCCCTCAGTCAAGTATTTCAAGGTGTTTGGCAACAAATGCTTCATCAAAAGAGATGAAGATGGATTAAGTAGCTTTGAATCAAGAAGTGATGAAGGTATCTGAAGAGGGGAAAATGTAGCGAAGCAAGATTCAATGATATGTATTCAAACAAAACATAAAACACAAAATAACCATTTATACCTTGCTAATTTTACCTTCTCCTTCGGATTGAGCTATGGATGAAGTGAATAAGCGCCCTTATCTCCGCTTGATTTGATGAGCTCCTCTTGATTGAATGTGGTGGCTCTCCAAATGTGCACAAAGGATGATAAAATGGATGAAGGATGAATGGATTGAGAATGTAATGGATAGTTAAGATGGAATGCTAAAATGACTAAATGAAGGATGAGTGGGAATTTTGCTAGAGCTTGGGTGCTATGGATGATTTTTGAAGTCTATTTTGACAGCATAAACTTAGATAACTTGGAGATAGAAAATGAAGGAATAGATTCTCCAATTTATAGAAGGAGAAGGAAGAAAATGAAGGGCTAGGATTGAGCCAAGATGGAGGGTCAAGATTGCATGTGAGCCCACACATGGATCAAGGGAAAATGACAAGATAAGTGTGGAGTCCAAGAGATATGCCATAAAGGCATTTCTTGTCTCCACACTCCTCAAGGTTCATTGGGAAGGCTTCCCAATGCACCTAGGGAAGAGAAAAGGAATAAAATATTCCTTGAATGATGAGGAGAACGAATTAAAAATTCCTTAAAAGAATACTCATAGGGATTGGAGGAGTAAAATGAATTAAAAATTCCTTGGAGGAAGAGATACCTAGAAGAATGTCAGATTTTTGAAAATCTCACATTCACCTAGAAAAAGAGCATTTAAGGAAGGTGGTTGGATGAGGGGACAAGGAGTTGACTTTTTGGCTAATCATGAGGATTAGCCACTAGCAACGCAATAGAAGAGGGATTAGAAGAATGAATAGGTGGGATTAGGGCAAGTGGGATTTGTAGGAGGATTTGACTAGGAGAGAGAATGAATGGAGGGAATTAAAAATTAAAAGAATAATGATAAGTGGGATTAAGGATGTTTCTTGAAAAATTAATTAGGTTAATGATGGATTAGGAAAAGGTGATTTGTAGGAATCACCTAGGTTAATTAATTAATTAAGATTAATTAATTAAAGAGAGGATTTAGGAAGAATTAATTTTGGGGACTTTGGAAGAATAAAGGTAAATTGATTTATTAAATAAATCAATTACTAGACTATAGTGACAATATTAATTAAATTCAATTAATATTGAGAAAGAGTAGGGATTAGCATAATTAATAAATAAATTAATCAAAATTAGTTAATTTAAGTGTCTACATTTTGCCCCTCTTTTACGCAGTGACATAATTTGGCAATGGGTAAAAGATAGAAGAAGAAGGATGCCCCAATGCAAAGCACGGGTGGTGTATGCCCCCCTCGAGAATTATTTGGAATTTTTGAAAAAAAATGATGGAAAATTCTAGAAAAGAAGGAAGGAGGAGAGGCGATAAGTGAATGAGAAAGAAAGATAGAGACAATTGAGAAAAAATGACAGGAGATAGAAGAAGGGAGAAAATGAAGGGAGTGGGCCCACGAGAGGGCTCATATAAGCCACATTGGGCCCAATGAAGGGTCATTGTCACACATTAGCATTGGAGCATTTCAGAGCTCAGAAGAAGAGAAGAAGAGATGGATCATGTTCCCACACATGAGCACAACACCGAGAGGGTTCATCGCTATGAGAGACTCACCCGCTATGGACCATTGTCATGTAACGTTAACCTCCTCTATGATTTGATAGATTTAGGGTAGATTTAGGGCTAGAAATGGACTAAGAATTATGACAAGGTGGATGTGTTGATTACCATTTCAATGCACGTGACCCTAGGGTAGCACGAGCACTCGCGGGTCAAAAGGGAGAATAGGGGGTTTTGGGGTGGGCAAACGCACTTGGTGCAAGTGCTTGCGCTAGGATAGGTTAGGGTTAGGTAGAGGGGGGAGAAAGAGCTCACAGAGTGAGCACCCATGCCGATCAAGGTCAAGGTCCAAGGCCAGGGGGAGGTTCAGTGCGTCAAACTGTGGCATAACGCAAGTGCCATGGGTTTGGCGCGAGCTGAATGAATCAGTGTGAGCTCTAGGATAATAGGAAAATGAAAGGTGTGGATATGAAAAATAGTTTAAGAGGATTCATGAATGTCCTAGGAATAGGATAGGGTTCAAAATGCTATGAGATGACGAAGTGTTTTCTTGGATGCAGTGGACTTGGGGCCATTGGCATCAAGGGAGCACTCGCTGACGACCATGAGACTCTATAGGAAGCTGAGGGCAGATGAGTTAGAGATTATAGCTTTGGTGGGTTTTCATTTTGTCTGTTGATGGCTGAGGATCCAAGCTCATACTGCTATGATGACAACACTATTAGAGAGGTGAGACAACAAGACCTGTACCTTTTACCTACTTATCGGAGAGGTGATAATGACTTTGTTAGATGTATGGAGGATATTGAAGATTCTCATTCCTGGTGTCATCCCTGAGTACCGATTAGATGCAACGGACTTCTACGTTCAAAAAAATTGTGAGTATGATGCACTACCGATGCTGGATAAGAGTAGGATGCACCTAGGTAGGGCGATGGAGATCCAACACATCCCTCGCCTGGTACTTGTGATTTGTGGGTTCCTGAGCAGATGGATCGTGCCTGATCTGGGAAGGAATGGATTTCCTATTGTATGGAGCCGTTGTGTATACTATATGGTGAAGGACTGTGTAAAGTATGCTTGGGGAGCTGCGATGCTGGCTTAGCTTTATCATGAGATGCATCTTGTAGTGTATAGAGACTGTGCTAGTCTGTTAGCCAGGGTCACCATTCTACACATATGGGCTTGGAAGCATATGGTGGTGATGTGACCATTGGGTGTAAAGGATAGACGAGCCAGATGCCCTTATATTGATAGGTACAGGGGCCTCTTACATTATATATGGATAGGAGCTATTTGGTTTTGGCGTTGCATTTTTTATGATTTCACAGAGTTCACATGGTGACCATTTTTGGATAGTGAGAGATGGAGAGGGGATTGGCAACTGCATTGGGCTGGCATGGAGATGTGGTTATTTGGTCGATCCGTGTATTTCATTGAGTATTATGCTCCTTATAGGGTAGCTTGACAGTTCAGACAGATTCAGGATATAGTGGGAGACATTCCACTATATCCTCAGATGATGCGGGAGTTTGGCAAGTGGGGGCAGATGGTGAGTCCATTGGAGGGGAGGACCAGTTTGTATACAGTAGCACATTTGGTTTGGAATGAGCGGAGGAGAACAAGAGAGGATCCAGGGATGACCATAGGGTACAAGAGTTGGTGGGAGGCGCACCTACCAGTGCATCTTACCATTCCTAGACTTTTGGAGGAGGATGAGCTACAACCGATAGTTATGAGATGGTCAGTGGGGAGGAGGATGCACCTAGTGACAGGGTTTTGGCTGGAGCAGGCAGGGGTGCTGGTAGACAATAGAGTGGAGTGGTGTGGGGGAGAGAAGATATGGTGTCGTAGATACATGCAACACTACCAGTGATAGGAGAGGTAGTCGGGGGAGGAGAGGGTGGTGAAGATGAGGTCGTACCCATGGATATACTAGAGATACAAGTATAGGGTGCAGAGGCGGAGGTTGGAGGAGGGGTAGCCTAGGCAGATTTTGATAGACTCCTACAACATAGAGATGCCACTAGGGCGAGGCTAAACTCGCTCAAGGATGAGGTGCAGATTGAGAGGGCGAGGAGGGAGATCCTGGAGGCAGAGTTTGAGAGGATATATCAGGAGATTAGGGATTTGATAGAAAGCCTCCAGACCGCGAGGACAAAGGTTGATGACTTGTAGAGGGATAGGGAGGAGTTTGAGAGGATGCTGGAGGAGACTAGAATAGGGATTGCCATTGGGGACTACATGATGCCTTACGAGAGTAGGATGAGGAGTTTGAGGGGTTGTGGGCTAGAGTACATAGGGCATAGGCAGATTCTACATGCCTACGAGGGGAGAGAGATGCAACACAGTAGATGTTGGTCCCCGTAGGGCTTGGGCAGATGCTCTGACATGATGCAACAGAGTGAGAGGAAAGAGAGGGAAGGTCGGGAGGCAACCTACTAAAGGGAACTATACCACAAGGTGGTACCAGAAAAGAAGAGAGAAGCCTCATACACAGAGAGTGTACGCTCCCATAGGACTCACAACCAGTGGCCCACACAGAGCCAACAAATGGGGAGACCGATGGAGAGAGCTAGCTCCATTTTGACTCATGTGCCATTTTTTTGACCCTTCAGGGCAATCACTGTATTATGATAGACATTTATTTTTGAGATATTTATAGAACTTTGGCGGTGGTTATACGTGTATCTTATTATGGACATTATGATGGACTTAATTTTTTATTTTTTTATGATGTGATGCATGAATGATGATTATGGATGTATTGTGCTGACCTATTTGTGATGTAGGATGGATGCTTATATATGTTGATGCTTATGATGTGCTACTAACATGTTAATAGATGCATGATGGATACATGTGAATGTGTTTATGATATGTTACTAATTCTTTGATGTATGCAGGATGATTAACTATGTGGATGCATATGTTTTTGAGATTTCATGATGTATATATATGATGCATATGTGTATGAGTATATATGATATATATGTGTATACTATCTAATGTATAATGGATATGTAATGCAATGATGATGCAAGAAAATACATATGCAATGCAACGATAATGCATATGTAGATGATTTAATGAATAATGCAATCCAAATGATAAATAAATATAACTGAATAATAAATGCAATCTAAATGAATGATAAATTCAATCTAATCTAATCTACATGGATAGTGCAAATGATTAATAGACAATGCAATCCAAATGAATCTAAATGAATGATAAATGTAATCTAAATGAATGATAACAATGTTAAATGAAATAACAAAATTTGAAATGCAACCTAAATGGTTAATGCTATGAAAATGTACCTGTATGAATAATGCAAATTTTTATTTATGAATATGCCAATCATAATGCAATGACCTTGAGTAGGATAGAAGAATAAGGGGGGGGGTGTAATTGAAGACTCCATAGGGATGTTAGATGGCAAAAATTGAGGACTTGATGGTAATGCAAGACAAAAATGATGGGGGGAATTGTGCACGAAAGATGTGGAGAAACAACCTTGTTTAATATTGCCCTAGGTAACCTGCACCACTGATTATAGGAACCAAGATGCCATGAGAAACCTAGGGCATAGACTGACCCATAGACAAGCAGAAATTCCCTACACATAGCTATGTAAGTGTTGAAGAACATTGATACGAAGTTGTGGGTACATGGAAGGAAACCCTCAAACACATCGATATCTCTTGTACATGACAAGGTAAGTGTTGATAAACACTAGTACCAAGTCGTCAGTTTGTATAGGAGATATCCAAAACACACCATGACATGAAAACATGACCCAGTATATACCCATCATAAACATACTAGGATATGGAAGATTCGGGCAGTCATAGGACAAAAGATGCAAGTGAAAAATGAAAATCTGGAAATCAAACAAGTCACTCATACATGACCAATTGACGTTTCTTGCCAAGAGTAGGATTAGGATAAAAGATTAAACTATTAGGTGAGGGAAGGATTCATCCCAAGGGCAAAGGATAAGGCAGATATGATTGACTAGGCAATTGACCATGAGGACCAACCTGTAGACGTAGGACTAACATCTAGACTGGATGAAGCTCACATAGTGGCACAATCTCAGTATATGGGGGAAAAAAACTTAGTTTGATGGGATAAAGCTTAGTTTGACGAGGTGAACCTTATTCATGATTTGGGCAAAGACTCATTATCATACGAGTGAAAATGTTGCCAGGAGTGTGGGCGAGTATGCAGGTGATGAATGCTTTGTTAGAATTATTGGATAGCAATGAAAATGGTTATCTAGTGGATAAGCGGTGGGGAGGAAGTTTGTCCTGATAGACGATGGATCCCAATTATTTACTTTGGCGCCTGCATGCAGGTTTTCACCAAGGTACTTGCCCATAGTGCCACGAAGTGGTTTTCATTAATGGATGAATTGATTTTTCTTTACTTTTTGCTTTTTTTATTCATCATCATTTTATTTTGTTTGTGTCACAAGGCACCTGTTTACTAGGTTTTCACCAAAGTGACGATATTTTTTCAGGATCTTTTTCTCATTTTTTTTGTATTTTTCTTGATTTTTTAATTTTTTTTAATTTTGTTGAGATTTTAAGACAATTGGTGACCTTCTGACGATTAGGCATAGAATATATTCAGGTGCATGATGTTCATTGGCTCATCCAAGGGATCTCCTTCAGGAGTGGCCAACTAATATGCCCCTGGCCCATATTTTGTTGTGATCACATAGGATCTAAGCCAACTACGCTTGAACTTGCCTTTATTCTCTTTTTCTTGAAGGTTTCTCTGGCTCTCCATAAGGACAATCACCAACTTCAAATTATCAGGTTCTAACTTTCTTGTGGTAACTCAAGTGTAGGTGATTATGATATACTCTGAGATGGTTTAAGGTTTTGAGGCACCTTTTGTCCAACAGTTCTAGCCCTTGCAATCTGGCAACTCTGTATTCTTTGTCTGGGAGGATATTTTGCAACGACACTCTTAGGGAGGGGATCTTGATCTCAATAGGGAGGACATATTCAGAGCCAAAGATGAGGGAATATGGGGTGGCACCTTTGGGTGTGTGGATGGAGGTATGGTAAGCCCATTGAGCAGGATGGAGTTGGAGGTGCCAGTCACAACCAACTTTATTGACTATCTTTTTAAGAATTTTGATTAAGGTTTTGTTAGAAGTCTCAACTTGACCGTTACCTTGCGGGTAGTAGGGAGTGGAGAAGTGGTGTTGGATATCAAATTTTTGACAGAGTTCTTTAACATCCTGATTTTTGAATGGTCTATTGTTATCTGTGATGATAACTTTGGGGATTCCATATCGAAAGATCAAGTAGTTCAGAATGAATTTAGAGATCTATTTACTAGTGGTGAAGGTAAGAGGGATGGCATCTAACCACTTGGTGAAGTATTCAGTGGTGATGATAATGAATTTATGACCATTGGATGATGTTGGGTGAATTTTACCAATGAGATCAAGCACCCACTATGAGAAGGGCCAGGGTGTAAAAAGAGGTTGCAACTCTTGTGATGGAGAGTAGATATTGTCGCTATTCTTCTAGCAAGGAATACATTTTTTTACATAATTGTATGCATCTACTTCCTTTGTAGGCCAGTAGTATCTTGTTCACAAGAGCTTTTTAGAAAAAGTGAGATGACTTGAGTGTGCCCCACAAAAACCTTCATGCACTTCACATAGTGCCCATTCAACCTCTTGTTTGTCTAAACACCTTAGGAGGGAACCATCGAAATGCCTTCTGAACATGGTGTCTCCAAGGATAGTGTAATGAGAACATCGACAGATAAAGGTTTCTTGTTGGGTTTTGGTAAGGTGTGGGGGAATGGTGTTATCTCTTAGGTAAGTAAAGGTCTCTTGATACCAAGGGGATTTGAGACCAATGAGTACGCATACCATTTCAGATTCTGGTAGGTCATATACCTGTATAAAGAGTTTCTCGACCAGGAACTCACACTTTTGACTATGTGTTGGCATCTGAATGAGGGATCCAATAGTGGCCATTGCATCTGCAACTCTGTTGTTTGGGCATGTAATTTTATCAAACTTGATTGATGTGAAATGCTGCTTGAGATATTTAACCATATTGCAATAGGGAAGAAGCTTATCATCCTTTGTTTGATACTCATCCTTGACTTATTTAATGACAAGTTGGGAATCACCATAGACATGTAATTCCAATATCTTCCATTCGATAGCTAGACATAATCCAGTAATCAGTGCTTCATATTCTACGATGTTGTTGGTGCATGCAAAGGCTATCTTGTATGATTTTGGGATGCAATCTCCTTGAGGTGTGATCAACAGTATTCCTGCCCCCAATCTATTTTGGATGCAAGAACCATCAAAGTACAACCGCCATGTGGAGGATGTGGTGACAATCATTGTGAATTCATCTAGAAATTCTATAAGGATCGGATGATCAATTAGAAGTGGAGCATCGGCCAGATGGTCTGATATTACTTATCCTTTAATTGTCTTTCCATCCATATATTTGATGTCAAATTCACTTAACAACATGTCCCATTTAGCAGTTCTGCTAGTGAGAGCAACCTTTGACAAGAGATATTTGAGAGGGTCGATCTTAGCAACCAATTTTGTTTTGCTATTAAGCATGTAGTGCTAGAGTTTTTGTGTGCTAAAGACAAGTGCTAAGCATGCTCTTTCAATAGGGGTATAATTGAGCTCATACCCTACTAGTATGCGATTGATGTAATATATAACATGCTCTTTTCCCTGATCATATGTCTGTGCCAATAATGCATGCAATGCCACTATAGTAGCATATATGTACAAAAGAAGTGGCTTCCTTAGAATAGGAGGCCTAAGAACTGGAGGCAATGCAAGATATTCCTTAAGTTTCTCAAAAGCCTTTTGACACATGCAGTCCCATTTCAATTTGGTATCCTTGCATAACAAGTGAGAAAATGGGTGACATTTGTCTGCAAGTTGTGAAATGAAGCATCTAATATATTGGAGCTTTCCTTGGAGACTACACAATTGTCTAAGGGCCTTTGGGGGAGGCATTTCTATGATAGCTTTCACGTTTGCAGGATCAACCTCTATGCCTCTATGCAAAATAATGAAGCCTAACAGTTTCCCTGATGTGACACCAAATACGTATTTCTTGGGATTGAGACACAGTTTGTATTTTTCCAAACTCTCAAAGATTTGCCTTAGGATAGGGATGTGCTCATGTCTTGTCTTGGATTTTCCTAGAAGATCATCCACATAATCCTGTATGATTTTATGCAAAAGGTCATATAAAATTATTGTCATTGCTCGTTGATATGTATCTCTGGCATTCTTGAAACAAAAAGGCATGATTCGATAACAAAAGGTGCCCCATGGTGTTGTGAATGTTATTTTGTGTTGGTCTTCTTCTATGATCCTGATCTGATTGTATCCAAAAAATATGTCCATAAGTGACAACATTTCATGTCCCGCTGTGAGGACTACAATCATGTCTATGTTGGGGAGCGGGAAATCATCCTTAGCACAGGCCTTATTCAAGTCCCATAAATCTGTGCAAACGTAGATGCCCCCAATAGCTTTGTCGATAGGTACAATGCTGGATACCCACTCAGGATAGTATATTGGTTTTATGAATCCAACATCCAACATCTTTTGGAGTTATGCTTTGATGAGGAGTGCAATGTGTGGATGCATTTTGTGTAACTTCTACTTTACTGGTTTTGCATCTGGATGAACAACAAGATTATGAACTACCAAGTCAGGATCTAGGCCTAGCATGTTAGTATATGACCAGGAAAAAATGATCTTTGTTTCTTTGAGAAAATTGATAAAGTCTTGTCTTTCTTGATCTGTCAAGGACTTGGAAATGAGCACCTTCTTTGGAGTGTCTTCAACACCCATATTGATAGTGTATGTTTCCTCTATTAGCAAAGTTGACCTGTCATGCTGAAGAGGAACAATGGTATGAGGTCAAGTCCCTCATCCTCAAGTGCCTGATCCAGGTTTTCACTTTCGGATATGCCCTTTGTTTTTACTTTTTTGTCATCCAAAGGTGCCTCGGGGAGGTTTTCACCTAGGGAATCATGATTTTTCTTTTTATTATCTTTTTTGTAACTAAGGGCATTGACCTAACTACCAAAGTATCCTTTTTCATTTAATTGAATCCCATGAACCCTGTTGCAGTCTTCCAAATTGTCCATAGTCAGGAGAGTCATGAGAGCATTGCCATTAGCATAGACATCTAAAGCAGGTTTGTCTCGTTGGCCCCAGTCTATAAGTTCAGGATGGACAAGTTGTAAATCATGCAGGATGGGAGGGGTTATGGGAGTGATGGTGTTGATGCGTGTATCAGAGAAGATGTCATTTTTGCATTCAAAAGGCATTTCATGGAACTCCTCTTCATCAGAGTCTTCAACATCCAAAGAAGGACTTGAAGGGGCACCAGTGATAGTGATCTTAGGCACTAGAGTATAAACCAAGCCCCTGTTATACTTGTATGAGATAAGATTTATTGGTTCTTTTATTCCTTTCTCTTCTGGCCCCAGGTTATGTCCTTTGTAACCCATCTTCTCTACTATGGATGATGCTTTTGGATACATTTTCTTGGGTATTTTTGCAGGATCTTCATCTTCTTCTCGATACAACCATGAAGATACATTTGCCTCAAGACTCTCCTCATCAAGTGGACCCCATTGTTTGAAGGTGGTATCCTTACATTGTATAATAGGTTTTTGATCTTTTTTTATTTCTTTTGGCTTTCCAAATGACTTGGGAGACAAGGGGAGATTGCCTATTAATAAGACATCCTCGAGTTTGTATTCTCCGCAACCATTATCTAGGATCTTGACTTTGGGCTCTGCTTGGGATGAGGTGGAGACGGTGTTTGATGCGTCAGATGGAAGAGTGGGGGTGGTTCTGTCCAATGAGAAATGATATGGATGCTTTCCTTCTAAGAGTTTGAATATTGAAAGGGTTGTGGGTCACTTTTGATAGCGATATCTCTTCCATTGAAGGGGGAATTGATGCATTGATGGTAAGTGGAAGGGATGAATTGAAGAGAATGGATCCATGGGCATCCGAGGAGGATGTTATAGGGGAGATCAAGATCCAAGACTTGGCAAGGGGTATCAATTGTAATAGGGCCCACATGAAGAGGCAAAGTGATAATTCCTTTAGAAACTTTTTCTACATCATCATAAGATTTGATTGTGATTCTTCCAGACATATCTACCAGGTCCTAAGAAAGCCCCAATTGCTTTATTAAGTTGTATGTATATAGATTGAGTCCAGGTCCACCATATATCAAGACACGTTTGACCTTGTGTTTTTGGATAAGGGCTTCAATATGCAATGGTTTGTTATGGTCTTCATCTGCAAGAGCATCATTGGAGGTGAACACAAAGTGTTGCTAGGCATCAAGGTTTCCAATGAGAGCTTGGAATTGGGAAATATTGATGTTGTCAGGGACACGTGACTCAAGGAGGGCTTGTTCCAAAATCTCCTTGTGGATGGGGGAATTTTCGAGGCACTCTAGGATTGAGATATAGGCGGGGTTCTTCTCAAGATGGTCAAGGAGGTCATATCAACGAGTGGAGGACATGGGGGGAGGGTTGGGTGGTGGGGGTGCTCCTTGGATAGTTACTCTCCCTCGACGGGTAGTGACATTGCAGTCATTTTGAGAGTGGGAAGTAGAAGGTGTGATTCCTTTAATGACTATCTTAGTAGGGTTAGGTCTTCTTGTTGGTTGAGACGGGGCAGGACCACCTTGGATAGTAATCCTGGGTCTTCTTTGGGGTGAGGGATGGTTATCTCGTTGGATAGTTATGACATTGACATGGGTATCTGCAAGTTTAATGCGACTCATTAAAGAGTCAAAACCTATTATATGGTTGGTATAATCTTAGCTCACAAATTAGATGATGAGCCCTTGCCTTTGTCATGCTTCGGGAAAGATTCCTGGTACATCTTAAGTTTGTCATTATTATTACCAGGTTTGGTTGTTGCTACTTCAATATCACCCTTATCAATGAGGTCTTGTATGTAGATTTTTAGCTTCATACACTTTCGTGTATCATGCCCATTGATACGATGATATTCACAATAATCATTCCCATTGTACCACCTAGGTTTGGGTTGATTAAGATCGAACGAGCGAGTTATCAAAAAGACTACTGTGCCTGCTTGGACAAGATTTTGGAACACAACCTCAATGGGATTGACAAGAGGAGTAAAGTCTCTTAGAGTCCTATTTTTAGATCGAGGTGGTCGCCCTTGAATTGAGACATTGTTATGAGGCTTTTGAGATTGATTTTGATTTTTTTTATTATTGAATTGGTGATTAGTGGTGGTGCGCTTTGGAGGAGCGTCCATGGTCTAGACTCATTTTGCATTAGTCACACCATCAATGACTACATTCTTGTTCTTAGACCAAAATTTTGGTTTGTCATTATGATAAGAGGAAGAATTTTGACTTGATTTTTGATAATGCTTTACAGTACCTTCCTCTAACAAGACACACTCAAGGGCTAAGCCCTTGTTAGTCAACTTCTAGAAAGACTTTATGCATTGATATGTCAAGGGTCTTGATAGTTCGGGCACCATATTTTTTTGAAATAATTCAATTTGATGTTGTTCTGGCATGTCCCACTGGGATTTCTTGATAAGATGTCACCACCTTTGCAAGAAGTTAGCGAAAGTTTTTCCAGGACTTTGTTTTTTGTTACAAAGGTCCATCATGGAAACATCATTGCCAATGTTATAAGCATAGTGGGCCACAAACTTTTTCGCTAAGTTTGGGAAGGAGGTGATAGAACCTCGAGACAATGACAAGAACCACGCAAGAGCATCTCCTGTGAGACTCTTAGGGAAGAGCCTTCAAAGATATAAATCACTATAGGAGACTTCTTGACATAATATATGGAACTCATAGACATGGTCTCGGGGGTCCCCTTTTCCCTCATACTTTGTGAACTTGGGAATCTCAAACCCTGGTGGGTATGATGCAACTAATATGGACAGGTCATAAGGAAAAGGACAAAATTCCTTAAACGATTAAGGTTTCATCTTGTTAGTCCCTTCCTTCATGTTTTTGATGATGTTTTTCAAGTCTTGGATTTCATTGATGATATCTTGTTGCGGATTTTAGACATGATGGATTGTGCTTGCCCCTAGAATTGGATGAGTCATGGAAGGTGTACCACCACTGCTAATGTATTGATATGATGAGGAAGTGGGGATGTGAGATGTGATGACTGATGTCATGGGGACTTGAGTGACAATTGGTTGCGACCCGCAAATTTCTGTGACAGCAGGTAGTGAATCTTGGATGAAGTTAGCGATATTGTTGAGAGGAATGGAGGATTGTGGAATATAAACGTATGGTTGGGTAGAAGAAGATGGCATAGAAGAATGTTGGAGAATAGATGAGATTGGATTGGATATTAGGATAGATTCTAAGAGGGAAGAAGGTGAAATGGAGACCATGGGGATTGATGCCGCAAGTGCTATTTATTGGGGTTGGATGATGGGAAAGTGTACGATTGGTTAAGTTTGAAGAATAGGTATGATGATATGAGCAGGAACAAGGTCTCCTTGTGGTTGTTGATCAAGAATGGACCTATCAAAATCAGGGGGAAGGTGTTATCGCTGTTTTTAAAATTGGGTTCTTTTCCCATATTTGGCTATGGTTTTTGAAAAATTTTGTACAAGATGTGGGCCCAAATGCTTCAGCCTTATTCTAAACCTAGAGGGTTTAAGGTTTTTCTAAGTTTTAGGCTTTATCTTTTGTGTTAGGTCCCCTGGTTTCTATTCCGACGTTACTTTCTTTCACTTAAGTCATGGGTCGCGGGGTCGTAAGAAGTGTCCCCCCTTGCTATTTACCTAAGCGGTCATGTTAATTATTTGAAAATTTTTGCCTTTTATTATTTCCTTCTAAAGTGCCGGGCCCAGTAAACACTGATCAACTTGGGGAAAGATCCGACGGTTGGCGCTATTTCGCAAAGGCTAAGTGCTCACATTTTAAGGCTGCGAAATAGCGAGGATTAATATTAGCCGTCCATGTGTCATGCGGAGGAAGTGAAAGTTGCGGCTGTCAAGAAGGTGGGGCCCCCCTCTACGTGGTCTTCTCTGGCGTATTAGAGGGCAGCACGTGGCACAGGCCGCCACGGTCAGCATTTTAAGATTAAGGATCAAAGTGGGCCCCAAAGATGAGTCAGCTCACAGGTGGAGGTGACCTGGCAGGGATAGCTCTTACAATTCATTGAGACCCCGTGGCTCCTTCCAGCGAATGAAAAGTCGACAGGTCAGCTTCGAAGATGACAGGGCGCCAGGTGTCCATAATGTGTCCGTGGGCCCACCTCTTCTGAAAGCTCCTAGCAGAGTTTAAATGCCGAGCAACTTGAGAAAGGATCTGACGGTCAGCGCTATTTCGCAAAGGTTAAGTGCTCACATTTTAAGGCTGCGAAATAGCGAGAATGAATATCGGCCATCCATGTGTCACGACAGGGTAAGTGGAAGGCATAGCTATCAGAGATAGCTGGAGCCCCGTGGCTTTCTTTTGGTGTATTATAAGGTAACACATGGCACAGGCCGCCACAGTCAGCAGGACAGGGCGCCAGGTGTCCATGATGTGTCCGTGGGCCCACCTCTTCTGAAAGCTCCTAGCAGGGTTTAAATGCCGCGCAAGTCGAGATAAGATCTAACGGCTCGCGCTATTTCGCAAGGGTAAGATGCTCACATTTTAAGGCTGCGAAATAGCGAAAGTTAACCTGGACCGTCCACGTGTCTTGATGACACGCGTTCTAAAAGGCAGCTATGGGTCCCTATAGGGTATGTTCGACAAATGAAAAGTTGACAGGTCAGCTTCGAAGGTGACAAGAAAGCCAGGTGTCTATGGCGTTTCAGTGGGCCCACCATTTCAGAGGTAGACCTGTCGAGACTGAGGTGGGGCCCCCCATGGTTCTTCTTTCGGCAAATGACAGAATGACAAATCAGCACAGTGGATGACTAGATGCTAGATGTCACTGATGACTCAGCGGGCCCACCATTCCTGAGGACCTGTTCGAAGGATTAAAAGGTGATTAACTTGAAAGATAATCCAACGGCCCGCGCTATTTCGCAAGGGTTACGTGCTCACCCGTTAAGGCTGCGAAATAGCGAGAATGAATATCAGCCGTCCACGTGTCGTGATGATGACATGGCAAAAAGAGAAAAGCACGGGCCCGCTACAGTATAAAGGGCGACATTCAGCCAGTATCAAAATAGAATGTGAGGGGATTTTCTAAGCCAATGGTCGGATGCCGCGTGGTATTATGTAGCCAATAAAAGATAGGACTTAGACTAAGGACAAAGCCGTCAAAATGAAATTCACAGAGAGACACTTGCAGAAAGACTGTGGCCCGTTGGAGCTAAAATATGAATTCTCGTATGAATTTGATTTTGAAGGGACGGTCGAAGCATGCGGAATCAATGTTACAGTTAAGGCCCAGAGTACAAGCATTTAATTTCCTAACAACCAAGTAAGGATACCTCTTAAAAGGATTTTTGCAGAGGAGGCAAACGCAGAGTTATCTTTTACAAACACAGAGAAGGCGAATTGGTTGCAGAGCGAATTTCTTCGAGCAAGCATCAGGTTTTTTTTTCTTATTTTGCAGCCGTTCTTGTGAAACTGTTCTTGTATAACAGAAATAGTTTCAGAAGTAATATTTATCTGGTTGTATTGCAAATGGCTCCTAAAAGGGAATTCTCTGGTAAAGTTGATTATCTTGAAAGAAGTGTGTGTGATGACTTCTTAGAGCAGTTGACGCTGTCAACCAACCAGGCATCTAAGGCCAAAGAATTAGTACCCAGGGCTCCCCGACTGAGAATTGGAGAAGGATTGTATGATAAGGGTAATTGGTTAAGAGACCCACAGGTTGGGCTGTCTGGGTTGGGGTTATTTAAAATCGGTTTTGGAATGAGGAATTCTCCTGCTCCTCAAAATAGCATTTGGGAATTAGATGTTGGGAAATTGGTAGTCCCAGGGGTGTTCATGGATACAGATTTGTTAACCTAGATGGCATTAAATTATGATTCAGTTACCAGGTGTATCCAGGATGTGAATGGAAAAACCCTCGTGGAGATAAATGCAGAAGAGCTGAGAAAAGCGTTTGGGCTTAGTGAGTTTACCAATTTCTTGGAGCATATAAACTTCACACAATTAACTCAGGTATACAGGGCACAGAGGACTCATCTCAGGAATGGGCCTCTCAAAGAACTTTTTCTGAAAGTAGGAGGGTTAACAGTTGTAGGGCCCAATACACAAGAACCCTTTTCACTAAGTATGTTTACCTTAAGGGCAAAAGGGATGTACTGGGCACTTTGCCAAGTTCTAGGAGAGGATGCTGAATCTAATATACCAAATCATTATCTGTTAATGATTGTTCAAATTCTGAATCCTTCTCTTGCTATTACATTTGATTATGCCTCCTATATTGCTGATGCTATCCATGGAGGACTGATGGGGATAAAGAATGGGAAGGTGGATAGGCCATTTGGGTGGTATTCACTATTGATGCACCTCTTCCTCTTCAAAGGTGGAGATTATTTTGCCAGTGGAATGGATCTGGTAAAAGAAAAGGAGGGAGAGAAGATGCCAGTACAATTATGGAGTACCGTGTTGTCATGGGATAGAGAGGATGCAAGTTTTCTAAAGTTTGATAAATACTTTGCATCCAAAATAAGGACTCTTCTTTGCTCTGACAATCCACGAGTCCCCAAGATTCTTCTGGAATTCTTAAGACCAAAAGAATTCGCAGAGAATGTCAAGATTGTTCATAACTGGGGTGATATGTATTTGTATCCAGTGTCCACAGTGTTCAGGGTCTTTGGTTTCAGAGGCACCCCATTTTTGTTACCATACCAGGTCCCCCTCAAAGTGGGAATAGCTGAGATTCTCAGACAAATTGGTGACTTGCAAGAGGCAGAGTTAACAGGCCGAGGTAAAGGGACTATTTTCCCTACAGCTACAGTAGCCCACCAATTTGTAATCACCAAGGGTGGCTGGAAATGTTTTGAGGATTTCCTCAAACCCTACCATTTGTCCACTGCAGTGTCAAGATGTGCTGATCTGGAGGACTTCTACAATGGTGTATTCCGGAAGAAAGTCGTATGCAGAGGTAGGCCCCATCAATTCCACTTTCCTGAAGACCTCATCAGGAATGAATTTGATTTGGATGAACAGGAGTTGAGGAAGGAAAAATGGGTAGCTTACAGGAAGGCCCTGGATTTTGTGCATCAATTTGATGCTAGCTATGACCCATTGTCTAGCTTCTTCCCATTGGAAGAAAAGATAAAATTTTTGATTATTTGTTTTGAGGATGTGATGCAGACAATAAAGGAGAAAAGGGGAGTTGTAATTAAAAACAACCCTGAGAAAGCAAGAATGATTTTGGGGAAATCAGCTCCTATTAAAGCCATCCCTCCTGGTGATTACACCCTGCATAAGAAAGCAGGTTACAGTGTGTTGGTGTCTGCAAGAGGGGAACCCTCTTCATCTAAAGGGAAGAGGAAAGCACATGAAGTCATTGACATCCAAGACAACCCAAAGAAGCAGAGGGTGGGGAAGGAAGTGCAATCAGATACACCCTTATATTCCCCATCCCAATCCCCTCTCCACATTGGAGATGAACAAGCAGCAACTGAATACCTCTCTCAGTTGGGCAGTTTGGGGGAGATTGCGTATACATATGATGAAGTGGAAGAGGGGATGCCAGAAGAACCCACTGAAGCACAAATGGACATCACCTTGACTGAACTCAAAGGCCAGGAGTGGGATCCTGAGATAAAGAAAGCCACTAGTGCTTTTCTAGCCGATGATAGTTTTGTAACGTCTGAAGCATTCATGCAGTTTATATGGAAACAACATATAGATAAATATAATGCTAGATGTGAAACAAGAAAGGTAGAACAATTAAATAAAGATCCAGCCTCGGTGGAGGAAGAAATAAAATAGGAGATGATGGAAGAATTCAAAACCATCACTCCTGAACAGGGGAGAGATTTAGTAGCACAAGCTGGAGTGCTCATTTTGCCAGAATGGAATATTGCTGATGCTCTGGTGCTGGATGCAGTGAGGAAAGAAACCAAACCCATGGAAGGGGTTACATTCAGTAAAGACAATGCTGCTCTAGTCATGTGGTCCCTTAAGAGAAATGAGGACAAGAAGGGTAAAGACACCACAGGGACAAGTCACATTGGCGGATTGATGGTCAGGAGAGTAGAAAGTACAGGGGTAGTAGAGGCTGCTAGCACAGTGTTGGAGACTGCCAAATTTAGTGTTGCAGTAGCTGAGAAGGATGCTAAAGAAAAAGAGGCTCTCCAGTTCAAATTGGAAACAGTCTTGAAAGCTTATGACAGTGCCAAGGAGGAAATAAAAGGCAAGGAGAGTATCATTGCCAAATTGCATAGCCAGTTAGCAGGACAACGTCAACAAGGTGAGTCTTCAACATTAATGATCACCTCTTCTCCTACAAGACCTCCACCTACTAGCCCCATTATTGAGTTCCCACTATCTCCTGCACCTTCCAGTTCTCAGATGATAGAGATAACTCCCCAAGAATTGGAGAGTCTTAAGCAAACTCAGGCCTATTATGCAGGGAAGTATGAAGAAAAGATTAAGGCCACTGTCTCCAGTTTTGCAGACACTATAAATGCTTCACTCCTTCACAATAGTGTAGGAAAAGTCATGGAGATATGGACTGAGTTGATAAGAGATAAAGTCATATTGACACCCATTTTTGACAGATGGAGGCCTAGGGAGCAGGATTTGGAGTTCATGTGTGTATCCTATGATGAAGCAAGAGCTAACCCTATTATCAAATCCACTTCTGATATCACTAAGAGTTTATTGCAATTGGCGACAGAGGTGGATAATGTGGAAAGAAGGGTTAAATTGCTTAAAAAGGAATACACTGATCAGGTGTGTGAGTTACTCCCAGGAATTTTTGCCAATCTAGATCAGCTGAAAGATAAGCAGGTATGGCTCAATGAGATAAATGCTAAATTGTCAGCAAGGGTCAAGGGAATTATTGATCTGGATGATACCTCATTTTTTGTTATAACCATATAGGAAATAGAGAGAATTAAATCACACTACAGTTTTCTTAACTCAGAAGTCAACAAACCGAGGAATTCTTGGAAAGGGTTGACTAAGGTTAAAAGTGATGTGATTAATTTTGAATGGCCGACCGAGGAGACATATGGTGAGTGGGGAATTAAATATTCCACTCGAGATCCGGAGCAGTTAGAGAACATCCCTGAAGAGCCAGAGGAGGTTGCAACTGAACAACCCGTCCAACAGACTGCTGAAGAAGTTGAAAAGAGCGCATAACTGAAATTGTAACTTCTTCAATTTTGAAGTAATTGTAACAAACTTTCCTCAAGAAGTCCGAAGCTTTGTGCATCCATATTGATATAAATGGATACCAGGACTAGAGAGAAAGAGATCACAAAATTTTTGTAAGAAAACGCTGCAGAAAAATTCTCTGCGCTTTTCCAAAGATTAATGGAGAATCAGACTTTTGTAGAAATTTTTCAAATGAATATTAATATACAGGCCATCGACTTTGAGTAAAGCTGTCTGTCGTCTTCAAACTTGTCCTTAAGTTTATTTACTTTGTTTCATTCAGAATAGTCTAGGATTTTTCTGTTTGAATGGAATTGTAAGGCAATCTCAGTATGGGTGTTTCTAGCTTTTCTCTTTAGAAGGGAAATTAAATATGCACGACCACTCTACCAGTAAATACTTCTGGATGAACTTTGAATTTTGAGGACCTTAGCTTATTTTGAAGTGATTAAATTCTTGTTGATGCTAGGCATTTACAGGGATAAATGGAGACCAAGGTGATGGGAAGTATAGAGATACTTTATTTCAGGAGTTTTATTTGAGTTTGAGTGACTCTGTAACCTTGGATAAAGCACTGGTATTAATCGAAGCTGTTTATTGCATGCTTTGTTGATCAAATATACTGAAGTTGAATATTGTTTCATTCTTTGTTTTCAGTTGTTTTTTCAAGGTGAATAAACTCACTGGTTTTCTGGACTGGTTTGCCGTGGGTTTGTTGCTTAAGAATGTGAAGTTAATTCACAAAGGGTATACCCGCTTGGGCTTAAGGAAGAGCCCGAAGTGTAGAAGGTCTAACCAAACCTTGTCATATGTTGTCTCTGAAATCGTTTTATCTTTGATGTCTTCTCGGCACCTATTTTAGATTATATTATTAAAGGCATGGAAGGGTAATCAGATTTTGAGAACAACAGAAGGCAAGCTCCATTTTCAATGAGAGCCTTTAGAAGACCGCTAGGATTATGTCAAATGAATTTCTCCATCATTTCTTGGTTGTAAGAGTCTTCTAGGAATGTTTGCACTTCTAGGGAGAGGTCATCTTGATCGACCATGTTAGGGTCCCCTTGTGGTTGGGGATCTTGGATGTCGGGTTGCACACTTTGTGTAAGATCTTGTGTAGAGTCTTGATATAGGACACTAATGTCCGACATGCCATATTGTTGTTTGGCCATCTTTTTCTTTTAGGATCGAGTTGTGACCATACAAGACTAACCTTAGAAATATTAATTGGAAGAAAAGAAACTTGATGAAAGGACTTAGAAAAAAAAATTTGGATTCTAGATTTGATTTGGATTTGATGAATTTGGATAGATTGATTGATGGGGTCCTTGGATTATGACATGAGTTTGATTAAGATTGCACCTTATTCTTTGGATGAGGACTTTAGGTGGGAGATGTCGATGAAACCACAAGCAAGTTAATGACCAAGTTTGGTAAAATTTAGACCTTAGGATAATGATCAAAGTATTTTTTCTACTAAGGATTGACTAATGATCCAAAGAAAAATAAAGATGTAGGATAAGAGTCTTGATAGACTCAAATGATGAGGCAAAGGTACTTGGGGGGGATTCTTCCCCAATTACAAAGGCCAAATGATTAATTGATTAGAGATGAGGTCTAAATGAAACTTCACAAGGCATACAACCTTAACGTGAGGTTGATTTGATTGAAGGATGATTGATTGAGGATTGATTTGATCAAAGATGATTGATTAAAGATTGATTAATGTGCTAAGTCCTTGGAAAAGGTTGATGATGAAAGATCAAAGAAGGGTGATAGTGATGATTAGAAGAACTTGATGACTAGATTATTCTTGGTATGGACATGACTTAATAAGTGATGGGTTCGGATGGAAAATTATATGAAGGGATGCGACCACCCTGATTTTGATGATAGTTTGTATTGAAAGACAAGCCAGATCCTTAGTGTAGAGCTCAGACTCTTAGTTCATCACTAGCATCAAACTTATTTCTATGACCATGAATGTAATCATGATATCGGTGCAAGAAGGTCCTATTCTTGAGCAAGAGTTTACAGTTGGTATACCAAAACTTTCGACTTCTAATGAGTTGTGCTTGTGTGAGCTTCTTCTTCTTGATCGAACAATGGATTGACTTATTGATATGCTTGAACAACTTAGGGTTGTGAAACATGAGGTGAGCGGAGTTCCGACATAGTTTGGACTTGTTGGAAAATTTGGTCTTTTATCATGACTTGGATTGGATTAAGGTTGGTTCAAAATTTTGTGTGACTAGGACATGATTTAGATACGGCTTGAATATGACATGGGAATGACTAGGGATTATGATGATTAGGATGTTGAATTGGATAGACTAATTCTACTCTTGGAAAGAAGACATAGCAAACACATTACTCATGGGTTCAAATAGAGACATCATGCATAAACATGCTACCCTAGGAAGCTGGTTGAGGAGGAAAACCTTTGCTTGTTGAATCAGGTACAAACCCAATAGCTAATCAAAATATAGCCACTGAGTCTCATACAATGGATTATCAATGCCATATTAGCCGACTCCAAGTACTAATGGGGCATAAAATGACAAGTCTCTTGGGGGAGTTACTATCTCCCTTGCACAAAGATTATCCACCTTTCGGAGGTGAACCGGGTGGCCTCTAATCCTAGAGCTATTAGTATGGATTTCTATTCAAAGACTACTCGTTGTAGTCACGCAAGCGCGATTGATGCCTATAGCCCTACACACAAGCGTGATTGAGACCTAAAGGCCTTAGAAAATGCCCAATATGAGAGTGAATTCTCGAATAGCTCCGTCCTCCAAGATTTTCATCCCAAGAGGCCTATTTATTATGGTGAGCTGGAATGCTTAGGTTTTAGTCGTACTCACTTGGTTCATTCCCCTCTCACCAATGCCTATGCGAGTGTGTCAAGCAAATTGGGAGGGCAGGCCTGCTAAGGGTATGCACACAATAAACTAGAAAAGATTAGAGGGTCTAGTTTTCTGATTGTCGATATAGAAAAGAGCATACTCTCCTACCTCTACACTTTCCCCAAACACAATCAAACAAGTTGTTCTTTCACCCCTAATTAGATCTAGGTGCCTACAAAAATGATTAAGAAGACACAATGTTTGGTCGAATCTCCTTAGGCAACCTATAAAACAAAGATATTAGTAATCTTTATAGTTTTTCAGTAATGAAATCTTGGTCCAACGAAGTCTTGGGCCAATGTCCTATAGAAACATAGGTTAGTAGTCTTGGATTATGCCTTGGACCAATCAGATAATCTTGCAAAACTGAAAAAATCTGATCAACTCCAAAAGTCTACAGTAATAATGCTCACATTGTTCTGCAGATAGTCGCACTAACATGCCTTCAGAGGCATTGAAATGCCTGTGTACACGCTATAGTGAGGCCAAAAACATAAAATGTAAAAAATAAAAAAAAATAAAAAAAAATGCAGAATATACCTAAAGCGGTCATGCTATTATGATCCTGGTAGTGCTGAAACGCTGCGCTCGCACCAAAGAAGGTTAGTCTTGGCATTTGTGCAGAGTATGTTGACATGATGATATTATGTTGTCATTGATGTCAATATACATGAGAGTGAACCGACAATATGCTGAAAAGTGAATTGGTATATGTGCAAAGATGTGAACAGGTATATTGAAGCTAAGCAGCTGGCAAAGAGAACCGGTATAGCGGTATAAACCGGTATATGAGAAATAGGTGAAGCGGTATGTTTGTCCAAGTGAACTGGTATGATGGAATGTGAACCGGCATATGGAATGGTTTCTAGTAAGGTTTAATATGGTATGACTACCGGTTGGTAGTCTTAGCTTAAGGGTTTCCGGTTGAAGTGTTCCAAGCATATGTGATTCAACTGATGACATTGTGTGATGAGCTAGCATTGTAATCAAGATCAGATCATGTTGCCACATCAGCCTTGTGCACGTGAAGGATCTTGCATGAAAGAGATTGATCCTATCTACCTCGGGAATGTGCGAAGTCTTTGCAAATGATGGAAAATGCATGATGGGTTATCGCCTCCATGAAGTGGTGAAGAATGAATGATGGAGAATGTCTTGAGATCTATTCAAGGCCGTTGTATTCAAATGCAAAGTGTTCAATGGTCAGGATTGAACTGATCAATTGCTTAACCTAAGTGTTTAGGGTTTAGGGTTTATGCTGTCGACCTATCTATGTTCTATAAGGTCAATGTTGTGTTTCATGTTGAGGTTGTTGGCAAATAGTGTGTGTGTATCTAAGTGCAGAGATACGTGATTCTTGCCAGACTAGATGAGATAAGAGGATTGATTCCTGCATAGTGTGTGTGCAGAAGGAAGGAACTTAAGCGGATCTGCATTAGGCATTGAGTGCTATTATCAGATCATTGTAATACCTGTTGATCTTTAACCACTTCAACAATTGGAAAATCCCTTAACTAGGTAGCTTTAGCTAGCTTGCTATAAATCCTTTAACAGGGTGACTCAAACTCATTGAGTTCTTGAAATCCTCTAACAATGTAACCTCTAACAGGGTTTAACCCTTAACCGAGTATTTAGCCATCCCTTAGTCGGGTGATCTCTAACAGGGTCGACTCCTAGACCGGACTAGGCTCCTAATAGAGCGGACTTCTAAAGAGTTCAAAAGCAACTTGTGGGTATTCATCCCAATCGTGGTTTTTCCCAGTTGGGTTTCCACGTGAAAAATTTGTGTCATGTGTAGTATTTTTTATGTGATGATTTAAGTGATTTGTGTCTGAAGGTAAATCATGTTGAGCTAGCTGTTATTATATTTCTGATGATAGATTACCTATTCATGCATAAGGGTGAAATGGAAGTGTAGTAGTAAGTTGAGTGGAAAGGTAAGTGATTAACTGGTTAATGCTTGTCATAGTCATTCTTAGCTTTACCGGTGTTACTGTCTGTTAGACATTTGCAGTGTTTGTAGTCAAACCGGTTCGGGAAAAGTTTTTGTGCTTGTATGGATTCACCCCCCCTCTCAGTACTGGTTTGATACTTATTGTTCATCATTGAGTTATCAGTTAGTACAACTAGAATTTTGAAATTTGAAAATTTAAAAATAGGAAGGATTTTGCTAGAGTACATGTGCTATTCGCAGAGCGCTCACACTAAAACGATACTTCCTAAATAAAAAAAAGATAATTAGGTACAAGAAAAAATAAATTTTTTTTTTAAAGTTTTTTGCTTTTTAGTGTGTTTTTTAGTTACTAATCAAGGAATCAAAAACATAATATATATATAAAACACAAATAAGTAAGTAAGTGAAAAACAATTAAGATTAGACATGTTGTTTTAAAATCGCTCGCGCTGATCAGACGACCTGCAAAAAGGGTGGGTTAGAAATTTCAAATTCAAATCCTATGCGCTAAAGTGCACACACACGCACCAAAGGCCCTGTCACTCGCATTGAATCTGAATCACTTGCACCAATTTGCAGTCCCTCACACTATTCCAACACCTGCGACTAAAAATTCACAAAAACTCCAAAAAAACATTAAATTTAGGGACGTGGGTCCCGCCAGGCATGCCAAAATGAAGAGGAGAAAATGTATCATAGAAATATTCAATGACATGTATTCAAGAAAAACACATAAAACACAAAATAACCATGTATACCTTGCTAATTTTACCTTCTCCTTCGGATTGAGCTATGGATGAAGAGAAGAAGCACCCTTGTCTCCACTTGATTTGATGAGCTCCTCTTGCTTGAATGCGGTGGCTCTCCAAATGTGCACAAAGGATGATGAAATGGATGAAGGATAAATGGATTGAGAATGGGATGGATAGGCAAGATGGAATGCTAAAGTTACTAAATGAAGGATGAGTGGAAATTTTGCTAGAGTTTGGGTGCTATGGATGATTTTTGAAGTCTATTTTGACAGCATAAACTTAGATAACTTGGAGATTGAAAATGAAGGAATGGAGTCTCCAATTTATAGAAGGATAAGGAAGAAAATTAAGGGCTAGGATTGATCCAAGATGGAGGGTCAAGATTGTATGTGATCCCACACATGGACCAAGGAAAATTGACAAGACAAGTCTGGAGTCCAAGAGATATTCCATAAAGGCATTTCTTGTCTCCACACTCCTCAAGGTTCATTGAGAAGGCTTCCCAATGCACCTAGGGAAGAGAAAATGAATAAAATATTCCTTGAATGATTAGGAGAGGAATTAAAAATTCCTTAAAAGAATGCTCATAGGGATTGGAGGAGTAAAAATGAATTAAAAATTTCTTGGAGGAAGAGACACCTAGAGGAATGTGAGATTCAAGGAGTTGACTTTGTGGCTAATCATGAGAATTAGCCACTATAAACTTATTAGAAGAGAGATTATAATAATGATTAGGTGGGATTAGGGAAAGTGGGATTTGTAGGAGGATTTGACTAGGAGAGAGAATGAGTGGAGGGAATTAAAAATTAGAATAATAATAAGTGGGATTAAGGATGTTTTTAGAAGAATTAATTAGGTTAATGATGAATTAGGAAAAGGTGATTTGTAGGAATCACCTAGGTTAATTAATTAATTGAGATTAATTAATTAAAGAGAGGGTCATGTGAAAGTGAACATGAAGAAGAAGAACCAAGCAAAACCACAAACATATATGTACAAAAGAATCACCTGGAGGATTATATTATTGGGAACAAGAATGATGGTGTACAAAATAGAAGGAGAGCAAGGAATAATGAGCAAGTAAATTTCTGCCTTATGACTAAGATGGAACGTAGAACATGTGATGAGGCCAACACGAGTGAGAAGTGGATGAACACAATAGAAGAAGATCTATAGCACATTGAGAAGAACATAATGTGGGAATTGGTTCCTAGACCTATTGATAAGAATGTCATTGGGACTAAATGGTTCTACAGGAACAAGATGAATGAAGAAGGTAAAGTGATAAGGAACAAAGAAAGACTTGTGTGCAAGGGATATGCTAAAGTTGAAGGAATAGACTTTGAAGAGACATTTTCACCAGTTGCAAGAGTTGAAGCAATGAGAATGTTCATGGCATTCTCAACATATAAAGCATACAAAGTGTATGAAATGGATGTCAAATTTGCATTCTTAAATGGAAATCTTGAGGAAGAGGTCTACATTGAGCAACCTGAAGGTTTTCAGCTTCATGAAGATGATGATTTTGTCTATGGATTGAAGAAGGAATTATATGGTCTAAAATAGGCCCCTAGAGCATGGTATTCTAGGTTGGACAAGTATCTACATCAGCAAGGTTCCAAAAAGGGATGTGTTGACTACAACTTGTACATAAAAATAGATGGTAGTCATATGATCATAGTTGTTGTGTATGTGGATGGTATTATTTCTGTAGGCAATAAAGATATCCTATGTAAGGAATTCTCTAATCAAATGTAGTCTAATTTTGAGATGTCTTTACTTGGAGAGCTATCATAATTTCTTGGTTTGCGGATTTCTCAGTTAGAAAAGGGCATATTCATTTCACAAACCAAGTATGCAAAGCAAATGTTGAAGAAATTTCAAATGGAGGACAACAAGATGGTTATTACTCCCATGGTGATAGGATGCAAACTAAGAAAAGAGGATGTCACCTAGTGTAGATTAGACCTTGTATAGATCAATAATTGGAAGTTTATTGTATCTAACTGCATCTAGGCCGAATATAATTCAAGCAGTGTGCATTGTAGCTAGATTCCAACCTCCTCCATAGAAATCACATGTGAGTGCGATTAGAAGAATCTTCAAGTATTTGCAGGGAACACTTTGTAATGGCTTATGGTATCCAAAGAAAGGATATTTCACTTTACAAGCCTATACTGATGCTGATTGGTCAAGATGCATAGATGATAGGAAGAGCACCACTGGTGGAGATTTCTTCCTTCATGACAGATTGGTTTCATGACACAATAAAAAATAGTATTTTATCTCTCTATACATAGTTGAAGCATAGTATATAGCTGCTACCACATGTTGCTCATAGTTTTTATGGATGAAAGAGACTTTGGAAGATATTTAGATATCATTTTCAGATCCTATTGCCATTATGTATGACAACTCAAGTTCCATCAACATCTCAAAGAATCCTATTATGCATTCTAGGACCAAACACATTTCTATCAAGTATCATTTTCTCAGGGAAAAGGTTGTAGAGAAAGAAGTAAAGGTTGAATATGTTCCCACAAGTGAGCAGGTTATAGACATTTTCACAAAACCTCTGCCTAAGGATAGCTTTGAGTATGTCAGACACAAGTTCGACATTGCCCCACCCTCCTTCAACACTTTAGCATATTTTGAGGTCTATGGTTCAGGGGGAGCATATTATTTTATTGTTTTTTATCCTTGAACCTCACATTTGTCTCAATGGGAGTTCTGAAAATTTTGTAAGTAGTATTGGCACTACTATTTATATTGTAATAGTGGTTCATCTAGCCTTCAGGTGCTATCAATAGTTCCAAGTTATGCACATTACCAGTAGGATCTAAATCTTTCTTTTTAGGTGGACAAGAATGTCTGTCAGGCCCTTTGCCATTGTTGTCAAATAGGGAGAAGACCAATATCTGTATGTGTTGACATCAATGCCAAAGGGGGAGATTGTTGGCATTTTTTTCATTGATGTCAACCTTGATGTCAACTAAGTCAAGCAGTTACAAGTTGCAGAGGAATTAGTAGGCACAAAAGAGATGGTTTCATGTGTTGGAGAGGTGTACACAAGATGGTTTCATGTTATACAGGTGCCTCACAATGTGTTTGATTCATCATCATTGATGCATGCATGTTGTAGAGTTGAACAATATCAAAACACCATCTTTCTGCAATGTCAGTGAGACCCATATATTGTTTGGCCAATCCATGATGAGCTGGAGATGTTCGCTTCAATGATTTGATTGGTGTAACTTAGTGTAACCCAGGCTAATCTAGGGGATGCTATTGGAAGTTTGATTTGTATCAGATAGACTTTGGCCGATGAGAGGCTAAGGATCATGTCGGGGTTGATATATTCAGTCAGAGTGACTCCAGCCGATGACTGGCTAGAGGATGCCATTGGGATGACACTTGGTCTTAGAAAGAGTACCGATTTGGAGATATTAAGCTAATGGAATGGGGTGCTTCGGTGTAAGTCAGGCATATGAGAGATCATGTTGAGAAGAATAAAATTGTATTGGACATCGATGATAGACATACCAATAGGCAGATAGTTAGGTTGCGTTGGTGTGATAACCCTTATCAGTAAGAGGTAGGTGGAGTTGTTCCAATTTCATGTGTTTTGTCGACACATATTCACAAGTAGTGATCTATCAGGCAGAGTTAGACCAATTCTATTTGGCACTTTGGAATAGACTATCGACATAACTCATGTTGACGGAATTAGCATAGAAGGTCATTGGGGTAACATTAGCCACTAGGATGATTGGTGGTTTGTCAAACCGACCTTTGTGGTTAGGCCGATGAGGAAGAAGATTGAGAAGTGTTTGGCTGATGGATAGTCATCGGGGTAAGTTATAAAAGTGGAGTGAGATGCAAGATGTCAAACTGACAGTTAAAGTCATGCCAACAAGAGGGACACATATTGTATATCAAAATGAGTCACCCCGATATGTGCAACATGTAGGCCAAATAGATCAAATAGATTTTTGATCATCGAGATGAGATCGTGAAGGATAGACCGACCATGTTTGTCACTCCGACATCAGAGGATAAAAATTTCATCGACAAGAAATAATTTTGTCACCCCAAAATGGTAGATAAGGGAAGATGGTCTTCATTAGTGAGACATGTTCAAATCGGAGAGAAACTTTTGGGGTTAGCCCGATAAAATCAGTGAAAGGACATCGATGTGACTCTTAGTGATGAATGTGAGGAGAGAAAAATCCAAAGAGATAGAGGAAATCAAAGAAATTTTCTTTGATGAGAAAACCCTTTAAGGCGTAGGATCTTCAAGCAAATAGGCATGATTGCAAATTATCAGGTCGATGTGTATCTATAGTACTAACTGATAGAGATGTTTTTGATGCCATATCTACAACTCAATTGTTACAAAGTCCTACATGGAAGTTGACCAACATTGATTGTGTGATTTGAACAACAAAATTGAAGACATGTGGCATCCAGGTGGTCGAACAGATATGCTGGGATGCTGAAGACGGTGTCAAGGATCCAATTTGGGCAGAAGGATGGTGATTTTATTAATGAAAAACTAGTTGCAGTTGGTTGATGGGATCGAGGTGATCAATAGAGGTAGAATCAAATTCGTTGGATAGATTGAGATTACTAAGTTTAACAATCTAAGTACAAAGAACAATCTGAGGACACATGTAATGCATTTAATATGGATGACCAGTTTGAGATCACACTTAGGACAAATAATAAAATTTTGCAGATATAGAAGTTGACTGAATGACAAAGAAAATTGGTTTGATTTGATAGGGGTAGTTGAGGTAGCTGAGTCAGAAAAGAGATGTGGACAAGTAACATAGCTTGTATTGGGAGGATTTGTTACTACTGAAGAGTTGATGTGTGATAGTGTAGAGAGAGAGAGAGTTGTGAGCAGTTGTAGAACTAGAGCATAGAGAGTAGTAAGGAGAATCCAACAAGGTGCACTAGAGGCAGAAAGAAGAAGAAAAATCAGGTAGAGAGAGGAAAGGGCAGAAGATAAAACATCTAAGAGGCAGAATTAGCTTATTTTACAAAACTCATTTGTAACAAGGATTTTCATTGTACCGATTTGCATTGTTATTGTATATCTTTGAGTGGGTGCTCAGAGCAGGGGTAAGTGCTCATAAAACTAGGATTTGGTGCTCCTTAGGTTGGTTCCCTAAAATATATTGTAATTTGTGATTTCTTGTGAGGCTGAATTCGAGCAGTAGACTGCAACAACTATTGCTACCGAGGTTTTTCCCACATTGGGTTTTCCTCGTACATCTAGTGTTATGTGATGTGCTCTTGTATGGGCATGTTCATATTTGCATTACATTTTTAGTGTCTCCATACTGAATTTAAAATTTTACAATACACTGATTCAACCCCCTCTAAGTATCTATTTGTGTTCTTTAGGGATTTCTTCAATCTGCAAACCATATCTTCCTGATCTGTCAACTAAATCCATCTAATTGCTCAATATAAACTTCCTCTTCCAACTCTCCATTAAGAAATTCTAATTTGGCATGCATGTAATAGACCTCAAAATATTTGCAAGCAACAAAAGCAAGAAATAATCTAACAACTGAACAATTCTAGCTACCAAAGAAAAAGTCTCCTCAAAGTCAATTCCTTCCATCTGCGAATATCCCTTACAAACAACTCTTTCTTTGTTCCTAACAACTTCACCTTTTTCATCCAATTTATTTTGGAACACCCATTTAGTTCCAATTACATTTTTATCCTTCTAAAGGTCTAGGAACAAGAATCCATGTATTATTCTTTTCAATTTGGTTCAATTCTTTTTCCATTGCTTTAACCCAATTTTCATCTTTACATGCTTCATTAACATGCTTAGGTTCAATATTAAAAATCAAGCAATATTATTCAACAATTCTTCTTCTAGTCATCAAACCTCTAATTTATCACCTATTATCTGATTCTTTGAATGATTCAATCTCACATACCTAGGAGTCTTAGGAATTTCATGATTTTTAGACTCTTCAGCTCTTTCTTCTCCACTAGCACTTGTACCTCGTCCTACCTCCTTAGGATTTTCCAGAACAATCTGAATTTGATTTTGGGTCTGCACTTGCTTCCCTTTATTTTAACTAACATCTTGATCATCTGAATCATATTAGCATGATATGATCTGTTTCACATTTCCTTCATCAATTTTCGCATTAGCATTCTCAACTATCTTTCGCAATCTCCTGTTATAACATCAGTAGGCCGTGTTTTTTGTATTGTATATATGCATGTGTGGTTTGGTGATGCAGTATATTGTAGGTACAAGTACTAGGTATCATCTCCACCTGGCTTCATAGGTCTGAGCGTGCCTTATATTTTTTGATGGAAGTGGAGGAGATAGTAGTTGATCCTATTTTACTCAGTTACACTTGTGTGAGTGTCGTTAGTTGGTCATCCTATCAGTTTGTTCGGCCTTCATATTTTGTTGTTTGATCTTTTATGAGTATTTGCTTGAGGTTTGCTCAGTTTTTGTGTTTAGTGATTTTAATTATTGCATGTTACGTTTTATTTGTCTTGGAAGGGTGAAAAATTGTTAATAATGTGAATTAAATAGTGACTCTATGATTGAACTCCTTCGTGTAGAAGTAGGTGAATTATCGAAACTATATTCAATGTTGGTTTTCAAAATTATACTATGGTTATACGTATTTTATATGTATATTATTTCCAATAACTAGGACTCAATCATATACATATATATACGTAGGTAATTATGGTTCATGTTTAATTATATTGATTATTTATGTTGAATAAATTGGATTTTACGACCTAACGTACCTGTAAAGTGGAAAATCGCGGTCGAACCCTAGTTGGTCTCCCCTCTTCTAACTCCAAGGAGAGAGAAGGGAGGTTCGCTAGGATTCGATGGGTTTTCACTTAGGGGGAAGACTTTACATTCAAAAGAGGGGTTGAAACTCATAAGATCCAATCCCACACGATGTAAGATTGGATGCTAAATGAATTTCAAGGGTTAGGAAAGCAAGGCTACCCTCTTTTGTAAAGAATGTTGATTAAGGAAATTAAGCTAAGGATGCATAGAAAGTCATAAAGATTCGCTTATAAACTGAGTTCGGGTTATAGGATGAAGCTGCGGACCTGGAATTAGCAGTAAAATGTCGATACGGCGCTGTCCTGCAAATTTGAGCAAAAGTTGTCGGGACGATGGCGCCCGGCGCCACGGTCCTCCGAAAAATCTGCGAAACGAAGGGGGATCTGTTCGTCTCTGCACAAGGATTCCAGATCTTCAATTTCATCCGCGTACCTACAACCTACACACAGAAAAGCGAAGACGATTGGGGGGTTAGGGATTAGGGGTTTGCCTTTAGGTCAAACCCCGGTTTTGGAATTAACCAAGAAATGAGCAAGAGCTGTAAATGTAAATGACTGTAAAACAAGTACTAATACCTTGTTCTAAGGATGTTTGTATCCTTATGTGCGAAGGTTTAGATGTTGTATGTTGTATGTTGTAGCATGTAGTATGTGATCTCCTCTTCAATGGTTGAATCCTTGTCTTGAATGCAACACTTAGCCTTGAATGGAGACTTGGAATGATCAATTGCTTGAATGCTTGAATGCTTGAATGCTTGAGTATAATTTACACGCTTTGTACACATATCCTCCTCCTCCTCATCTATCCCAAATGAGAGAGAAAAATGTAGTTTATATACTTGTCATTTAGGGCTGATAGACTGATTTTCCTGACCTTAGGCCGACCAGGGAAGTATATTTCCAAATTGCAATCAAAAAGACCCAATATCACTTAGGAAACCGGGCCCAAAATAGGACCCAGGGACCAGGGCGCTAGGCGCCCTGGTCCTGAGGGACCAGGGCACTGGGCGCTCTGGTCCCACCTCCCGGGACATCAGGGTGCAAGGAGGTTCAGGCCAGGGTGCTTGAAAAATGCAGTTTTCAGTGTTGTGAGCAAGTTTTGGGGTCTCCATTCAGGTTGCGTGTTGCGTCGCCATCGTGAAGACCGAAATGCAGTCGAAATTGCAAGTGTCGCAATTTTAGGACGCTACATTTAGCCCCCACTTTAGCGGGAGTATGTATGCTCATACTTCTGGTAAAGTACAAGGAAACAATGTTGAAAGACTTTCACCACGTCAAGGAGGCAAGATACACCAAGCCCCCAATGGACAAAGGATCTTACAACTTCGATTGACAAAGTAAAAGGGAAGATCACGAGGAAGAACCATGACTGTCAGTAGTAAGGTTCCCTCGCTATGAGTCATGCAAAAGAAATACCAAAAATCTTCAAGACAAAGCTAAGTTTGCCAAGAAATTTTCAAGTATCTTTGAAAGGATAGACAGGGTGTATGCCCCCCTACGTTAAAGCGATCGCACACGCCTCAACGGGGGTGATTGTTTTAACGTAGTGATACACATAAGAAATGAGAAAGGAAAAAGGAGCACGTTATCGCAAGGATTTAGCCCCCAAGTGTGAGATAAGCCAGAGGATAATAGACACAAAACACAAAGCACGAGGTGACTTCGCTTTCCTTGGGGTCAGTATGCTGTATGATAAGTCATGTATATATATCATATGTATGTATGCATAATTGTTCTTCATTCCCCAATCAAGGAAGGTCACCTAGAAGAAGGGAACACATGTGTCTTTTGAGTCAACATGAGAGAGATCGAGAGATCTCAATGCTTTGCATCGTCCTCAAGTAGACAACACTAAGGATGACAAATAGAAGAATGAGAATAACATATAGAAGAAGTAACAAAAGAGAGGGGGAGAGAGTCTTCTATGCTAATGTAACTAGTCTAGCATGTCATCTACCCCCCGATCTTGCTGATCAATGTTTCGGGAAGGCAGGGAACACGCTAGAGGAGGAACATCCAACATAGCAGATGGAGCTATCACAAGATCCAAACAAGGGCTATGTTCATGTTCCAAGCCACATTGTTCTTGTCTAGGAGCTAGGATAAGTGCTTTAGAAAATTCATTAGATAAATGGTTATCAACATCAACAAGTTCATATTCACTATCAGAAGCAAGAGGAGTAATATTTTCATCTATATCATCATCAAGATTTATAAAAATAGGATCTTTAACTCGCACAGGATCAAGACCATCATGCATCTTATGTTTAGGAGATTTAGGCTCAATATCCGGCTGAGGAGAAAATGGAATAATGCTTGTTGAAGGTGTTTTTGGAGATTGTAAAGTTTGAGAAGCAGCTGCTTGAGCCCTAAGATGACGCTTTCGTCGACGTTCCTATGCAAAACGATTACGTCTAGTCTTAGTAGGAAGTGTAGAAGATAGAGGAGGAGGAATGTTCTCATCCCTATCACTTGGGTGTTTAGGTTGTGGTCTCTTAGGTTGGATAATAGGAGAAGAAGAAGGTCTGTTCTCTCTATAGAAGGCAGGAGGAGGAACTGCTCATTATAAAGGAGGAGTTTTTGGTTTAGGAAGAAGACCAAGTCCATCATGACGAGGAGGTATAGGTCTATTTTTAGAAGATTTATTAGGCATAGACATAGTCGCATCCATAGGGACGGGTTGGGAATCTTCTTGGGGAAAGACATTAGTTTTGTCTTTCAAAGGAAGAATTTCCTTCTCAAGAATGATAGGAATGTCAAGTTTAGGTGCTCTAGGTTCACTTAGAGATAGGATCATATCTGTTTTCCACTTTTGATAAGATTTGAAAAGATGATCACTTTGCGGAGGAAGAGATTGGAATTGTTTAGGCCAAAAGTAATCAATAGGAACACCAGAGGTTCTTTCAGCTGGTTTAAAGAGACTATGATTGACAGTAACAACTTCACCATTATGGGGAAATTTCAAATAGTTATGAATAGGAGAAGCAATAGCTTTCATGGAAGATAGCCAAGGATAGCCAAGCTTCACACGAAATTGTTCGGAAGAAGGAATAATAGCAAAGTTCACATCAAGGGATTTGTTATGGACCTCAATAGGCAATGTAATAGAACCAATTGCAGGAGAAGAAAATGCATCAAATAATTTCACAATCACATCTGTTTTGTCATAGATCACTTGATTCAATTGCAAAGTAAAAAGAAATTCTTCAGTAATAACATTAACCATGCACGAAGGATCAATAAGCACTCCACGGCAAGGCATATTCTTGACTTTTGCAACTATGTATAAAGGACCATCAGGTGCCCTAATGGTTTCGCTAGAATCAAATGTGATGGAAGGTTCTTTAGGGTTTTCTTGCTGCTCTACAAAGTTAATCACATTCGGAGTCATAGACACAAGACCATCAGATGAGAAAGAGGAATCATTAGCCTCAATTGCATTAGAAGTATGAGAAGTATGAGAAGGTAATGGATCAGTAAAAATCTGAAGATTTTGGTTAGGAGGAGCTACAGATGTGTTGCCTTTATCATTCACTCTAGAAACAGAAATAGTATTATTATCAATCAAATCTTGAATTTTACCCTTTAGAGAAAAACATTTTTCAGTATCATGCCCAGGCTGCCGATGAAAGTGACAAAAAGATTTGTGATCAAAATAAGGTGAAGTAATCTTTGCAGGATCAATTTGTCTTATAGGAGGAAGGGTAAGCACATTTTGTCCCAATAACTTATTCATAATATCATGCAATGATTCATTCAAAGGAGTATATTTTCTTTCTTTCTTGAAAAATTTAGAAATAGGAGGCACACCTGATGCTGCATTCACATTGTTGTTGATGATGTTTTCATTGAATTTGATGGAATCTCTGTTCGGTTTAAACTTCCCAAATGGTTGTTGACTGCTATCACCCTTATCACTCGGAGCCATAGGATGTGATTGTTCCATTTGACTCACAGTCAGTTGATAATTGTGAAGAGTGGCGTACAACTGTTGGAAAGAAGTAAACTCAGAAAACAGAAGTTTGTCTCAAATATCTTTTTGCAAATTAGAAATAAAGATTCTTTGAATATCATTATCAGGCACTGGAAAAGAAATTTGAGCATACAAATGCTTATATCTACCAATGAAATCAGTCACTTTTTCTTTAACACCTTGTTTACAATGCATTAAATCAATCAAAGTAACTTTAGGACTTATGTTGTTTTGAAATTGTTGAATGAAAGCATTTGCAAGTTGTTCGAAAGAAGTAATAGAATAAGAAGGCAACGAGCAATACCATTGTAGGGCTTTGTCTCTTAATGTTCTGGTGAATAGTTTTGCAAGCAACCTTTGGTCATAAGCAAAATCAGTACATATTGTTTGAAAAGTCTTAACATGTGTTAGAGGATCTCCTTTACCATTATAAAGTTCCAAATGCGGGATTTCAACATGTTTAGGAGGGATAGCTCGAACAATGTCAAGAGAAAGTGGGCTCGCAACGTCAAATGTGGGCACACTAAACTTAGATTGATTCATAGAGGCAATTTGTTGCTGTAAAGAAGAGACAGTTTGTGCTAGATTATTAATGGTAGCTTCAGTCGAAGAGTTCATATTAGGTGTGTTAGATTGAGATGGAGGTGTGATGTTATTGAAAGATGGTAAAGAGTAAGGTGGTGGGACCCTATGATAGTCAACCATAGGGGATGATTGGATAGGAGGAAGACTACAAGGAGGAATGTTGTGTCATGTTCATTTGTGAAGATGTAATAGGAACACTTATTGAAGGAATGAATGAAGAAGTCGGATTAAATGAAGGAATAGGGTTAATTGAAGAAGGAGGATTTCCCCCATGACTGGTAATCACAGGAGGAATGTCTTGTATAGAGGTAGCCATGATGTTTGATGTAAAGGTAGGTAAACTAGCAATAGAAGTGGTCAAAGGAATAGAATGATTGACTTGTGTAGGAGGTTGTGTATAACCTAAAGATTCAGCACAACTCTTCATAGGCATCACATTCGAACCCACAATGTGTGCGATACCACGTAAAACATCAATTCCATTCTTATCACTTTGAAGCATACGTTTTAGACCCTCAATTAAAGGAAGAGCTTGACTATCGGGATACTCATGAGACATCCATTGGTGAAAATCGTCAAATTGGTTATCCAATTTGGAAAGTTGTTCAACAGAAACTTCATGGGGAGCTTCTTCATCATTAGGAGGATTAGAGGAATTACCCATGTCCTCGTTAAAAAGACTACTCAAATTAGGTTCCATCTCCTCGGTAGTTAAACCTCGGAAAGACTTAATTCTACAGCTTCGTCTAACGGGAATAGTGTAAGTAGGGCTTGTTGTTGTAAAACTCATGCACTAGAGAGAGAGAAAAGATTTTGATCTTAGAGGTAGCAATTTTCAGTAAAACCAGCCAATCTTCCAGATTTAAGCTGTTAAATGCAATCACAATAGTCTCCTGAAATTTTGGAAAAAATGTTCGGGACCGTGGCGCTCGGAGTGCAACACGGTCCTTGCAACTTTTTTCGAAATTTGCAGAGATGAAAGGTATGATGATTTTAGAGCTAATCTGAAAAAATTGAGTGATTTTACGATCTGTAGATAGGCCAAATTAAAGTTGCAATCTCAAAATTGAACCCTATCAAGATTGTCGAAAAATGCAAAATTTGAATTTTGAAAAAGAGAGGGAAACTGAAATTTTGAATTTTATGATTTTAGAGGGAATGTCAAAAGCAGTGCAAGTTTTGAAATTTAAAAATTGATTCAATTTCACGCAAAATTCAATTTTGAAAGCGGAAATCAAAGTTGTTGTAATTAGGCACTTAATTTCAAAAGTCACAAAATGCAAGAATTTGAATAAAGCACTGAAATTTTGAATGAATGCAAACACAATTTTCAGATTTAGGACAGTAAGAACACAATTTTGACACAAAATTTCAATTTCAACAATTTTTGAATGATTAGGAGCCTTAAACCAAGCAATCACAAGACCAACTTTGACTGTAATTTTGAAAGTGTTATAACTGACAAAATCAGCCAAAATTCTGGATTTTAGCAGGAAAATACAGCAAGATCTCGCTCCCGAAATTTTGGAAAAAATGTCGGGGACGATGGCGCTCGGAGTGCAACACGGTCCTCGCAACTTTTTTCCAAATTTTCAGGGATGAAAGATATTGTGATTTTATTGCGGAATCCAAAGTTACAGCTGATTTGGAGATGTTTTGATTGGTCACATTGTCGGACAAAGGTTGAATCAAGAGGGTTTCAAAAATTAGGGTTTTGACTTTTAACCACTTAATCTTCAGAATTAAAGCACAAATATGAATTGATAATTTGTAATAGAAGGACAAATCTGAAACAAGCATTAACATTTAGACATTTCGCAAGTTTAATTACTAAAAAGAAATTTTAGGGTTTTAATGCAATCACCTCTAAAACTTTGCAAAAGATCAAAACATGGAAATGTAATCAATTTTTTCAGATCTAAGCATGAAAAAATCAGAAAGGATGTTCACGTCGGGTTCACCAAAATGTAAAGCGGAAAATCGCGGTCGAACCCTAGTTGGTCTCCCCTCTTCTAACTCCAAGGAGAGAGAAGGGAGGTTCGCTAGGATTCGATGGGTTTTCACTTAGGGGGAAGACTTTACATTCAAAAGAGGGGTTGAAACTCATAAGATCCAATCCCACACGATGTAAGATTGGATGCTAAATGAATTTCAAGGGTTAGGAAAGCAAGGCTACCCTCTTTTGTAAAGAATGTTGATTAAGGAAATTAAGCTAAGGATGCATAGAAAGTCATAAAGATTCGCTTATAAACTGAGTTCGGGTTATAGGATGAAGCCGCGGACCTGGAATTAGCAGTAAAATGTCGATACAGCGCTGTCCTGAAAATTTAAGCAAAAGTTGTCGGGACGATGGTGCCCGGCGCCACGGTCCTCCGAAAAATCTGCGAAACGAAGGGGGATCTGTTCGTCTCTACACAAGGATTCCAGATCTTCAATTTCAGCCGCGTACCTACAACCTACACACAAAAAAGTGAAGACGATTGGGGGGTTAGGGATTAGGGGTTTTCCTTTAGGTCAAACCCCGGTTTTGGAATTAACCAAGAAATGAGCAAGAGCTGTAAATGTAAATGACTGTAAAACAAGTACTAATACCTTGTTCTAAGGATGTTTGTATCCTTATGTGCGAAGGTTTAGATGTTGTATGTTGTATGTTGTAGCATGTAGTATGTGATCTCCTCTTCAATGGTTGAATCCTTGTCTTGAATGCAACACTTAGCCTTGAATGGAGACTTGGAATGATCAATTGCTTGAATGCTTGAATGCTTGAGTATAATTTCCACGCTTTGTACACATATCCTCCTCCTCCTCATCTATCCCAAATGAGAGAGAAAAATGTAGTTTATATACTTGTCATTTAGGGCTGATAGACTGATTTTCCCGACCTTAGGCTGACCAGGGAAGTATATTTCCAAATTGCAATCAAAAAGACCCAATATCACTTAGGAAACCGGGCCCAAAATAGGACCCAGGGACCAAGGCGCTGGGCGCTCTGGTCCCACCTCCCGGGACATCAGGGTGCAAGGAGGTTTAGGCCAGGGTGCTTGAAAAATGCAGTTTTCAGTGTCGTGAGCAAGTTTTGGGGTCTCCATTCAGGTTGCGTGTTGCGTCGCCATCGTGAAGACCGAAATGCAGTCGAAATTGCAAGTGTCGCAATTTTAGGACGCTACAGTACCATATATATAGAATGATTAATCATTTGTTATATAGATGTAAGTTAAATGGTAGACAACTTGATTTTATCGAACACACATATATACGTATATATATTTAGAGGTGAATATTGGAATTATGCTTATGTGATTTTTATTTTATACGAACATGATTATTCACAATAACTTATTGATGAATATGCATTTATAAAACTATGGTTATATATTATATCTAAAAACATTTAAGTTAGACTTACCTTGCAACTTATTATTGTAGTCGCTTATTATATATATAAATATAATATTGTTTTTATTTACATGTTTTATGCAACATGTAGTAAAAGGTGGTGGGTTGAATAAGTAAATCGACTATTAGCAACTATTGTCGAACCAACTAAACATGTAGACCCATGATAGTCGACTTGGCCCTACTCCCCGATCCTTGATGTAGCAGAAGTCGATGAGTTTAATGACATATTGGAACCCACCGAGACTTAGGAAATGCAAAAACTATTACAAGTAACGACCAAGAACAGGTGGTATCTTGAATATAAGTAAAGGTTAATGTGAGGGAGGTCGATAGTAATATTGACCACTCCCCATTAATAAAATAGAGGGGTCAGTATTACCACCGACCACTCCTCCTCCCTTTTTGTATACAAATAAACCACGTTGCAATCTGCCTAAACATGTGTGCATGCATGTGTAGGGAGTATAAACCACGTTGCATATCCTTCATGGTAGTAGGCTTAAAGATAAGTTATTTGAATTTAGGAAAGCGTAAACACCAACCACACTGCAACTTAGAAATCATGGAGTTTAATGCTAAGTATGCCACGTTTCAAGACACATAAACCACGTGCAACCACTTAAAATGTATGGTTGGAAAGTTAACATGGAAAGTATAGTGATGGAGGGAGTCAACACCACCGATTACCCCCCAAACCATGGTGAAATGGCAGAGAAGTTGATTAAATCAGTAGACTGGTATCCCACGACTACAGTGAACAACGAGTTAAGAGAAGGAAGTAGTTGGGTTGGTATCAACTATACATGCAAACAAACGCATAGAGTTTAAAGATAATCGGACCTTGCAACCATGTCTTTCATGTTATGTGATTGAAGGGATTAATGTAGGGATTAATTTGGAAAGTAACGTGGTTCACCAGCCCACATAAACCACCAATATCCACCGTGATTGACATGTTTAAGATAGTTATTTAACTTGCATGTTTTTAGGAAGCTATTTTTAGTAAAGACAACTTAGTATTGGAGTTAAAAGCCACATGGATAATCTATAATTATGGACCTAACAACTATGGTGGTTGGTGTCACATAAGAAGTTAATGGATAACTTTGCATGTGAACACATAAGAATTCAAAACTATTTAGGACTATTATGTTGCAATAAAACCATGAGTGGTGTCATTTAGAATAAATCCACCACTAAGAGAGATAACTCGAAAGTAGGAAAGAGGGTAGATGACAACACTATATATAGACCATTGAGTTGGAAGAGAAGGGGGAGGTGAGATGCAATGAAGGATTAGAGAATGGAATGAAGAAGAGAAGGTAGGAAAAGATATAGAGGAAGATAGCAAATAGCAAGTTGGAGCAGAGAGAAATAAAGAAGAAGAGAGCAAGATAGAGGAGAGAAAGAACGTAGAAGAGTGACAAGAGATTAGGGAAAATGGAATAGTGGAGATTTTGATGTGTTTACAATCAAGTCATAAAACATCAACGATGATCATCTCCGATTTAGTGTTGAACTTAGGGGTTACGCTCTTGAATGAGTGTTAATTACTTTATTATTATCAGATAAATTCTCAAAATATAGAAGGGTAAGGACTTAGAATAGAGATCTCATGAGATAGAAGAGTGCCGAGGTGGAAAGTATTGGAACTCAGACGTATTGCAGATAGTTTGAAGTTATCAAGGATAGTAATAGCCATGGATCGCATTTCATGAGGTAGGCTCAAATCTAGTATGTTTTGTTAAAAGGATTTAAGAGATCAAGAATGATCTAGATTTATATTTATGAAATAGTTAGAGTCACAATATCAATCAATTTAGTACAATCATGCAAGTATAGATGCATTAATGATATATTTCATGCAAGTTGGTAGATTAAACTTAGTGAAACTCTTAGAAAATTAGATCACCCAATCCTTTAGAAACAGAGTCAGAGGATAGAGAGAGAAACTCTGAAATTGAACTACAAAAAAGATTAAACATTAGGTTTATGACCTATTAAATAGTGTATTAATATAGTTGTAATTCTTATTTTCTAGAAGTCTTAATATGAAAGCTATTTATGCATTTTGTAGTTTTAAGAAAATATTGTCTGTATTAGGATCTTGTGTAAATGGTGTTTTCAGTCAAGTTTAAATTTTGTTGCAATTCTGGTTGAGTTGTCATTGTGTCCTATGTTATTATATTTCCTTGGTCAAGTGTTGATGTATAACCTCATTGATGTGAGACATTGTGTGTTTTGTCCAAATGATCAATCTTTGGTTAGTGATTATGTATCCTTCACCTGTGGTTTGTCAGGATTAGGTATGGCTATCTATTTTGCCATAGAGTTCTTTAGAGAGACCTTTCCTATAGTTTCCTATGAGAGAGAGTGGCTTTCGAGCGGGGCCCGTGCCTGAAGTGGATGACAGGATAACCCGTCAGAAGTCAGATAAAAAGTGATAACCTAATAATTGATTTGGGGGTGGTTAGAATAAATATTAATTAAGATAATGTGCCTCGTGCATAGGTGTAGTGCTTGTACAAGGCTCATAATGTTACGAGAAGGCCCGAAATGACAAACTTACCACCTTGTCTTCATGAAAGGATTGGTAGGGTCCGCATGAGACTTAGTTGGAGCCGAAAGCCGGGAGAGGTTACCAGGATAGAGAGTCGGGACCTAGGAGGTTGTACCATGGTATCCATCTTAAGCTATGTGATGACATTCTATCCTTAGAGTCACTAGTGTTTATGAGTTGAGTTACATGGATGTTTGCGAAGTCTTGTAGTTCTTTCATACTTGTCTTACTTTGCTTGCTTGAGGGTTTTCTACTATCTCCTAGCACGGTGGGGTGGTTCCATTTCGGGATCACATGGTCGGGTGGTAGTGCCACTTCCCACCGGATGTTCTGGAATGTATCTTCAGATGAGGAAGGGCTTCACTGGTGTATTCTTGGTTCGTGGTTCATGTACCAGCTCATGTTCATGATCATTGTTCAATTGAGACCTTTTGGTCATTGTATCAAACATTTATGTAACTTTGATTTTGTAACTTTGTAATCCATGGTATTATTGGTAACCATGTATTTATGGATATTGTAAAAGGGAGTCATTGGAATATATGTTAATTCAGTTGCCTTAATCTTTTGTATATATGATCTATGGGAAATGAATGCATTGGAGTACTTTGATTATTTCATTATGGAATTTAGATGTATGTGTAGATTTTATCTTAGGCATTTAATTTTCCTAATTAGCTGAAAAATTGGATTAATCATAGTGTTAATATAATCTACAAATTAATCTTCATTGGTAACCCTTAGGAAATCATACATTAGTCTTCCGCTATGTTATTAGATGTGCAATGGTTATAATTAGTGCACTTGTTCTTTTAGAAAAATTATTACGCCCTTTTAGTTGCCTAGTTGTATTGTTTTCCTTTAGGGTTTCTGGCGGGGCATTACATCTAGCATCAAATTTCCCTAGATCTTCATCTCTTCTAATATAACATTTACTTCCTAAAATTCTAAAATATCTCATTGTAGGAACATGACCAAACCATAAGTCATAAGGAGTCTTAACGGTATCACCTTTGATATGCACCCAATTAAGAGTATATATAATAGTATTCATAGCTTCTCTCCAATATATATGCGAACATTTCCTTCAATCATCATGGTTCTAACAACTTCTTGAATTGTCCTATTCTTCCTCTCTACAACACCATTCTTCTGAGGGGTCCACAGAGTAGATAACTATGTTTTCACTCCATGCTCTTCACAAAATGCATTTAACTCACTGGAAGTGAATTCACCACCTTTGTTAGATCTCAAACAGTTCAGCTTCATTCCAGTAATCTTTAACTTCTCTAATGCTTCAGATTTCTCCCTTAAGAACGTAACCCACATCATCCTTGAATAGTCATCAATCAACAACATGAAATACCTATCTCCCTGCAAGCATCTTACTCTAGAAGGACCACACAAATCAGTATGCAAGAGATCCAATAATCCATTAGAACAATGTTTTTTTTCTTTTGAAAGTAACTATTGTCTGCTTCCCTAACTAACATTCCTTGCATACTAGATTAGTAGGATTTACCAACTTAGAAATATCTCTCACTGCTTGAGTAGAAATTATCTTAACCATGCAATCAAAATTCACATGACACATCCTTCTATGCCATAACCAACTTTCATCAATCTGAGCAATCAAACAGATTTTACCACCATCATTCAAGTGAAAGATATTACCTTTAGTCTTTGTACCAGATGCAATCTCAATTCTAAAACCACTTAAGATCTTACATTTTCTAATCATGAATTGCAAATCATATCCCTTGTCAACCATCTATCTAACACTTAAAAAGATTATGATTTAGACCTTCAACATATAAAACATCATCGATATTGTGCTTACCATCAAGAGAAATAGAACCTCTACCATGCATTATACCAACTTTATCATCACCAAATCTTATTACACCACCATCATGTTGGAATAAATGAACACTGAAAGGGGGGGGGTGAATTAGTGTTCTGTAATTCACAAATGTATTAAACTAATTCTTAAACCACCAGATGAATAAGAATGCAAGAAAAGTGCAGAAACATAAACCAATCAACCACAAAATCATAACACTAGAATTTTTACATGAAAACTTGGAAAGGGAAAAACCTCATTGGGATTGAGACCCACAATATTATTATACTTTGATTAGGAGTATGATAATATTACAAAAGGGGAATGCAATTGCATTTAGGCATACTTCCTAGAGCTCACTGCTCAAATACAAAAGAGGGCTACAACCCTGAGGAAGGGTCACTACCTTAAAGAGATTACAAATGATTACAAATATGATTGAACTAAATAATACCATCTACTAATGCCAAATAGCAGTTCTAGTTAAGCTCAATCAGACTTCTGCCACTGATTTGTATCTTTTCTCTATTATGTTGCACTATCATATACCAAAGCACTAAAATCTTCAGTGACACTCACAAAACTTCCCACAATTACTCATAAAATCTTCACATACTCCTACCATATCATAAAATTTTCAAATTAATCAATCTTATATATCCATACCGCCAAAATAGATCAATTCCCATGTTGGCTTCCAAAAACCTCATAACATGCAACATGAAACATGTATTGACAAGCAGGCTCAATTCATCCACAAATCCATATGCGGACCTAAACAAGATGATAACAAGCTTCTCACATGTCGGAAAAATGACCTTGAACTAAACAACCACCACCGAAATCATCCTAAATATTTTGGATCACACGTTACACCAAAATAGCTTTGTTCTTCCTAAATTACTGGTTATCGGACCTTCAATCCTGCTCATGAAACAATACCAGATACTAGAATTACAAAAATAATCTGCCTCAAAATTTTATTCATCTACCTCTATTACTACAACTAAATTTATGCAGCCAAAATTAGGATCTACACAATGTACTAATACTCTACCGGATACTGTATTCCACCTTCCAGACTTATGCCTAACTAATAATACAACTTCTAGTAAATCAAATCTATGTATACCCGATATGATTTTTGAACTGAGATTTTATCAATGACAACTCCTAAACATCTCTCATGCATCAATCTTCTTTGGAATAGTGTCTCTTGCCAACAATCTCCCCCTTTGGCATTGATGGTAACACTACGAAAAATGACACTGTACACCCAAAACTACAAAATTAAAAAATATCCAAGACTCAACAAGCTCAATAATCTCAATAAGCTCCCCTTGAGAATATACAACATTTATCACTTCTCTCCCCCCCCCTTTAATAACAATGCCAAAGATGGGAATCTGCCAAAATTTATATACAGAGGTATACACAGTTGCTTCCAAAAACTTGAAAATATCATCAAAAATTTTCTTTTGGGATAGGATGTGATCATCCCAACCCTTCTTCAAATTATCCAAAATATTGATCAAAGCACTAAAAATATAGGCGTGCATCTTTTCTCCTCTACAATCTACCAGAATACTCTTATTCAACGCATTAATTGTATCCTGCTTACTACTGATCAATTTATCTATCTAGGGAGTGATAAGATTTCTTAATTCTTCCACTCTACATAAATTTTTTCCTTCTACTGATTTAAGCTCTTTATCCTATCAAGTATACCCATAACTTGACATTAAAAATTGCTAGTAGAGACTGATTAAGGTGCATAGGATTGAGATATGCTAGCTAACTTCCCGTCACACTCTTTTATTTTCATGTCAATAGCAAAATTAGACATGACTTATATTTTGTCTGCCTTCATTTAATGCATCTTGTATGCTGTTCATAGCGGTTATCAAGGTGACCCTATCTCCTTCAATCATATTTAAAATTGTTATGTCTCATAGAATTAAATTGAGTCAAAACTTTAACATCTTTCGCTCTCTCCAAAGACACCAAATGAGAGTCTACTATATTAAGCATGCTTCTAATCTTACCAGAGGGAGTATCACTTGAATTAGGCTTAAAGGATGGCAAAAGTTCTCCAATACATTTGTGGCCAACGTTATCAACTCTTTGTCTTTAGTGTGAGACTTAAGTCCTCACTTGCTTTTGCTTGTGCAAGAGTTTCTAGCTTCAATGCTTGGATGGGAGATAGTGAACTCAGATGTATTGGTCCTTAAGTGAAATCATCCAAGTTAGTGACAATTTATTTTCCTTTGTCTGCTACAGTGTTTCTTGCCACTCTCACCGGAACCTATTCACTGACCTTTCCTCCCTTCTCCTTATCTATCACTTTTGCATATGCATCTTCTTCTGCAACTTCTTCCTTTCCATCATCCACTCCCTTTCATGCATCAACTTCTCCTTTGCCATCTCCAATCTTCTCAATTTCCTTTTCTGAATCAATATTTATCACCAGAGGATTCTTGTTAGCTTCACTAGAGTCATCAACCTTATCAATATCAACAATATCATCTTCAAGTATATCTTGATCAATTGTCTACACATCCAAAGTGGAGGTATCATCTTGTACATGTACTCTTAGAGGGGTGTCAACTTTTTCTGGATTAACCTCATATTTGTGCTCTTCCAAAAATTGTTTCAAAATTATTTCGCTCTCTTTGGCAACTTCATTTATTTGCCCGAGCATAATATTTTTCACTCTCTTTTTGCTTCCAAAACTGTATTTTGCAATCTTAAGCAGTCTATCAACTTCTTCCTTAGAAATGACATAACACAAATTAAGTAATACATATAATTTTATTCTCTCATCCTCCAAGCTGGCTGTATGCCTCCTAGCATCCAAAATATCATACAAACCCTTCGAAGTTATAGATGATAGTTCTATCAGGGCTTTTCTATAAACATTCATATACTATACAACAACTTCCTCAATAGCTCTTTGATCATTATCATCACAATTTTCATAATATACAGATATATTCTTCAAATTTCCTTATTTTACCACTTGATTAACTATTTCACTTAATGACATTGGAGGCACAACAATATAAGTATCTTCTATCTTATCAGACTTTAGATATTCATCAAGCTCAGACTTAGGCTTCTTGCTTGATCTGGCTCAACTTCAATTCTTGGTTTCTTTCTCAGCTGGGCTCCACCAGATTCAAGCTTATTCACTACCCTAGCATAGGTACTGGTCTTCTTCACCTCTCTCACTACTTAATCAGACTCTCTCTCTTCCTCTGCAGTGACTGCTACATATTCCCTTATTTGGTTTCCTTTCTTTCTTTTCTGAGCTCCACCGGTTGACTTGGTTTGTGGCTAGGGTGGAGGGAAAGGCTTCCGAGCACCAAAGGTAGGTGATGACTTCGTTTGTCTTGTCTTGGTTTACTTGGGAGAAGTGGAGACTAGTTTTGTCTTTGGTTTTACCATGTCCTCCCCTTTTACAATATTATGCTCTCTAGCCCTTTGAACATCTTCCATTGTTACACCCATTTTCTTTGCAAGCTCTTCTAATTCTTTTCTAACTTTCCTCTTTCTTTCAGGCTCAGTGAATTAATTATGCAGGTCTAGAATTTTCTCCTTGTAATTGCCAAGTCTATCATCTTTCTCATCAATTGGTTTACTCAAAAGGTGTTGAGAATATTCATTAAGAGTGTTTCCATTCACTTTATACCCCATGGGCATGATTCATACTGTTATTGGTTCTACTGCCTCCATAAGGAATTGGTCTTTATCTACTATGAAATAGATGATGTCCTCATATTTTTCAACAATTTCTTTAGGAATCATTTCTCTACTGTACATCATACCTTTCAATGATTTGAAATAGCCCCAAAGAGTAGCTTTCTGAGCTTGAACATCTCCCAATCCATGTAAACCTTCTTTGATTTCAACTACCACTGGTTTTTCATATGCCCATTGTACCTTTCCTACATCGGGGATCTCATTCATAAAGTAAACTTCCAGACAGACAATCAAAGAACCAAACTTGAAAACATGTTTCTTATCTTGTTTAATTTTCTTTAGGTTTCTCATAAGCTCACTGAGAAGTACTCCACACAAGTCATACAATTTGTTCTCCTTGAGTATCTAGTAGGATGCTAATATTGCAATGTTAGATACTGAATTGTTTTTGCTTGATTGATACACCTTATACCCTATCACCATCAATGCAAATCTAATATGATATTCAGCTATATCACTAGTTGTCATCAATTGATTATCATGTTGGGATCCGGTTACCTTTGTCACAATGGTATTCTTCACATTCCTCAGACTAGGGATCTCACTAGTTTCATTTAAACTAGTTATCGCTTGAATGGCTTGCTTTGTAATCTTATGAGGTCTATCTAGCCATATAAACTCATCATGAATTTAGATCAAGACATACCTAGCCCATTCGGGTTCATCAAAAATAGGAAAGTGAACAAATTGGATAAAACCCTTGTCTTGCAGTGATCTAAAATCGGGCTTCAGGCTCCCTATCTCATCCATCATATGCTTGGTGTATAATGATAACATATCTAGATTGCTAAGCTCTTTGATATTGCAATAAATGTATTTCTTAATATTCTCATTATGCAACACTCCACACAACACCAAAGAAAATGCTCCATTAAGATCAGCTTCTACCGATTTGAATGGGTGTTTCTTGTATACTAACCTTGCCCTATCAGTAATATCTACTACCAATGGAGCTGCCACACCAGATGATGATGTTATTTCAAAAATAGATAGCTCAAACATGGATAAATACCTTTTCAACTTCAACCGAATGCTAGGAATCTTTGTCGGATCGCTTTAAGATTTGTTTTCGTTGCTCAATCTCTTTTTCCTTACTCCTCTACTCTTTCACTTTGTTTGAAATGTGAAGAATGAATGATAGAATGCCTTTTTATTCACCAAAAACCTAACTTTAAGTTGTAATAAATGTAGAACCCTAAAGGTTTCTTGGATACTCTTCTTCCAATGAATTGATCATCGAATTCTTAGATCCCCATGAAATCTTCCAGATGTTATTTAAAACCAATTTCACTATCACTCAGAATCTTCTACAACTTTTCGTAGTCGGTTACAAATCTCAAGAAGGGGGGTTTTAAGGATTTGAATGAAAAGATTCCCGCTAAGGTCAAATGCCTTAATTATCGGATGAGGTTTCAACACCGAAATTGGGTGTGCAAGCATTCTATGTATTTGAATATTCCTTCTTAACCCACATCTTCTTATGCTTCTCTCTAACCTCTTCAACTTTCACTTTGCCCTTTTCATCTGATTTGTTCTTGTCTACCAGAGCATTCTTGCTCACATTCTTGCTTCTACAATATTTTGTAATGTGACCAGATTCATTGCATGCATAACAAACAATATTTACTTGCATAAGCCTTAAGTTCATTTGATTTTGTCTCATCCTGTAGTGGTTAGAAATGTGTCCAAACATTCTACAAGCATAGCATCTCTAATTTTGGAAATTATTAATTACTGCTCTGCACATGTTTGACTTAGGAACAAAGTTGTTGCATTTGAAACATTGACCGATAAAGGTAGGACCATTATTCAATATTTTATTTATGCATTGACTTTCCATATGACTGAATTTATTGCAAAAAAAACATTTACCATTGAATTTATAAGCATTAGGTTATCTTATTGGAGGTATTTTTTTCTTTTGATGATTTCTTTGTCTAGAACCGGGGGATTCTCCTTTCTCATATCCAAGTCCTCGCATGTCTTTTCCATTTCTCTATCTCTCTAGCATCTCATCTAGCCTGACTGAGCTTGATTTGAATTTTTCTTTGTACTCATTAGCAGTGGAAAGTTCATCTCTCAGAATTATGATCTACCTTTCAAGTTCTTGCCCATCATTCTTGGATTGCACCAATTCAAGTCTCAACTAATCATTCTCATAGTTCAATTTGCAACATTCATTAGAGCTATCCTTCAATGAGTGAGTCATATTTTCCTTAATCTTCTTCCTGTCTTCAATCTCCTTTGTCAGCTTCATCACAATGGATTGCATCTAATTCTTCAAGGTTGCATTATCTCTAGCAAGATTCTCACATTCATCTTTCTTATCTTGTAGGGATTGATTATCAATGCTTTTTTCTTTTTTCTCCTTTAGTTTATCCATCAATTCATTTATTTTCTCTCTGGATGTAATCATTTGTTCTTTCAGAGATTCAATGAAATTTTTAGTAGCATCCAGACTTCTCCTCAGGCTATTCTTTCTTTCATCGTTGCATCAACAGATGAATAAGAATGAAAGTAAAGTGCATAAACATAAAACAATCAACCACAAACTCATAACACCAAAAAATTTACATGCAAACTTGGAAATAGAAAAACCACGGTAGGATTGAGACCCACAATATTATTATACTTTGATTAGGAGTATGATAATGTTAGAAAAGGGGAATGTACTTGCATTCAGGTCCACTGCCTGGAGCTCACTTCTAAAACAAAAAAAGAGGGTTACAACCTTGAGGAAGGCTCACTACTTTACAAATATTACAAATGATTACAAGTATGACTGAACCAGATAATAGCATCTAGTAGAAATCTTAATCAGATTAAGCTTTCTCTTATGAATTTATCTAGTAGAATCAGTAGGAACGGGATCATATTCCTTGATAGCAATAAACACCCATTCATCTCCCAAATTTCCCTTATTAGATTCATCATCTGTCACACCTTCATCAACAACATAATAACATTTCTTTTGATATTTAGGCTTGTATGGTTTGGACTTAGGAACTCTTTCTGGACTCCTTGAAGCAAAATGTACTATCTTATTACATGAAAAACATTTAAGAGGTAACTTTCCATCATACTTATCAGCACCTTTAGGCAATCTTCTAGCAGTCACCACTTCAAGCTCCTCAAGCTCTCTTTCCTCTTCAATTTCTCTCATCTCCTTCTCATATTTGGACACCCTTGTAGAACTTTCTCCTTGATCATATTTCTACTTCCCAAAAAGAGTAGCTTTGAATGCAAATTTTGACTTAGGAAGAGATTCAGAAAATTCACTCAACTCAAAGGCATCAAGCTTTCCAATCAGCATGTCTCTAGTGACATTAGTCACATTCTAGATCTTCTCAATAGCAACAACTTTATGTTTGTAAGTAGGAGGCAAGGATATCAACACTTTAGCTACAATTTATGGTTCTTTCAACACTCCACTAAAATATCTAATATTCAACACAAGCTCATTCACTTTCTACATAAAATAGGTAATATTATCATATTCACCCATTCTCAGCATATCATACTTTTCCTTTAGGCTCTACAACTTAGCAACTTTCACATGGTTGTCATCTTCATACAAAGTTTCTAGTTTCTTCCAGATCTCATGAGCAGTCTGCAAATCCATAACATTAGTCATCCCATAATCAGCCAAGGTAGTTAATAATGCTTCCTTATCTCTAATATTGAATTCAACTTCCTTTATCTCATCCAGAGTTGTAGGATCATTTAGTGGAAAATTATACACATTCTTAGTAATCTTCCAGTAGTCTTCATCGATGCATCTCAACTGACATTCCATTCAGTTTTTCCAAAGAGAGTAATTTGTTCCATCAAATCTCATACTATCCTTCTTGTAAGCATAGGCTGCCATCCAGGATCACCTCAAGTGGTCAAGCTCCTTTTGTAGGATCTAGCTCTGATACCAATCATTGGCAACAAGGTAGAGAACTAAGAGGGGGGGTGAATTAGTTTTCTCACAGACCTTATTCAACTCAAACACAAATTCAGATTTGATAATTAACAATGAAAGCATAAATCAAGACCACAACATTAACATACATAACACATACTCTCCTTTTTCTCACTTCTTCACACTTCTTCGCATTAATTCTCTTCTACCAAAATATCAAAACATTATTTGTGCATAGATACCTCTCTCACATGGATATTACACTTATTTATACGTATCATCAATATATATTTCAAGTTCGGCTCAACACACATCACAATTTATAAGAATATAACCACACATGCTATAATATAACATGCAGTCCAAAACAATGTCGGATAAGACATAGTATGGACCTAAATCAACACCTTGAACATGAAACATCTTCAAGAATTATTCCTCAAACATCCACAACATGCTAAAATCATCATGTCAGCCAAGAACATGAAGAACACCATCGGATGAAGGAAAATCATCAATAACAAGCACAATGATCAATGCAAACCATTAACACAGATATGATACGATCTAGAAACATCTACAAGAATAATGAATTACCACAACAACAACCGCACCAACACCACTTATTATAATATTTATCATCATTGTATCGAACCTTAAGAATATTAACTGAACTAGCTGTCAAACTGAAAGATTCACTTGCAGACACCCAAATCACAAAATATTTGAATTGAGGTCACATATGAACTGATGAATACTAAGAGGGGGGGGGGTGAATTAGTATACCAAAAAATACTGTAAACAAACTCTTAAATAGTTTAGCAGATAATCGGTGCAACAATTTCACTAATAAATCGGTTAAGATAAATGCAAACCAAATAGCAAGCAAAGCATTCACCCACAAGAGCACAATCACCATAACATAAGATATTTGATGTGGAAACCCAAATGGGAAAACCCACGGTGAGTAGAAACTCACAAGTAACTATCTACATAATAGAAACCAAACTGGTTAAGGTCAGACTGGTTAAGGTCATACAATGTTCTTCACTAAAACAGATCCTGTTAGGAATCTAGATCTCTATTAGGAGATAAGTCCTGTTAAAGACTAACTTGTTAGAGGATTTCAAATCTATAGTTGTGAACCACCTTGTTAGAGGATTTACAAAGGCTTTGCTGGGCCTACCCAGATAAGGGTTTCACACTTGTCAAAGATGTGAGTAATCAACAAGTGAGTGATCTAGCTAATAGCATAGTTTTCTTAATTAGATCCTTGATAGCTCATTGTTAATGAATTTCAGCATTACTTCGGTCTTCAATATCTCCACACTATATCTCTTCACACAGACTTAATCTTTTCTGCAAAGATCGCACATAACCTTTTCGGTTCTATCTCTCATACTCTGTCTCATACATGCAAACCCTAGACATGATGTCCTTATAAAGGAATCTGATTTCATGTCAATCCAATAGGATTAGACTACAAGTTCCTAGGTTCAGTGCATCTAGACACATATGGTAACATGACACAAAATTACCGTCAAAATGTCGGTGGATGATCACTCATCACAGAAATACCGGTTGGTAACTCATCACAGAGTAATACCAATTAATATAATATACCGATTATCGGTTGTCAATAATGAAGACTGGAAAGTGTTAACTACCGCTTGAGATCCTCGAACCGCATGGGTCTTCATACCACTTGGGTCTTCAATCAATCTGTGATCGGTAAACATCTTCTGCAAAACACCGATAGTCTAAAGACTATAATACACAATACCAGTTGGAACAGTTACCGGTTGAGCATAACTCATACATTAAGAAAGTGTCTGTCCATCATAAAGAAAGTGTGTGTCCATCAATGACAATCAAAACATCATCAAATTGCCAACAATCTCCCCCTTTGGCATTGATGGCAACACTTAGAAAATTTTTGACATCTAAGTGTTTTTACAACAAAAATTGCCATAATCAAAATTATTCCCCCTAAGCATAGACACTATCCCTTTTTGCAAGAACTACAATATATACTACTCCCAAAATGAAAGTATACAGGAAATGGTAACATTCACCAAAATTTTAATGTACTACTCCCCCTTTTCCAACAATGACAAAGTAATGAAGAATGACCCCTGGTTCTCATTATCATTAAAAATAGAGTAAATGTTTATGACAATAAGGAATGAAACTTATCAAAAATAGATTGAAAGTCCTGTATAGCAGTTTTCATGGCTAATGTCCATGACTCAAGCAATGAAGTAGCAATCTCACTTTCTGTTTTCATCTGGAATACCAGTTCTTCCATTGAATCAATGGTACTCATCTCTTGAATTACCGTGATGGCTTTCAGATTGAGAAAACATTTCTGAAGAATATGCAGTCTAGGAAATAAGAGCAGTTGTAGCTCTTGCAAATCTTTAGACCGGTTGCTGATCTCCAAGTCCATCTTGGCAGTCTGAAGCTGATAGTGATGAATTGATTGCCCATATGTAGTGAATGAATCATATGGCATCTTGAAATAGCTAATATAAGCCTGTAGCTCCGATTGGAGTTGAGATTTCTGTTTAAGCACATCATCACAAAATAGATGGGGTTGGCAGATTTTACTCAATAGTAATTTACCTTCACCCATTGCAACACTGATATTATTCTGCTATTTCAATAGTTGTGTCCGTAGCTCATTCATTTTATTGACTAAGGCAGCATTGAGTGCCTTTTCATGGTTCTTTGCAGTGGCTTCAACAACATCTTTTAAGCATTGTACCTGATCCTCCACTATTGTACAAAGAAGTTTTAGCTTGGACAGAGAGGAATCGATACTGGGGAGGTTAGTACCAGGAATCAAACTCGTAAGTGTGTCAACCATAGTTTGTATGACATCCCTTTCCTTCTTCCTCTGCAACTCTTCCAGTCTTTCCTATTCCAGTTTGATGCCTCGCAATAGCTTGGACTCATCTATTGATTGAAGGTCAATCAGACTGGTGGTGTCAACTGGTTTGGCTTAACCACCGGTTGCCTTAGGAGTCTCTACCTATTTGTTCTTCTCTGCTTCCTTCTCCTCTTTTGCTTTCTTCTGATCCTCTTCTTTCTTCTTTTGCTCCTCTTTCTGCTTCTCCATTTCTTTCCTCTTCTCCTCTTCTTGTTTCCTCTTCTCCTCTTCTTGTTTCCTATTCTCCTCTTGTTTCCTCTTCTCTTCTTCTTGTTTCCTCTTATCCTCCTCTTCTTTCCTCTTCTCTTCTTCTTGTATCATCTTATCCTCCTCTTTCCTTTTCTCATCCTCTTTCCTCCTATCTTCCTCTTTCCTTGCTTTTTTCGCTTTCTCTTTCTCCGCTTTCTTAGCCTTTTCCTTGTCCTATTTCTCTTTTTCTGCTTTGTCTTTGTCCTATTTTTCTTTCTCTGGTTTTTCTTTATCCTATTTCTCTTTCTTTGTGTCAAGAGTGACATCCTCAACATCTAATGCATCCACATCAATGGTGTCAATTTGTTTTGTCTCTCTTTCACCTTCACTGCTAAACACTTCATCCGGTTTACCTAATGATAAGCCCGGTTCTTGTTCAACCTTCATATTTGCTTCAAATACTTAGTGTAGCATGGCAACAACTTTATCATGTAGATGAGTATCCTTTTCCACCTTAGAGGCTTTACTTTCCAGTAGCCCAAGTCTTCTTCTTCTCATGAAGAAGAGGCCTTTGTTCTTATCCATTATCTCAAATAATTCATAATTAGAGGCATCAGGAAAGTATTGTGCAGAGACTTTCTCCCTTATTTCCTGTTCTTTTTCAATGGCAATGCACCATTTATTATCCAAAGAATTATATAAAGTATTAGGTGTCACCGATCTAATTTTTGATGGCGACCGATCATTAACACATAAATATTTAATGATTTCCTGCTCTACTGCTTCTTTCTCACTATCAATAAAATCATCAAAATATTCTTTTAAATCATCAAGCACTTTCCTCTTAATATTCTTAATAGTCCTTTGACAATGTGTCATTGGCTTATAAGAGGAAATATCTATATTTACTGGCGCAGAGGTTGCAGGTGCATTACCGGTAGATTTTTCTTTCTTTCTTGTTTGCCTTGTCTTCCTCAGTTGGATTTCTGGTTCAGTATCCTTAGACTCCGGTGAGCTTGTTTTGGTTTTCCACTTCCTCTCAAAGACTTTAGTAGGAATAACCTCATGTTTCTTCTTAGCAGGTGACTGCTTGGTCACTTTAGGACTGGCAGAGATAACCGGTGCAGATAGCGATGGCACTGCTTTGTCCTTTTTCTGTTTTGGTTATTCAACCAGTGTGACCCTTTCTAAGTAGGTACCGGTTCTCTTTTTCTTCGCATCTAATGGTGAGGCAAGTAGGGTAGGGGCATACCCAATCAACATATCATACATCACTTCATAACCCATAGGTTCAACTACTTCCTTTCTGGGTTCCACTGCTTCCATTATGCATTCATCTACCCTTATTGTGAAGTAGATGTCATCTTCATATTTCTTCACAATATCACCAGATATCCTCATTCTCTGGCTCATTTTTCACTTGAATTCATCAAAATATTTGTTAAGAACCTCAATATATTTGGTTCCTATTGCTTGAGGACTTTCCCTAATTTGCTTGGAAACCGATTGGTCAGCAGACCATTGAACATCACCTACTCTAGGGAAATAGCCTTGAAAGTAGAAGAATAGACCAAACAGAAGTTGTCCAAACCTGAACCTTAGAGTATTATCCTATTTAATGGACTTCAGATTCAATAGCAATTGCTTCTACAAACAGGTACATAGGTCAAATGTGGTCTTTTCCTTGATTGTTCTATAAGCGGCATTCACCACAACAGTAGGGACAAAATTCATTCTATTGGCATAGAATATCCGGTATCCAATCACCATGCAAGCATACTTCACTAGATCATCTTTGATGGTGTTGATGGTCATTGCCCGTTGGTCACTCACAAAACCGGTGAGCTTAGTCATTTTAGTCTTGGTGACCTTTCTCAGAGCTGGTACCTCTCCAATGTTGCAGAAACCGATGACGACATGAATTGCCTTTAGTGTGATGTCATGCATGCGCTCAAGGTACATCTTATCACCATGTACTCTTCTAAGGATGATGCGGATGTGTTCTTCTATGAACTCTTCCAGAAAATACACCACATTTTGTAGTTTCATCTTTTCTAGGATGCTATATTCAGGTTCAATTTTCTTGTCATCCCCACAAAATAGACTTAGCTGGGAATGAATCACTAGGGATCCTAGGTCTTCCAATTTACAATCAATATATCCTGAAATATCTTCCTCAACTATAAATCCAGTGGGTATCTGGGATAGGGAATTGTATTTCATCTTCTTTTGAATAAAATCAACTGAATCTATAGGTGCACAAGAACAAGAGTGTGATGCAAATGCCATGATAAGAAAGAAATTTGAGAAATACCTTCATAATCTAGAATTTAGGGTTTGCCAATGTCGCTCACAATACACCACTTCGGTTGCTTGATTACCACTTTAGTGTTCTTTACTGATAGATTGAAAAAGGTCGTTGGATTCCTCTACAAGATTTTTGAATTTGCTTTGAATTGCTAGATGAATCGCTCTTTATCGCTCTGCTCTTGAAAATTCTTTGCTCAAAAATAGATAAGTGAAAATGTCATCAAAAATCCTTTTAAACAGTCTTTTCACTACCATAATAAATGCATCACCGTTAGGGCACAAACCCTAATTTTGCCTTTTACCACTTCAAATCTTCTACTGATTGATAGGTAACATATACTGGTATAAACTGGGGGTTCAAAACATTTCACCGATATGTTCCCCCCTAAGCTTTTCGAAGCTCAGTTTGTCGGTTTAGAGACTTCCACACTAGGTGTAGAAACTGATTCATCCCGTGACACTTCTTCTGGTTTCTTTTTCCAAGTTTTATTCATTCCTTCTTGAATGGTTTCAACATCAATATTTCCTTCTGGAGTGATCGGTATATCATCCGATAGGTTCTTTCTGAGTCTACAAGTTCTGGCAGTGTGTCCTGGTTTGTTGCAATGATAGCATACCATTCCAGGTGTTCTCCATGGTCCATTATTCATACTACCATTCTTCCTTTTGCATGTTGTAGCAGTGTGACCACTACCATGACAGATCAAACAAGTTTCTCTCCAACTAGTTGCCGCTTGATAACCACCTGACCGATGGTCATAGGTATTGTACCGGTTGAGATTCTGGTTCACAGAAGGTTCCAAGATAACTCCTTGACTCCTTGGAGGATATCTCCCAGTGTTGTGCAAAGCAGACCTGCATTCAAATGCTCTATGCCCAAACTTGTTGCATGCATAACAATTTCCATTGAATCTATTGGATCTAGGCTTATTGTTTAGAAAATAAGGAAAATTGTTGTAGGCCTTGCTTCTACACACATTAGCAGTATGTCCTTTAAGACAATTAAAGCAAACAGGTTTAAAATTTTGCTTACCTTTATCCTTGGATGTTGGTTGCTTCTTTGATGCTTCAGCTTTTGTTCCAAAGGTTTCACCTTCCTCATACCCAAAGAAACCAAGTCCAGTGGTATTCTTTACGGATTTTGCCAATTATAGCTTTTGCTCTAGCTTAGTAGTACTTTGATTGAATTTGGCAAGTATCTCCTTTGACTCCATAAGTTCCTTGGAAATAGCAACATTAGATTCCATCAAGGTTGCATTCTCAAAAATAGCCATGTTTAGTTCACCTTGCATTTCTTCTTTTTCCACTTTACTCTCTTGGAGGTGAGTGGTAAGGGCACTGATTTCTTGCTTTAGCTTGGAGATCTCATGATCTTTATCTTTTACCAGATCTTAAGTTTTCCTTCGGTTCTCAAGCTCTTGACACATTATGATAGTAAGTTCTTCCAACTCTTTTCTCAGATTAGCTTTAGATTCATTCAGTTTTTCAACTTCTTCAACTAGGGGATCCATGTTTGCTTCATCAGAAGATCTATTTTTAGTAAGTTCCATCACTTTCTTAGCATGCTCTCTTCTTTTGGCCAAAGAGGCTTTATACTTGACTTTGAGTTCATCATAGGCTCTCTCAGTCTGAGTGAGACGATGAGTAAGTTCCCTCATAGTGTATTCCCCCATATCTCCTTCCAAGTGGTTAGACTTATAGAAAGGTTATCTTTGATACCAATTGATGAATACTAAGGGGCAGGGGGGGGGGGGTGAATTAGCATACCAAAAAATACCGCAAACAAACTCTTAAATAGTTTAGTAGATAATCGGTGCAACAATTTAACTAATAAACTGGTTAAGATAAATGCAAACCAAATAGAAAACAAAGCATTCACCCACAAGAGCACAATCACCATAACACAAGATATTTGACGTGGAAACCCAAATGGGAAAAACCACAGTGAGTAGAAACTCATAACTATTTGTAGAATAGAAACACGACCAGTTAAGGTCATACAATGTTCTTCACAAGAACAGATCCTGTTAGGAATCTAGATCTCTATTAGGAGATAAGTCCTATTAAAGACTACCTTGTTAGAGGATTTCAAATCCATAGTTGTGAACCACCTTGTTAGAGGATTACAAAGGCTTTGTTGGGCCTACCCAGTTAAGGGTTTTAGACTTGTCGAAGATGTGAGTAATCAACAAGTGAGTGATCTAGCTAATAGCACAGTCTCCTTAATTAGATCCTTGATAGCTCATTGTTAATGCATTTTAGCATTACTTCAGTCTTCAATATCTCCACACTATATCTCTTCACACAGACTTAATCTTTTTTGCAAAGATCGCACATAACCTTTTCGGTTCTATCTCTCATGATGTCCTTATAAAGGAATCTGATTTCATGTCGATCCAATAGGATTAGAATACAAGTTCCTAGGTTTAATGCATCTAGACACATTTGGTAACATGACACAAAATCACTGCCAAAGTGTCGGTGGATGATCACTCATCACAGAAATACCAGTTGGTAACTCATCACAGAGTAATACTGGTTAATACAATATACCGATTACTGGTTGTCAATAATGAAGACTGGAAAATGTTAACTACCACTTAAGATCCTTGAACCACTTGGGGTCTCGATATCACATGGGTCTTCATACCGCTTGGGTCTTCAATCAATCTGTGACTGGTAAACATCTTCTGCAAAACACCGATAGTCTAAAGACTATAATACACAATACTGTTTGGAATAGTTACTGGTTGAGTATAACTCATACATTAAGAAAGTGTGTGTCCATCATAAAGAAAGTGTATGTCCATGAATCAAAATCAAAACATCATCAAAATGCCAACATGAACGTCCCAAACACTCTACCAAATGCACAAACCAAGATATTGCAATGCAGATAAAAATACAGAACACTGATCAACACTGAACATTTAAAAAAACAACCGCAATATTGAATCTCATAATGTGATCAAATCTTCATGTGAACATATGAACTATATCTGAATCAACCTGAGATACTAATCTCAAAACCCTTTAATCCACAACAACTCATCTGCAACATACTAGCCAAACCAACTCATGTAATTTGACTGCAACACTTGAACACACATGAATATGTTGACTTCAACGACACCATGTCATTCTAACAAACTTCTCAACAACATCCAAAAATTAATTGAGTCAATTGATTGTAGCGTGATTTAGAGGGTAGGTTCAAACAAGAAGAAATGTAGACTTGGCTAGAAAGGAGGATTTTGTTGGCGAATTCAATTCTTCTAGCAATGGAAAGAAATCCGTTGTTATAATTTAGGAGTTTATTCTTGATTTTGGCCAAGAACCACTTCCACATATCTTGGAGAGAAATTCCAACTCGAAAGGGTATTCCAAGATATCTTGTGTTTTATTTCCCTCCATTTACATAGGATCTAAGGAGGGCGAGAGTTGGGTCTTGTCATTATGAATTTTGTTTTATGCATGACTAGTTTAGAACATGAAATTATACAATACAACTCCAATATATCTAGCATATTAGTCACTTCCTTTGTTGATTTTTAAATGAAAATCATGCTATCATCAACAAAATGGTAGTTTAGAGTAGCAACATTTCCTAGAAGTAGGATCCCTTTAATTAGCTTATTCACAAAAGCATAATAGAAAAGATGTCCCAATGCATCAACAAGAAGAACATACAAGAAGGGGATCGAAGAACATCCTTGATGAATGGAATTCTGCAAGGGAAACTGTGGAGAGAAGGAACCATTAATAACCACTCAAACATAGGCATCCATAAAAAGGATTTTGATTTTTTTATATGTTTTTGAATGAAAACCATGTCATTTTAACATTTTGAGAATAAAGGGACAATGAATATGATCATATGCTTTATCAAAGTCTAGTTTAATGATAAGAGAATATTGAGCTAATTGTTGTGCCCATTCCATAGTCTCCCAAGCTAGAACCAAGTTATCTAAGATCAACATACACTTTTCACAAAACACACAACTCATACATTCATCTACAAAATGATTTCATTCCTCTATTACTATTCAAAACTAAAGCAACATCAATTAGGTTAGCCTAATTAGATGTAGTGTGTAGGATCAGAATAGTTGGCTCAAAAACAATCTTCAATGTGATTCAAAATAAAAAATGAAATGTGTGAGGCACCACACCATGTCGACACACCTTCCTAACCATCCCACATCAACACTTATAGTTCTGCATGCTACCACACAGACCAAAACATCATAGGTTGACTCCAAGTGATAAAATAGTTAAGGCACACCAATGCAACTTACTCAAATTACAATGTGGACCACCAAAAATAGATTCTCAACATAGCATCACCTAATTTTGATGAATACAAATAATAAAACCACATCACTAAAAAACGTAAAGGCAAAGGAATGCAATAAATTCTAATATACTATCACTTTGTCATTGAACAAACTTCAACTCCGATTGAAATAACTCTAACTATAAACAAATGAGAATCTAAAAAATAGGAACACATAATGCATTTACATCCACCAACATCATATTCTAACTACAACAATTGATGAAGCATATGTGCCATAATGCAGACCTAACTTTGATGAACTTTGACAAATTGTTCACTAGAATAGTCACACTTAACCAACACCAACTACGAACCACTAAAATCATCTCCAAAGCTCTAGAGAAGCTATATTACTGCTTGATATACTATTTGAAATGACTACAAATAGTCTCCAACCATTTGCATGATCACTGAACTAAACCACTATTACTGTACTACTCTAGATCACATCTAGACCAAACATACATATCCAAATCAACAAGTTTGACATCAATGACAACAAAACTTCATATTTATCTCTCCTCAAATTTATGATCCACTCTAGATGCATGAGAGATAGGAATAGTCAATAGAGTTTCATGCTTGGTGGGACCATAATGAGAACACTCATACAATCAAGATGCATGATCAACACTAACAATTGCAATAATATCTACCACACAAGTCTTTGATAAGCATTGAAACAAGTGTGAAATTTACTGTCTTAACCTGCCCACTATGAGTAGTTGTATATATGAAAAGGCGAATGGATGATAATGAAGGGAAACAATAAACAATTAAATGTGATATTATGAGCCTCAATAGAACCCCTCCTAGCAATTCTCACATAAGTATTATTACCCAATAATATTTGTGGTAAAGTGTAAGGATTGCATGAAGACACCATATGTATAGATGAAACCATAAGATGAGAAGCTCTTGAATCAAGAAGCCACCTAGTGGACTGAAGATGTATGGATGCAAAGAGAGTCTGACCCTTCATCTTATATTCACCACATGCCATAGAGGATGATCTAGAATGTGTATTTTGTGAAGTGGTAGAAGAAGATGAACTAGGTGAAGGGGGCTCAATATTATTCTTTAAGAGAAGATTTTAAATATGATCAATCTTCTTTGCATAACAACGATGCTCATCATGTCTTGTCTTAGTGAAATATGGACACTTTGACTTATCCTCTTAGATGAAGATGCACACTTTAACTTATCCTCTTAGATGAAGGCCTCTTAGAAGAGGAAGAAGATATTATAAAACAATGGACACCTAGTGAGTTTCATAGAAGAATGCACATGCGATTTGCATATAGCACTCCACCAACTTTCCAAATCCTACTTATTTATGAAAAATAGAGTCTAGATATGCAAGATATGGCCCCAAAAGTGTAGAATTAAAGATCTAACTTTACAAGCCTGATACATAATATTGGAGAAGAATCAACAAACCAAACTCTAGCACTAGTGGATTTACACTAGAGAGGATTTTGATGATACATTTTTTGCAAGATTTCAATCTCCTATACAAAAATACGTCCATTGCATCAAAGGTAGGTCGAAAAGCCAAGAACGGTTCCAAACATAGAATATTACACTAATTTAGAATATTTCAATGAAACATTATTCTAATTCTTACTAGAAAAATATTCTCTAAGGATGATGGAATATTCTTTTGTTCTTGTTGGTGACTATACACATCCCTATGGATGAAATTTTCTTAGGGAAACTTTTCCACAAAAAAGTAAAATTCTTGGATTTTGGTAAATGAAAAGTTGTTTTGTATGTTTTTGGCTATTGTGAGCATGATGGTGACATCCATTTTGCCCCAAAGTTCCAAGACTTTGTATTTACCTCTAGATATTGTCTAAAATGTGTGCCCTTAGGCAAAAAAGACAAAAATATCAATTGCTTAGAATTTGGCAAAAGAAGAGTGGATATAAAGTGTTTTAAACGTTGCAAATGCAATGGTGAGGTCAATTTTTCTCCATAGTGCTTAGATTGTTAACTAACTTCTAGATATTGCCTCAATTTTTTTGCCCTCAACAAAATTCACCCAAAATATCAATTGATCATAATTTGATGAAATGATAATTGATTTATAGGTTTTGAGATTTTGTGAATGCAATGACAACCTTCGTTTGAGACCAAAGTGTACAAAAATTATCTCAAAATGGATCCCTCAAGAAAATGGATATGAAATCAGTAGATGTGATTTGATTCCATGTATAATTTGATTATTCAACCTCACAAGACAGGAATCATCTGCAAGCACACCACTTGTTACAATGGGATATCAAGAAAGAATAATTTTCTCTTAAAACAACTTGAGAATTATGTACTAATTACACAAAAGGATATGATTACAGTAAACAAATGAATCTTTATGAAAGAATGAATTAAACCATAGATGCAAACCCTAAAGCTAGATTAAATTAGCTAGTGACAAGTGTCACAACCATAATGAATGGCAACTTAAGCTACTATTAGCCTAATAAAATAAAATAAAAACCTAAGTTTATCTTAAGTGAATTAAGTAATTAAAAGACCTAATTAATTAACTAATTAGATAATTTCCTAATTAATCCAACAATGAACACCATATATATGTGGAAACCCAAGATGCGAAAACCATCATGAGAATATTTTCTTAGATCTACTATCAAAATCCAACCTCAAAAAAATAATGAATCATTTACAACATGAAGTACGAACCAACCTACTAGAGACACTAGATTATTTGAAATATTTATAGAACTTGTATTATCATAAAGAATTAAAATAGGTTCATCAAAATCTAGCTTCATCTCCTTCAACTGATGCTTCATACATAACACCCGACTAAAATAGGAAATTGTTTTAATGTATTTGACTTTTGTGGTAGACACAAATGTTCAGTCTTAGTATTTTCTCAACCATGACACTAGGATATCACCATGAAATAATGCTCCTGCACTTGTACTCATCTAGTCATCTATACATCTACCTCAATTTGCATCAATGTATGTAGTCAAGTTATGAACTTATCACTCTTGGGATACCACAAACCAAAATCTATTGTTTTTTTAAGTACCAAAAAATCCTTTTTACTACCTTGAAATGAGTTTCCTTTGATGCTTCTTGAAATATAGCAACCATTCCAATTGTTTGCATGATACTTAATCTACATGCACTCACATACATCAAACTACCAATCATTGACCTATACATGGTCTAATTTTCCAAAGTAGAATCATCATCCTTTCTCAAATTATATCTAGTAACCATAGGTGTACTTACTGATTTTCACACTTCCATCTTGGGTATGTGCACAAAGATGGTGGTCAGAAAAGTTGACACCAACCAAAAAAAACATGGAAAACAAAGTAGCGCATACACAGTTATAAAATTTGAAATCACTGTGTACACGCTCAGGTCTATTGTTCCCGAGCCTAGAAAAGGTAGAGCGTACACACTACTTTTAGGAAAAGTAGCACGTACACACTACCTTTAGGAAAATGAGCGCGTACATGCTACTTATAGGAAAATGAGTGCATATGCGCTAATAATTCCTAAAGGACTGCGTATGCGGTACGTGTGAAAAAAAGTTTAAAAAAAAAACTGGGTCTTATTTTCCCATTATAGCTGCGTTTTTACTACCTTTTTTCTTCATTTTCTTTGCTAAACCGCGAACAGGGTTCTATATTTCTCCTCCAAATCATGAACGGGTGCCAAATTTCTCCTCCAAACACTATGGATCAAGGTTAGTTTTTGTTAATTTTTGTCTTTCTTTTCTGTTTGTTCAATTTGTTTTACGTTTTGAATTTAATTTCATTAATATTGATTAGGTTTTTTCATTTTTTGTTTCAAAAACCAAATTCTTCTAATCCACAACAAGAACAACAAAATGAACCTCCTGAAAACCCACATGATACACCCCCAATTCCTCTTTTTGAGCACATACTTGAAACACATGAGCAATTAATTAATCATATAGGGCAAAATACATCTAAAATCAATAGACTGATTGATAAATTGAAAACATCCGAACTTGAGCATCATAAATCCCTCACCACTAGCCTAGAAACATTAGCTAGTGGTGCCATAACTATTTACACACAAATTACCAAATGGGGAAACTTTAGAGATAGGAGTCATCAATTCTATACTAATGGGTTATCATACGAGGGAGTCAAAAACAAAAAATACTAGTAAAAAAGAAATATGTGCCCTTTTTGTTTATCCTAAAACTGGTCAGTCATTACCTCTTAATGCAAAGAGGTTTCCCATACATTGGTGTACCAATGTGCAGATGAAGAATCTTTTTTGGTAGAGGTGGTGGATGGTCTTTGATGATCCACCTTATAATAATTATGAGGTGCCATTGTATTTTTTGAGAAAAGTATATTGTGAGTTTGTGCTCAATGTGCGGCCAAACTATTTTGACATGAGAGAGTTCCATGGTAGACATGGCGACTCTGCCCAAGATAGACTTGGAGCCCATAGGCGATCAACCCCGAAGAGTCATCATCCCCTAGTACCCAAACCCAAGGTGCATCAAGTTGTCCCAGTAGAGCTCAAAGAGTCGATGGAGCTATAGACTCTTCAGGCAGCCACAAAATTTACTAGTGCCATCATCTAGCATGGGATGTCATTAGAACACCTTATTGCATTGGATGATGAGCCATTAGTTTCTCCAAGTGGCGACAAAGAGCCCATTCAGCATATATGTGTCAATTGCTCAAGGATATGCTCGGGGATAGATGATGTGGTTGGTGCAGATGGATCCACATCTTATCCGTGCATGATTTGCGAGAGTAGATGTCAGGCCTGCATGATAGAGGATTTCGCATTCACAAATGAGTTGATGGACATGGTGTTTTTCCATCAGCGACAGACACAAGTGTGTTGATTTGAATTACATAAATGAATTTTCATTTATACATCAATTTAAATTGAGATAAATAATATGCATTTTAGGATGCAGCAACGGTATCCCATACTCCTCCCCTAGTTACTACAGCTACAACTTCGATGTCTATGGTATATATTTTGTAACATGTTAAAATAGAATAGTACACTTTTAATTCAAAAAAATTACAAGATATACTAACTATCTTTAATGCTTGGTCTAATTTTTGGTTTGTAGGTGTTGACAGGGGACCAAATGTCCTAGATTGATGATATCACACTCTCAGCAATCAATTTTGGCCTACAAGGCTATACGATATCATATTTTGTACAAGCCTTTTTATGTATTGTTTTGATGGAATATGCTAGTAATTTAATTTTAGATTTTTAAGATTATGTTTAATATATTATTTGTACTAATATCTCATGTTAATTTTGTTTTTTTAGGGTACCCCCTCCGTGTCTAGGCTTCGTCCTAAGAAAAAGAATTCCTCGAAGACGCCAAAACGTGGGAAGAAGGTAATTGCACACATTTTTAGTTGTACAATTGTTTGAAAATGTTGAAATCAAGTATTAGTTGGGGTTTGTAGATTGATTAATGTTTTTTATCTATTTTACATGTACAACATCCATTAAGCTATGTGGATTTGTTGAATGCACTTGATTCGCTCGTGGATCAAGGGAGGGCGAAGGTATGCATCTCTACTTTATTTTCTTGATTTCATGATTATATGCACACATACATGTGAACTTGTGATATATTATAATCTTATAATTTTTTCATATAGGAAATATCCATAGTTGTTTCATCAATGGTTCCTCCGTGCACTATAGAAGCATCTCAGGATCCAGTACACTTTTGTTTGATATATTACATTAATTATTTTTTACCTACAATACTTATCATTATATTAATTTTATTTAATATTTGATCATTTTTTGTATAGGTAATAGTGACAATTTCTCCATCGATGGTGAGCCATCCTCAGTTCATTGGAGAATCATCTCAAGCATGGGTATGCCATTTTCTCTATATTATAGATTTTAAGTGATTTTG